>NW_005357075.1:1434117-1454393 GCF_000412655.1 Myotis brandtii
CAACCGTGTATGCCACTCCATAAATGTTAATTTCACTACTGGAGTGGAGTTTGCTTGAGATACTTTGATATCTGAAATCCTGGAAGTAAGTCCAGAATCCTGGAAGTAACAGGGAGGCAAAGGGGCCCTGGGGAAGTTGGCCAGGGCTCGCTCATTTAACAGATGAAGAACAGAGAATGGTTAACAGCATGATGCTGACTGCACTCCTGCTACGAGCTAGGCAGTGCTCTAAGCGCGTTACGTACATAGCCTTGTTTAATCCTCATATCAACCCCAGGAGGGAGGGACTATCACCAGGCCCATTTTACAAATGGGGAAACAAAGACACAGAGTTTAAGCAACTTTCCCAGTAAGAGCACAACTGGGAGTCAAACTCAGGTGCTCTGTCCCTTTTTTTTTTTAAATCCTCACCCGAGGATGTGTTTATTGATTTGAGAGAGAGAAATATCGATGTAAGAGAGAAACATCAATCGGTTGCCTCCCATACACGCCCCAACCGGGGATCAAACCTAAAACCTTTTGGTTTAAAGGACGACGCTCCAACCAGCTGAGCCACCCGGCCAGGGCTCAGATACTCTGTCTCTGAAACTTACAACCTTAACCACTATTCCATGTGGCCTCCTCAGGCCTGCCAATCTATTTTTCCCAAAAGCTGTGCAAAAAAAAAACACCAAGCATTAATGTTCCCTCCATCCTCAGCGCCCCAGACCCTTCAGTGCCTGAGAAGCAGGACTTAGAGGAGGGCCCAGCACAGGGAAGGGACATCTGCCCATTAGAGGACAGAAGGTAGAGGTCAGGGAAGGCTTTGCAGAGGAGGGAGAATTTGGTTTGGACCTTGAAGAACAGGCAGGATATGAGAAGGCAGGGATGGGAATGGGGGTGGTAAGTCCAAGAGGCCTCTTAAGTTTTTATCTTCTTGGCTCCTCTGCAGCATGTGACCATGATCTCCCGAAATCACTTTCCTGCTCCTACAGGCTGGCTTTGTTGCTTGGAAAACACTGTAAATCCTCTCGAGGGCAGCTGCTAACTACGTGCAGTGCAGAGACGTGGGGACCCTCAAAGAAACTTTCCCAAGTGGCTCTTTCTGTTTGACATACCCCTACGAGTACAGTTGTATAGGATAAGCTCACATTTCTGGCCATAAGCGGAGAACTGGGAAGACAGTGGAAAACAACCTCTCGACAGCCAAAGAGATGTCAAAGTCCATCGGCTAACACAGGTGGGTTTATTTAAGGTTTGCTGTTGAAAGAGTGTAGACTTTGGAGTCAGACAGTCCTGGAATCGAGCGCTGGTTCCACCACGACTACTGTGTAAACTTGGGCAGATTTACTCACGCCCTTTGAGCCCTGGCTCCCTCATCTGTCCAGTAGGGATATTGGACCCACATCCCAAAACCGTTGTGAGGAGTAATGAAATCTCTCATGTAATATGCCTGGCACATAATTGTTAACAAAGAGCAGCTGTTATTATTGTATGATGTCATCTTCTTCCAGCTCCCCAACCTCTGCGAGCCCTTTAAATGCTCTATCTCCAGGGTTCATCTTTTTTAAAATAATATATTGATTTCAGAGAGGAAAGGAGAGGAAGAGAGAGATAGAAATATCAATGATAAGAGAATCATTGATCAGCTGCTTCCTGCACGCCCTCTACTGGGGATTGAGTCCAAAACTTGGGCATGCGCCCTTGACCGGAATCGAACCTGGGACCTTTCAGTCCGCAGGCCAACACTCTATCCACTGAGCCAAACTGGCTAGGGCCCCAGGGTTCATCTTTGATTCTCTTACAACTCTAACAATTCATCCAGGGCCGTGGGTGGGTTTTATTTTTTGAATTTCTACAACCATGCATTGATTAACCTGAAATTTCTATCTATAGACCACATCTCTCCCTGGACCTACTGGCAGGCCTCCAAAATAAGATGGGAAGTTTTCTGGGAATTATGGAGGGAGCAGGCTGGAGGCAAAGAGACTCCAAGGGCAAGGCCATGAATCCACTAGAGACCAGGGCCAGCCCACGCCAATCTGGAGCAACAGGGTTAGAAGCAGATGCTAACCAAGCTACCAAATCCCTGCTGGCCCAGCAAATCTCCTGAACAGGAAAGAAAGCAATGCTCAGTTTATGCTCCTTGGGGCTGTCTCATGACCCTTTTCATCCATAATGATCATATGCTCAATAATCATTAAGTATTACTATTATTCTCTGCGGTGAGATTTCCAAAGGCTGAAATAGTGAAGACCCTCAGCAGAGGACTGGGAGAAGGCAGGGCATGGTCAGTACAAAACAGCAAAAGGACTGCAATTTTTGAGTTAGATTCAGAAAAAGAAGAACAAGGAAGGGGTGGGTTCACTTTCGATAGAAGATGGTAGAACGTTAACCAAGAGAGATGACGGAATTACTCAACCCTCAGTAGAAGTCTATTGTTAACAAAATAATCTTCAAGTTATGAAAATAAAATAAGCATAGTTTGGAAAGAAAATGGAAGCTCGGTAACAAAGAAGGAGAGTCAGTGAGCAAAGTTAACTCTTGTGTCTAGGCTCAAAAATGACATCAGAGGACAGTCAAATAACTTGCAGATGTGATCAGCGTCTGTAATCTTGAGAACTCGGAAGGAAAGCTTTCCCAACTTCAGAAGGGGGGTATGTGATGTGTGCTTGTGTGCTGGGAACAGGGGTTGGGAGTGAATTCTGGGAATTGCAAACCACTGAGCTGAATGTCAATCCCAATTAAATAGATGGTCTGTGACCATTTAGAAAAGAAACACTTGATTACCAGGAGCCAATTCACTTGAAACAAGGCATGTCACAAATTTCACTTCCATTTTTAAAAGGGGTTTTACTGACAAGGGGATCAGTGGACTTGTTTGGTAAGGCAACCCATCCACATAGTAAGGATTTATTAACCACTTCCTGTGACAGGGATATACATATGACGAAGGTGTGGTTTCAGAAGAAGCTCACATCCCGGTGAACTAGGGGGTGACCTGTGGCTGGATGGCAATGACATTAAATGGGGTCATAGGAGGTAAAATAACTCTGCCCAGAGCCTGCCCATTAACGGGTCAAGCAAGGTCAGTTCAGAGGGAGATCTTAACTCTGCTTTGATTCATGTCCTCTTCAATAATTTGATCAAAGACCAGGTTCTGAAGACCCAGAAGGCCATGCATATCAGAATAAAAGGGATGGCCACCTGCTAGAGGGTGCAGTTTTGATTCAAAATGATCTTGAGTGCTGTTGGGACGAACAATGCCACCATGTTCCAACCCAGGAAAATAAAGTCTTAGAACTAACTCTTGGAAGCAATAAAAATACAAAGGAAATGAAGCTCCTGAGTTCGGTGAGAAGTCTATACTCCATGTGAAAAGCCCGTGAATGGATCTCAGAAACACTAAGAAAAGTGCCTGGCACACAGTAGGTGCTATCTGGGAGCTAGCCTTCGTTTACAAGCACTGGCGGAAGCCCCTCCTCACTGTAGTGCTGCGTCATTCTTGTGGGGTGGATGGGTTTATGATCCCCATGCAGGTCTCTACCAGCCACACTGACTATGGGCTCCCACTCTGTGGTCCTGGCAGAAGAGGGGGTGCTCAGTTACCTTCTCCCCAGGTGTGACGGAGATGCGCCATACACAGTGCATGTGGGCGGAGTAGCCATTGGGGTACTCAGGAGAGGAGAAGTTGCCTGTGCTGTCTTGTAGGGTCTCTCCGCAGGCTGTCAAGGAAAGGAGATAACTGAGTGGCTGGCTGCAGGGGCCCAATCCCCCTGAACTTCTGGCTTCCCCCACCCTGAGCCCTGGCATCTTTGCAGGAGAGGAAAATAGCTCAGGAGTGGGGAGTCTGGGATGGTCCTGTCCCTTTAAGACCCAGCCCTTTCTCCTCACAGATAAGCACACACCATCCTACCTCCCCGCCTAGTGCTGCAGGATGTCCTGTTGTCAAGGCAACTAGGTTCCAGAGTTAAGGTCAGGCTCCTTTGGTGAGCCTCACTTGTCCTCACTCCCTGAGAATTGCTCTGGTCTCTCCATTTTCTGCTCCTGGTGCCCTTCCCCCCACCGCTGCCCGCACCAGTTCCTCAGAAGGTTCGTGGCTCAGTGTTTCACCATCACCTGATCCTAGCGCCAGTTTGGTCCATAACTTGAATACTACCCCTCCCTGGGGGCCCTTCCACCAAGCAGTCTCAGTGTTCTCTAAGGCTCTCAGCTTTAACTTCCTTGGTTCCAGGTCCTGGTCTCTGCCTGCCTGGGGCCCTGCCCTCCGTTCCTCTCCGGCTCATCCCTCCCTGCCCCGACCTGGACACTTGTAGAGCTTGCGGGCCTGGGCGATGTCCCCCTTGCTGAGCCGGGTCCTTTGGCCGATGGGAGGTTTCACTCCATTCACCTCGTACTTGGGAACAATGGTGTCCAGGAAGATGCCCCTGAGGAGGACAAGCCCGACCTGGGTGAGAATCTGATGGAAGGAGGGGTGGCGTGTCTGTGTGCACCCAAGGTCATGACCCTGCCAGAGCCCAGACATTCCTCAGCAGGGTCAGGGACGGGTGGAGACATCTCACCCTGTCATTATGCTGCCCACTGACCAGCAGCCACCCTGCTCCGTGGCAGCCACACCACAGGAGCCTGGGGGAGCCCCAGGAACACTTTGGGAGGTCAGGACACAGGCCCAGGATGCCCTGGGGACCCACTGGTGCCAAGCTCAGTCTGGCCCTGACTCCAAGCACCAGGAGCGCTGTGGATGTGCCTCCAGCCCCTGCTTCTGCAGCCCCTGGGCCGATTCAGCCCTGGCTGCACTTCTCCCAGGATGACCCAGTGCCAACGCTTTAGCCTGTTGGCACAGCTGCTCTGACAGCACCTGGGACAAGGCCAAAGGGCAGGTTCCACCGTGGCCAGAACAGACCCTGGGGACAGCCCCACCATCAGTCCTCCTGTCCTCCTAGTTCCTGCCTTCAAAAGCCTGGGTGTTTCCATCTGGGAGGAGGGGAAGCAGGCAGCCCTTCACCTCCCCAGGGCCCCTGACTCACACCAGCTGGGTGGGACTCAGCAGGAGGTGGAGAGGGATGTGGTGAGAAATGTATGGGGGGCGGGGGGCTGTGGGCGTGGGGGACAGGATGACCTCACCACCCTTCCTCGGTCTCTGTCCCTCAGGTCTGGAGGCAGGAAGAGTGGGTCAGAAGGAGAGCTGAGGACAGGGGGATGACTGCTGTCTGGGACAGAGCCGGAGGGGGGGCAGATAGAGGATGAGGAAAGCCAGGCCTGGGAAAGGCCAGGCAGGAAGGAGTGTGAGGAGGATGAGGGTCGGTTCCCACACTAGGCTAATGAAAAGCTGGGTGAGGATGACTGGCCCATTACCTCCAGGTTCTAGCAGTGACTTTGGGAACCTGGGCCCGGGATAGGAGTAGGTGTATATGTGCTTGTCAGGTGGTGAGGGGGCTGGTCCAGGGCAGGAGCTGGCCTTCGCACAAGTTAGCCAATTACAAAAAAGGCAGCCAGATCAGAAAAATATGCCCCCCTCTGGTCTTCAGCAGAGGGATAACCCAGCTCCTTTGGGCGGACACAGTTCTGGGCCACAGCACACCACCGCCGGCAGAGTAGCTGGATTTCAGCCCCATGGGCCAGGTGCCCTCGGTGTGCACAGCTCTAGGTGAAGCACCCAGGCTGTGTGAGTCCCAGCCCTGCCATGGGCCCAGGGTAGAAGAGGACAGCAGGCCAGGCAGCACCCATGGGTCCTCTGCTTGGGGGCTGCAGCTGCCCAGGGCCCACTCTTGTCCTTGCTGACAACCCCAGCAGGGCAGCCTGGTGCAAAGTGGGAGGCCCCAGAGGGCAGGACAGTCTCTCACCTGGAGAATGTGTTGCGGGCATAGTGCATGATACTGTCAAAATCGTAGGTCTCCCCCAGGGACTCTACCTCTTGGACCTCCATCTTCAGGAAGTTATACTCCTGCCCTGAGAAAACCACGAAAAGGGGGTGGGGGTGGGAGGAGGTAGATCTGTGTGGGACACAGGGTGGGAAATGGGGTCCTCCCTGTACTTGCGAGGCGCCCCCCTACCTGAGGGTCCTGAGAGCAGCCAAGGAAAGCCTGGGGGGAGGGGCAGTCTCTAGAAGAGTGTCCCGCAGAGGGGCGGGGTGAAGGAGGACTTGCTGCAGGGAAGGCTCAAGGGAGTATGGGAAGGAAGCACCCATTTCTAGAACCACAGCAAGATGAAAGCAGTGAAGAGCGGAGGAGGCTGGGAGAGAGGGCGGAAACAGGAAGGGAGGGAAGAGCATAGCTAGGAGAAGGGAGAGGGAAAAAACCCTTGGAGGGCAGAAGAGGCAACGAGCAGAAGACTGGGTAAAAGTGAAGCGAAAGACTCAGCACGGGAGTGGGCTGACCCCTCCCCAAACCCCACCCTGAGAGCCAGCTGGGTTCTGGCTGCAGCGGATGGTTCCTGTGTCCAGGATCTGGACCTGTGGTGGGGGTGGGGGTGCCCAAAGTGGCTCCACAACTGATCTGTGGTCCCTGAGCTGCTACTGGCTGGAGCAGATGCCTCAGGGGCGGGGTCTGGGCCAACCTGGGCCCTAGGCTGGGCTGGGACTACAGGCTGAGTTGATCAAAGGTGATGACTAGAGGGAGCAGCTGCCACCCCCAGCAGGGGCCCTGGAGAGGGGGCATGGGCAGGAGCCACGGCGTCCCGCCCCCTACCCCACCCCCCAGGTCGAAGTGCATACCTGGCTGGATGTTCTCGCGCACGATGGAGACGTGGCGGTCCCGGTCGGGCCGCGTGTGCTCGTGCCAGAAGCCGATGACGTGGCCCAGCTCATGCACCACGATTCCAAACTTGTCACAGTTCTTGCCGATGGAGATGGCCTGCGGGCCCCCACCACGGCGACCCACGTAGGAGCAGCACCTGGAGGGCGGGGCCAGCTCAGGGGGGCGGTCCCGAGCTGGGGGAGTGCATCCACTCAGGGGCCGGGCTAGGCTGCCAGGGGGGCGGGGAGCGGAGGGGCAAGGGAGGGGCTGGCAGGTATGCTCGGGATGTGTGCAGCGTCACAGCACGTCACAGCCACATCCTGGGGAGCATTTCTGGGGAGATGCCTCAAGGCAGGAGGGAACGTTGACGCAGATCTGTGCGCAGGTGGGGCAGCTGCAGGGCCCAGGGCAGAACAGGGGTTGGGGCATGGCCGAGGGTACACTGCCCAGGGGCCCCTGCTCACCCGCAGGGTCGATAGGTGAATACAATGTAGCTGTCCTCGTCGGTGCGCTCCAGGAAGGTAACACAGGTGTGCTTCTCCCAGTGCCGCATGGCCTGCCGGAAGACTGCCCTCTGGCTGCCTGCGGGACAGAGGCGGCCAGGCTGTCACACTGTCAGGTGGGCCTGCCTCCACCCACTGCGCAAGAGTTCCCGCCTGATGGGCAGAGGCCACCACCATGCGGCCGGACTGCTCACCAGTGAAGTTTCCCCCAATGACAAAGGGGATGACCCCATCAGGCCACACGCGCTCGGGTCTGGACGTCGCCGCCCGCCGGCTCCGGGACCTGCTTCTCCACCTCCCCGGGCTTCTCCTCCGAGGCTGCCCGTTAGCCTGCTGGCAGCTGGGGGTAGAGGTGTTTCCTGGAATTGAAATAATAAGACATTGGTAGCAAGTGAGTGAAGGGGGAGAGGGGGAAACAAATTACAATCATTCTTCATTTTGGGGGGATTCCAGATTTACCCATCCACTACCATTTATTTGTAGCCCCCAAATCAGTACCCTTTAACTCAGTGTTCTCAACCTTGGCTGCACATTAGAATCACCTGGGAATCTTTTTAAAATCCTGATTTCTGGGCCTCATCCTCCGGAAATTCTGTTTCTTTGTTATGGGGTGGGGCCACAACATTAGTAACAAAGAAACAGAATTTCTGGAGGATGAGGCCCAGAAATCAGGATTTTTAAAAGATTCCCAGGTGATTCTAATGTGCAGCCAAGGTTGAGAACCACTGCTTTAACTCTTTCTTTTTTCTAAGAGTTGAGACAATTTGAAATTTAACTTAAAACCAAGTTTAATTGTAGAGAGTTACCCACCATTTAGGCCACATCTAAATTTACTTTAATAAGTAATACTTTATACTTATTTCCTAGATTGAGGTTCAGTGTTTTCATTTTATTTGCCATGTCTAGGGTTAAACATTTATTACATTCCCCTCCCTTTTTTTAAAGTTACTCAGTTTTCAAAATATGTAACTGAGAGTCTACTAAAAGCAAAGCACTGTATTAGATTATTAGGGTGATTCAAATATGACCAAGATTTTGATCTTGTCATTAGGGAGTGTGTAATAAATACACTGGTTGGTAGGAGAAATGAGACAGGTACTCAGGTAATTCCAGAACAAGTTAGAAGATGTAAAAACCAGTCTCAACGTGGCTTCTTCTGTGTACCCGTAGTTCCCTCCGCTCTTTCATGGTCGTTTGCTGACATGCACAGGGCAGTGAAAAATCTGAGTCACTCAACACACACCTTCCCAGTTGAGGTCCTACAAGATGGTGAACAAGTATGTTTCCCCGTCTACTTAGTGCCATGTTTTTGGCATTTCTGCGCTTGTTCTGTTGGTGATTTTGCTGTACAAAATGCTGCACTTTCCCCATTGCACTGAAGTGCTGTCTGCTGTTCATATGTACAAGAGGCTGGTGATGTGTCTTATGGAGAAAATACATGTATCAGATAAGCTTCAGTCAGGCATGAGTCATAGTGCTGTTGGCCATGAGTTCAATGTCAATGAATCAGCTGTATATTACAAGGGTGTCTCTAAACAGAAACACACATAAGACAGGGCTACATGTATTGGTGAGTTATGAAAATTTTGTGACCACAGGCTCACAGGAACTTAACTGTATTTCTCTTAGTGTTCGCTAATTCAGTGTTCAAAGTGACTGAATAGAGTGACTATAAAGTTATTCCATAACTTCGTGCAGAGCTACCACGCATAGTGAGGGTTGACTGTAACGAAAAAAGGGAACAGTGGGGTACTGGGAACTGTGGGGACCTGAGACTGGGAAATGTTCCCTCTCGTCCAATAAACCTTCATGTTTGTGGCACATACAGAACTTGATACATTCTTGCACGTATTCCCAAACACATGTTCTCATTGGACACCGTAGCGCTCTGGGATGGACAGGGAACGTCACTATCTACCTTTGACAGGTGAGGAAACTAAGGTCAAAGTCACGTGATGGGTTAGTGGCGGCCTAGGTCAGTGATGGCGAACCTGTGACACGCGTGTCAGAGGTGACACGCGAACTCATTTTTTTGGTTGATTTTTCTTTGTTAAATGGCATTTAAATATATAAAATAAATATCAAAAATATAAATCTTTGTTTTACTATGGTTGCAAATATGAAAAAATTTCTATATGTGACACGGCACCAGAGTTAAGTTAGGGTTTTTCAAAATGCTGACACGCGGAGCTCAAAAGGTTCGCCATCACTGGCCTAGGTGATCCAGCTCCATCCTCCATTCTGCTCTCAGGTACTCAGGTAATTCCGGTCTATTAGTTCCCACTAAGGTCGAGTAAGACTTGCTAGTTACCAGGTCATCCTCCAATGCCAGCTGCTCTCTGGGGTAGTTTGATTTTCACTCCATGAACTGCCCATGCAAGGGCAGCTGGACAAGACAACTGCCTGGCACCACCAGAGTGTGCCCAGAACAGGCTCCAGGTGAGCATCCGCACCCTTTGGTAATAGGAGAGCGACCGTGCTCCAGGGCAGTGAGGAGGTTGGACAGAAGTGAGGTCATCCCAGGCCTCATCCTTCCCATTCCCTCACCCATTTACAAGTACCAGGTGGGTTGTTAGGTGTTTAGACCACATTCTGGGATAAGAAGGACCCATCTCTGACCTTGAATAGCTTTGAGTCCAGCTGGGAAGACAGACACATAAACAAATCGTTGCAATGTAGTGCAGTAAGTGAGATGCTAACAATGTAAGCGCAGAGCAGAGAGAGCATGGAAAGTGGAGGCACAGTCATGTCTTGGGGGCAGGGGGGCGGGCGATCAGGGAAGTTTTCACAAGAGAAACTCTTGCAATGGGTCTGGGAGGATGCAAGAAGCTTGCAAGGTGGGAGCAGGAGGAGAAGCCAGGGGGGATTGTGGGGGTGAGGGAAGAGCCTTGGGTTTGGAGTGAGAGGCTTGGTTCCTGTCCCAGCTCTGCCACTGACCAGCTTTGTGATTTTGAGCAAGTCACATTACCGCCGTGAACCTCAGTGTCGCGGGAGTTGTCCTAACAGTTACCTTTGAAGGTGGTTGGGGACAGTCAAGTTAGACAGTGCTTTTGAAAGTACTTTGTAAACTGTAAGCAAAAAGAAGGTCAGTTCTTAGCTCCTGGGAATGTCTGGGGAAGGGATAAAGATATCCTAAGCCAGTGGTTCTCAACCTTCCTAATGCCGCGACCCTTTAACACAGTTCCTCATGTTGTGGTGACCCCCAACCATAAAATTATTTTCATTGCTACTTCATAACTGTAATTTTGCTACTGTTATGAATCGTAATGTAAATATCTGATATGCAGGATGTATTTTCATTGTTACAAATTGAACATAATTAAAGCATAGTGATTAATCACAAAAACAATATGTAATTATATATGTGTTTTCCGATGGTCTTAGGCGACCCACAGGTTGAGAACCGCTGTCCTAAGGGAAGATAAGCCCTTATGCTGAGTTCAAGCTCATGGCCTCTGTCCCGGGAGGCCAGGAGGGTCCTGGTTTCTCCAATTCTGGAACCCATTTCTGAGACACAGGAGGGCGAGTCCGTACCCAGTGTACCTGCAGCTGTGATGGAAGACCTGCGGATCGTACGCTGTCTGAAGTCCGAGGCCTGCTGCACCTGGAAGGCCCTCAGATCCTCCTCATCCAGGGCGATGTCCCCGAGGAAGGCAGCTAGAGGGGAAAGAAGAGGCCAGGTGCTGAGTGAGTCCTCCTACCCAGCACTGACAGCCCCAAACCTGTGGGCACACCCCAGCCCCCACAGCAACTTTACTCCTAACTCTGAGGAAGGCGGGCAGTGGGGGCTGACTCGGGATCTCTTGGGAGACTCATGCTTCCTTTTTTAGTTGGGATCCCAGCAAAACTGATGCCCAGCCCCTAGAGACCTTTAGCTCCAGGAAGACACAGTTATGTCATTTATTCCATCGTTCTTGCGCAAATACTTAGTCAGTACCCACTGTGGGCCAAGCACCACTCCAGTGATTAGCAAGACAAATGAGGTCCCTGCTCCCGTGGAGCTGACCTTCAACAACACACAAGTAAACAAAGACTGAGTTTGAGAATTCCAGACGGTGGTGAGTGCTACGAAGGAAATAGAAGGTCAGATGATAGAGTGTCCACTTTATGGGCCCATAACCTTGGCAGTGTGCTGAGCATGTGGTAATCACTCCACAAATGCTGTGTCAATTATAATGAGGAGGGGATAGGAATAAAAAGTGGAACAGACAGGAACTTTAGGAAAACCAGGACACGTGATGGGAGCTTCCCAGCCAGGAGGAAAAGGGTTAATAGTTCAAGTGACTTCTATTCAGTCTCAGGGTCCACTCTCTGGAGGAAGAAAGTACTGGGGGGAAGGAGCTCCCAGTGTTTCTGGAGAGATGGGCTAAACAGTCTATCTGCTTTTTGAGAAATTAGGAGCCAGAGGAAACAGGCCGTAGAGCTGAGCGCTCTGGAAGGAGCTCAGACGTAAGCTTCACGCAGGGCTGGGGTTAGGGGGGGCGGATGCAGGAGGCGGAGCGGAGGGCAGCTTCCCTACAGCTCCACCCTGGCAACATCTGCTTCTCATCCCAGTGCTACACGGGCCTGGTGGGCAGCATGACACAAGTTGTTTTAACCTTGAGGCCTTGCACACACACAGGTTCCTCCTCCCCAGATGGCCAGCTGGGTGGACACACACACACACACACACACACAGAATCAAGATACACGGGGTTCGTGCTCCTACAGACACAGGGTGACATCCACATTCATGCCATCAAACAGAGCTCCGCAAAGTCACAGGAACACACCTGCACACATGACCAGTGCCCGCACCTCCCTGAAAGGTGTGCGGCCCTGGATAATGTTTGTCTGAGTGAAGCATCATGTTGCTATTCTCTGGGCCTGCAAACACGTGCTCACAGATACACACGCTCTGTAGCTGTGACCGAGAGCTGGATCGGCAGAGTGTGGGAGTGACTTGAGCAGTTATCGAGGTCAGCTCTCCCTCTTACAGATGCAGAAACTGAGGCCCAGAAGGGAAATGATTTAGCCAAGACCATGCTGATAGACACTAGACAGGCAGGATTTATAGTTCAGGCCTCCTGGTTCCCAGTTCAGTGCTTACTGCACTCAAGGTCATTACTTTTGTAAAACCCATATTGTAAATACATATACACAAAAACAGACACTCGAACACACACACACACACACGACAAAAAATACACACACGGTCACAGACAGTCCCAAAAAACACACATGCACAAGCTCCAGCACACACAAACCGACTCTAAATTCTGAACTCATTAAGCCAGTAACAGTAGCGATAATGATGCCTGTATACTATTAAATGTCTGTTAAGATTTATGTGGTGTTTTCCAGTTGACAAAGTATTTTCACAGCCCTAACTGGTTTGGCTCAGCGGATAGAGCGTCGGCCTGCGGACTGAAGGGTCCCAGGTTCGATTCCGGTCAAGGGCATGTACCTTGGTTGTCAAGCTCATGGCCTCTGTCCCGGGAGGCCAGGAGGGTCCTGGTTTCTCCAATTCTGGAACCCATTTCTGAGACACAGGAGGGCGAGTCCGTACCCAGTGTACCTGCAGCTGTGATGGAAGACCTGCGGATCGTACGCTGTCTGAAGTCCGAGGCCTGCTGCACCTGGAAGGCCCTCAGATCCTCCTCATCCAGGGCGATGTCCCCGAGGAAGGCAGCTAGAGGGGAAAGAAGAGGCCAGGTGCTGAGTGAGTCCTCCTACCCAGCACTGACAGCCCCAAACCTGTGGGCACACCCCAGCCCCCACAGCAACTTTACTCCTAACTCTGAGGAAGGCGGGCAGTGGGGGCTGACTCGGGATCTCTTGGGAGACTCATGCTTCCTTTTTTAGTTGGGATCCCAGCAAAACTGATGCCCAGCCCCTAGAGACCTTTAGCTCCAGGAAGACACAGTTATGTCATTTATTCCATCGTTCTTGCGCAAATACTTAGTCAGTACCCACTGTGGGCCAAGCACCACTCCAGTGATTAGCAAGACAAATGAGGTCCCTGCTCCCGTGGAGCTGACCTTCAACAACACACAAGTAAACAAAGACTGAGTTTGAGAATTCCAGACGGTGGTGGGTGCTACGAAGGAAATAGAAGGTCAGATGATAGAGTGTCCACTTTATGGGCCCATAACCTTGGCAGTGTGCTGAGCATGTGGTAATCACTCCACAAATGCTGTGTCAATTATAATGAGGAGGGGATAGGAATAAAAAGTGGAACAGACAGGAACTTTAGGAAAACCAGGACACGTGATGGGAGCTTCCCAGCCAGGAGGAAAAGGGTTAATAGTTCAAGTGACTTCTATTCAGTCTCAGGGTCCACTCTCTGGAGGAAGAAAGTACTGGGGGGAAGGAGCTCCCAGTGTTTCTGGAGAGATGGGCTAAACAGTCTATCTGCTTTTTGAGAAATTAGGAGCCAGAGGAAACAGGCCGTAGAGCTGAGCGCTCTGGAAGGAGCTCAGACGTAAGCTTCACGCAGGGCTGGGGTTAGGGGGGGCGGATGCAGGAGGCGGAGCGGAGGGCAGCTTCCCTACAGCTCCACCCTGGCAACATCTGCTTCTCATCCCAGTGCTACACGGGCCTGGTGGGCAGCATGACACAAGTTGTTTTAACCTTGAGGCCTTGCACACACACAGGTTCCTCCTCCCCAGATGGCCAGCTGGGTGGACACACACACACACACACACACACAGAATCAAGATACACGGGGTTCGTGCTCCTACAGACACAGGGTGACATCCACATTCATGCCATCAAACAGAGCTCCGCAAAGTCACAGGAACACACCTGCACACATGACCAGTGCCCGCACCTCCCTGAAAGGTGTGCGGCCCTGGATAATGTTTGTCTGAGTGAAGCATCATGTTGCTATTCTCTGGGCCTGCAAACACGTGCTCACAGATACATGCTCTTCTGTAGCTGTGACCGAGAGCTGGATCGGCAGAGTGTGGGAGTGACTTGAGCAGTTATTGAGGTCAGCTCTCCCTTTTACAGATGCAGAAACTGAGGCCCAGAAGGGAAATGATTTAGCCAAGACCATGCTGATAGACACTAGACAGGCAGGATTTATAGTTCAGGCCTCCTGGTTCCCAGTTCAGTGCTTACTGCACTCAAGGTCATTACTTTTGTAAAACCCATATTGTAAATACATATACACAAAAACAGACACACACACACACACACACACACACGACAAAAAATACACACACGGTCACAGACAGTCCCAAAAAACACACATGCACAAGCTCCAGCACACACAAACCGACTCTAAATTCTGAGCTCATTAAGCCAGTAACAGTAGCGATAATGATGCCTGTATACTATTAAATGTCTGTTAAGATTTATGTGGTGTTTTCCAGTTGACAAAGTATTTTCACAGCCCTAACTGGTTTGGCTCAGCGGATAGAGCGTCGGCCTGCGGACTGAAGGGTCCCAGGTTCGATTCCGGTCAAGGGCATGTACCTTGGTTGTGGGCACATCCCCAGTAGGGGGTGTGCAGGAGGCAGCTGATCAATGTTTCTCTCTCATCGATGTTTCTAACTCTCTATCCCTCTCCCTTCCTCTCTAAAGTCAATAAAATATATTAAAAAAAAAAGTACTTTCACAATAATGAATTCATTTAATCCTGGCCCACCCAGTACATGCCCATTAAGCCATACTCCACCCATGCACTTGCCTAGGAGTGTCCATTACAAACTCATGGAGAGATAACCTCCCTGACTTTAGAGATCAGAATACTTGGGCCTAAGAGGGGAAATGACTTGTCCAAAGTCACCAGCCCATAAATGACCCAGGATCTCTTCCACCACATGAAAAAGATTCTCTTATTAAAAATGCTACCCCTGGCTCAGCAACTGATGGGACAGCAACAGAAGACACTTCTCAGCTGACATGCAAAGGTAGCCTTAGCAAGGATATGTGATGCGAGGTACATCCCAAGGGAGCAGTGGTGGGTTTCTACAGGCCAACCTTCACACAGGCCTCACAGGCCACATGAACACCCCCAGACACTGCACTTCCAGGCTCACGCACCCACACCCATGGACATCACCACATACATGTGTGGCTGGATATTTAGACTCCCCTTTGGACATAGCCACAAAGAGCAAGGTCTTTGGAGTCAGGCAAATCTGTCTTTGAATCCCAACTTGGCTACTTCTGGCTGACAAGTCATATAGACTCTGCTAAACCTCAATTTTCTCTTATATTTAGAGGAGCCAATAAAAGAATCTATCTCCTAGGATTTATTGACATGAAAGAAGGCATGTAAATGAAGCACCTAGGACAAAGCCTGGAGCATAGCAAGCACTGTTAATGGACACTGTTAATATTACCCTGATAACAATCCCATAAGCTCCAGTTCAGCTCTCCACTTTCTGGGGGCACACGGGTTCACCCACAGGGGCCTCCTGGCTGAGTGAAGCCCGAGTGCTCAGAGCTGTGCTGGCCTGTGGGACAGGGGCAGTGAGGAGGCCAGTGGAAGGCTGGACAGGCCCTGGGCTGGCCACAGAGTTTGTCTGCATAGCCAGTGCCCTGGGGTGGGGATGTCATGACTGAAGAATGCGTGGGAACTGTGGGGGCGGGGAGAGATGAGGTGGGCAAGAGAGCCTGATGGCCAGGAGCTAGGCCTGAAGGCCCTGCCCATTTGGGATCCCCACTAGGGACTCTAGGAAATCTGGATGCTGGGGAGTACAGGACTCCCCTCCTCTTATGGAAAAAAGCCCTGGGGTCAAGGTCAGGACAGTAGTTGTTTTTAACATGGAATCGAAAGTTTTTGTTTTGTTTCCTGGCTGTAAACCAGCCAGGAGCACTCATGGCTGCTCCATCACTAGGTCTCAGGGGTAGGAGAGAAAAGAAGAGAGCCCACTGGATCCCATGTACCCATCGTTCAGGTTGGCCTCTTGACTTTACAGTCTCTTCCTCTGGGGTGTTGCAAGGCACCTCTTTAGGGGGGGACGGAGAGGAGCTGTCTGGTGAGATGAAACCCCAACACCATGTGTACTGGGCATACACAGGTCCATCACACAACTGCAAGCTTCTAGCTGGGACAAGGCATGTTCAAGCTCCCACAAATGTTCATACTTAATCACAAGTGTCCACTATGCACAGGGGCATATTTGCACACACATGCACTCAGAAGTACACACATGGATAGCTGAAGAGAAGACTTGCCCACCAAACAGGGGCACATCCACAAATGTGCAAAAACACACTCAGCCACTTTCCGGTGTAAGCCCTAGTATTTTCCTGCACGCAAATAACTGTATGTGCATACCCCATTTCCTATGCCATGCCATTGAAGAAGGGCACCTTTAGAAATAGTGAGTGTGGGAGGTAGATAGGTAATTAGTCGAATCCTCTGGAGGATATCCTTAGGACATCCTTAGTGGCCCGAGGAATAACATATTCTACTCCTCCCTCTTCCCCCCAAATCTCTGGAGAAACCAGACTATCTGAGAGTTCCTTCTCCCTGGGGAGTCCCATTGGTTCCCCTCAATCTGGAGCCCAGGGAGATTGTAAGTCTTTTCCACCTCCCTTGGGGCACGTAAAAGAGAAGGTGACTCAGGGGGCAGGGGCACAAGTGGGAAGGTGATTCATTCAGAGTGTCTGGAGGGGGAATGTGGTCTGGCAACAGAAGGGATTGCAGCATCCTAAGCTTGGAACCTATTCCTCTGAGGCTGGGCCACGAGGCTTCCGGGGTGAGGGTGGTGATGAGGGCTGATGAGCTAACGGCCCACCTCACCTCCCAAAGCAGACCTCTGAGCTGCCAGGTGAGGCTGAAGTAAGGCCCTCGCTGGCTAGGGAGCAGTGCTATGGTCTTCCCTGCTTATGGGAGCAACTGGGTCCCAATTCCTGCCTCCAAGTCTCTCCCAGAGCCCTGCCAAGTCACCCGGGCAGCCACATGGAGCTGGGTGTCTCGGGGAAGGACACCCTTGATGGTTTGGCAACCTAACATCGACGAAATCAGGACTTGCAATCTCCCTGGGCAAGAGTGAGTGAGCAAAAGAGGGGGGGCGGCAGGGCCAGTGCTCAATGGAACCAGCTCCCAGCACACACACAAAGACCAGCTCGGTGTCCTGCTTATTGCTCTGGTTTTGCCCAGAAGATCCAGAAACCTCTCCAGGGCATGAAGGGTCTTAATGTTGCCCTTACTGCCGAGTTGTATCTGCAGTAAGGGCAAATAGTGTTGTGTCTGACAGTAATAGCAAGAGGTGACCTCAAATGAAGCAGCCTCGCTATCCTGAGAGATCGCAGGTGAGCCCGGAGAGTCAATGGGGCTTTCATTCTTGGTCCTCTGTGCGCAAGGAGGAGGAGCAGGAAGAGGAGAGACCTGGAGAGGGTCGTGTGAGCAGGGGTAAGCAGGCACATCAGGTGCATCCAAAGGAAGGACAGGCATGCCTTGGAGATGTTGCAGGTTTAGTTCCAGAGCACCGCAATAAAGTTAATACCACAATAAAGCGAGTCACACGAAAATTTTGCTTTCTCAGGGCATATAAAAGTTACGGTTACGTTATATTGTAGTCTATTAAGTGTGCAATAGCGTTGTGTCTAAAAATGTACATACCTTAATTAAAAATATTTTAATGATAAAAAATGCTAACAATCATCTGAATCTATTGGGAAAATGGCACTGACAGACTTGCTTGACATAGGGTGTCACAAACTTGCAATTTGTTAAAAACACAAGTATCTGCGAAGCACAATAAAATGAGGGATGCCTGCAGAGCCACCTCCAACCTGGAGGTCAGGGATCAGAGGGAGCAAGAGGCAGGGCCTGGCAGGAGAAACAGAGAAAAGAGCCTGGGGACCTGAGGGTTGAGGATGTGGGTGTGGGGTCTTAAGGATTCTGGGCGGAGGGAGGCAGGGCTACACCAGTCACACCCAGGAGGGAGGCCTGATCTGACCCTGATTCTTGGCCTTGTCAGGCTCTTGGGCGCTCTCAGCCACCCTCAGGTCTGGCCCAGCTCCCCACCAGCCTCACTTCACTCTGGTGTAGAGCTTTCTCCAGAACCCTTGTTTGAAGTTCCAAGTCAGCCAGCCCCACCCTAACATGAAATCTGAGACTAGGGATACAGCCCTCAGCCTCCTGCTGCTCTGAAAATCACTCCCAACTTCCAACTAGTAGTGAAATATGTCAGATTGACTTCCTACCCATTCTTTAAGGCCTTGCTCCAGCCTGCCTCCTCCATGAAGGCGCCCAAACCTTCCCAGCCTGCTCTGCTCCCCATTGCTCCACCACCACCACCATACCCGGGCTGCAGGGGGGACGGAAGCTCCTTGAGCCTTGAGGGTCTTTCCCTCCAAGGTAGTACACACACCTCTTGGTTTGTGCTGTTGGTTACTTCCCCATGTATTGTCCCCTCCCGGACAGCAAGGTCCTTGAGGGCAGGGGCCATGCCTGACATTTCTCTGCGTCTCCCACAACTTCAAGCCCAGGGCCTGACACATATGAGGCATTCAGTAAATGTAGATCAGTTGAGTGAATAAGTGACACAAAGACAGAGTTGGGGAGACACTCACTTTTCCTGAAAACCAAGCCAATCCGCTCCAAAAAAAAAAAATGAAGTGAGAGTGTGGGACACAGAAAACGGAGTAGACAGCCAACATTTATTTAGTGCTTATTTATTATTTATTTAGCGTGCGTTAAGCTCTAATAAGTGTTTTATATATGTTCTCATAGTTACTCCTTACCACCAACTCTGCAGAGAGGTGTACTGTCAGTTCCATTTTACAGGTGAGAAAAGTGAAGTTCACAGATGCTAATTAACATTCCCAAGGTGGTACATCTAATGAGTTGAGGATCCAGGATTGACAGCTAGGCCTGCCTGCCCACGCTCTGTCCACTTAGCCTCACGCCCACTGGAAGCCCAGGGAGAAAGATGACAGCTAACTCGGCGGCTTACCCACAGCCCAGCAGGGGTGGGGGATGAAGGGCAGAGGGATTCGGTTTCTCTGTGGGAAGAGGTTCCTATTCTGCAGTTTTCAGTGATCCATCCACCCAAAGATGGGTCCCCAGGGTCAGGACTCCAGCAACCTGCCCCCCTCCCACCCCTTGCGCCACACACAGGCACTCCTAGAAGTCCAGGAGCTGTGCCACTCACTGCCTCTGGCTCTGGCTCTGGAGGAAGGCTGAAGTCAGAGGCAGGAAGTCAAGGAAAGGTTCTGATATCTTATGCCCTGTGTGTTCTCTTGTCCCAAGCAGCCTATTCAGGGTCATCGGATCAGGCAAATAGCCGGAGTGCCTGGCCATCTGGTCACTGCTGGGGCAAGACCTTTCTGGGCCTAGCAGGAGTGAAGAGGTTACACAGTCTTCATGGACAAAGAACACACACACACACACACACACACACACACTCCGGGCCCTGACCTCAGCTAATAACTCTCCAGTGTCTATGGCCAGAGAGAGCGGATATGCAGTGTCTGAGTTCTCTGCGTTTCCCCCCAGCTGGGCCTTGGCGAGCGCCTGGCACACAGGGGCAGAGGTAGGTCCCCTCCTGCACTGGCTTCTCTGACTTTGACAGCTGTCTCCTCTGCCCCGGGACGGCTGCTGTGCTGGTGAGGACCCCCGAGACACCCAGGGACCATGATCTCAGAGGACCCCTGGAAAAGCCTTCTCCCACTTGTGCCGGGTGGGGCCTCAGGAGACCTGCTCCTGGGAGATGAGGGCCACCCCAAACCGGGAACCCGGAGACAGATGTGCATTCCCAGGGCAGCCCAGGCAGACAGGCTGGAAAACATCAGTGTCCTAGAGCCAGAGGCTAGGGAGAAGTCTCTCTCTCTCTCTCTCTCTCTCTCTCTCGTTTGGCCAGAAAAGTTTCCTGCGGGAGGAAAAGCCTCCTTGGCTGCAGGTTTCTCTCAGGACCCAGGGAGCTTGCCCCCAGGAATCCTCTAGGAAGACAAGAGGCATCGGCTTCCACCAACGGCCCAAAAGTTCAGTCTTAAAAGTCCCCCAAACTTCCCCTCCCTCTCTCCCTCCTTCTTTTGTTCCCCACAGCATTGCCAACCAGGCAGCTCCAGCATTCCCACACCGGACCGTCCTCCCCCACCCGAACCCCCGCAG
>NW_005357075.1:1455206-1463096 GCF_000412655.1 Myotis brandtii
ACTGCTCACGGTGCGGGACACGTTGTCAGGTCGCTCGCGCCGCCTCTTCCTCGCTCTGTCCCCCGGTCTCTGCCTGGCTTCTCCGCCTGCGCCCCTCGGTCCCTCCTCGGATCCTCGCTCTCTCCCATCTCGGTCCCTGTCCCTGGAGTTCTCTCTCGCCCTCCCTGCGGAGGCACCACTGGAGGGCGCCTAAAGCCCGTGGATCGCTCCCCGCGCCCCTCTTCCCCATCATCCTGGGACGGGGACCGGGAAAGCCCCACTTTGCTCCCCAAAGCCCTACCCTCCCCCTAGCCCGCCCCCACCAAGAGCAGGACCAGGGCTGTGGGACTAGAGAGGAGGGACACCATTTATTTTTCAATCAGGCTGCTTTATTTTTGTGTGATAGGTCCCCTGGCCCCTAGTAGCCACCTCTCCCAGGCTGGCTGCCACCTCTCCCTACAGCTCCTTACTCCAGGGCAGTCCCTATCGTGTAGCAGGAGCAGCTTCCTGCCTGTTTGCCAAAGACCCTTTGCTCACGGATCTCTCCTGTCCCTTTTGGGGGTCCGCAGGCTCTGCGAAGCAAAGAAACACTGTTTATTATGTGAGGGAGAGGGATTGGGGGGGGCGGTGGGGGGGCTGAGAATGTCTGTAGACCTTCCCTCCCCTGATCTCCCTAAGTGATGAGCCTCAATGGATCCCCCTGTGCCAGGTCAGCTGACCAGGCAAGGTGGCCCAAGCCTTCCTTTGGCACTGGTGCTCCCGTGCTCTGGTGGTCACACCTGCTCACCTGAGGGGCCTAGATGTAGTAGAGGGGCACCTCGCCACACAGGGTGCTCAGGGTGGGGCCGAGGTAGTCCAGGTTCCTGGAGGACTCCAAGCCAGGGTCATGACCCTCCGGCTGGCCCAGCTCAGAGTGAGGCACTGCAGGCTTGACCTGGAAAGAACACCTGATTTGGAGCCGAGCGTGGGAACTGAGTTGCTGTCTCACTCGAGGCCCTTAATGTAGGACCGCAGGTGTGCCGGGCAGTCTCTCTGACCAGTAAAGAGGGGGCTGTACTGGAGTCAGAAGCCCCCAGGTGGTATGTGGGTTCGCAGCTTGGTGGTGGGTGGTGTGGCAGCAGTGGGGAAGAGGTAGGGAAGGTGTGAGGCAGGTGAGTCTAGAGAGGGGCCCTCACCTGGCAGCCTCCCAGCAGTCGTGCTCTACAGGTGACAGATAGCCATCACCTCAGGCGGTCCTCCCAGCAGTCCCGGGTGGGAGACAACCCATCCTCACCCTCGCACCCACCTGGAGGCTCTGGAGCTTCCTAGTGAGGGTCTCGAGGCTGGGGATGCTCTCTGGCGCCATCGACATGATGTAGCAGTAGGTTCCCGGGGCTGGCTTGTAGGCAATCAGGAGCTGGGCACAGAAGCCGAGTTCATTCAGGGAGGCCCTGCCTTGCTCACTCTCTAACCCTTATCCTGGGTCCTCTCCCTCTAGGTTGGGCACAGGCAGGAGCCATACTGAAAGCTGGGGAGGCAAAAGGGCTGGGGGATGAGGAGAGATGGGTTTGTTTGAAGTGTCACAGCTGGATGGGTCTAGGGGAATCTTGTCATTGGTCCCCCAGGCCCAAGGTCAAGAGGTCCAGGCATACTCACCCGCTGGTAGTCATACACTACGATGCCAGTGGAGCCAATGGAGAAGGTGGCAGTGGTGCCAGCACGCTCACTCAGAGCCAAGCGTTGCTGGGCTTCCGGCCCCGCAATGCTCATCTCCAGGACCTGGGGGAGGGCAGAGTGCTGCCTGGTATTCCTCTTTCCCCATTTGTCTCTTTGGTACTCACGCCCACCCTCAGTCCTCTGTACTCCAACTAATTCCTTCTTCCCTGACAGCTCAGAGAGGCGAGTGGAACCAGGTGCTGGAGGGACCAGGCCTCCCACCATGGGGTAGGGGCAGGGGCAGGGGCAGGGGCAGGGGCCTGGTGGAAAAGCCCAGGCCAGGTTTGCTACCCTGTTCCTGCCTCTGTCCTTCCAGGAGGTGTCCCTTGCCTTCTCCTGTCATTCCTCTTGGGCATTTTGCTATCTACCCATCCTGTCCCCTCCCCCACCCCATCCTACCTCTCAGACATGTCCTATACTGGCTGCCCACCCCATCCTACGCCTGCTCACCATCTCAGTATGTTTCTGGCTCATGTGAAGACCCATGAGCAGGGCCCCTACAATCACCACGACGACAAGGACCACCACCACGACCACGATGAGAAGGCGTTTGAGGTGCACAGGGCAGCAGGGGATGCGGAACCGGCCCTGGGGGGCTGCTGAGTAGTCCTGATGTGGTAGGGCAGGGAGGAGACAGGCGTGAAGTCATGAGGATGCCCCCTCTCCTCCCTGCACAGGTTGAACACCTTCCCACACCCTTCCAGGGCTGGGCCACCAATGCTATGAATGTGGAGAGGAGGGATGAGGAGATCAGAGAAGACTTCCTGGAAGAGGTGCCCTGGATTCCAATAAACTCATAGATGGTTAGAAGTGAGGTTTCGCTTGGAGAGACCCAAGAGAGCTTTTTCACCAGTCATATCTCCTGCTGTTTCCTCCAGACCCCTGGCACCCCAGCCATGCCCGGTCCCTCTCCATTCCCCAAATAATCCATGTTCTCCCACATCTCGGTGCCTTTATGAATACCACCCTTCTTCCTGCAGTGCCTTCCTCCTTCTACACCTGGGAGCTCCTACTTATTCTGGAGCCAGCTCCAATGCCATTGTCTCTGTGGAGCCTCAAGTGATGTCTCCCTACTCAGCGTCCTCTTCAGCTCTTTCCACTAACCTTATATTGGAATCACTGGTTGCCATGCCTATCTCCCCCAGGGACTCTGTCTTTAGTGGTTGACGTCCCTGCCCTAACTGAGCACAGTTCTAGCTTGATTGAGCACACGAATTTGGATGAGGGAAACAGGTTGGAGGCGGCAGGGCCCACCACGTACATGCACCCACACGTGCACACACACATGATCACACTCACCGGCGGGCTCTCCATCAAGACCTCTTTGCTGCCCAGGTCCATCTTGCTGCAGGCACCTTCCTCTCCTCAACTCCCAGATGGGACTGATGGGACTGGGGTCTTATATGTGCTGGTAGGGAGAGGGGACAGAGGTGAAGGACCGGCCCTCCCCTGCCAGCCAAGTCCTTGGCTTTGAAGCCTGTTTGTTCCTGGCCCTCCAGAACCAAGGCCCTGATAAGCCAGCTGCAAGAGCGCCCAAGGGCCCTTGGCCCTGGCACATGAGTCCTCTTGGCCCAGCAAGAGCAAAGCTGGGTGAGCTGAGCAAACTTGCCCTTGGGCAATCTGTGCCTCTCACGATGGGTGTCTTCCTGGCGCGCCTGCCTTTCTTGCTGGCACCTGCCCTTGTAGTCCTGTGGCTTCCACTGTTCTCCTGCCAGGCTGAACCTCTCAGGAAGCCAAGAGTCTGCCGCAATGGGGAGTCCATCACTTTCCCCAACAGAATTTCCCCCAAGCAGGGATGAGCTCCATGAGGAGACAGTGCCTGTGGGGAGCGAGGAGATAGTGCCTGTGGACCCAGAGGGGAAACCGCTGAAGGCATCGGTGTGCGGGCTCACGAATGGCTCATAAATTCTCTCAGAGCATCAGATTTTCATGTGAAATACTCTACCTGCCTCCCCGTCACCCACACTTCTGTATCTAACTTCAGACTTGCCCCCTAGCCATTCTTTTCCGAATTCTGAGTACTCTGTCTCCTCTGGTGACAAATGCTTATGTACTAACCTGAGGATTTTCATTCTTTGTTATGGGTTAGTTTGTAAGCTGAAGACTCTCCCCCCTGCACCCTGCTTTTATTTTAATTGCATTTATTTTATGCTAAATTTATTCCTGGGTCAGATATTTTTGTTTTTTTCAATTTCTTCCAGGATGTCTTTTTTTAAAATTTTTATTCTGTGCAACCTCTTCTTCCAGTTCACGGACAGCTGCTCTTTTTCAGTAAGATCATCTCACTGTGGCGGGGGGAGCTCACCCAGGGGTTCTTCAGCCCAGGAGCTCTGTGAGGGCTGCACCCTCTCTTGGAGGCTTTGTTCACCTGGATGTGCTCAATGACCAGAGAATCTACTTCTAAACCCTGCAGTTCAACATTACTCTCTTCATTTTTAAACTTGTGCAATAAAAATTCAGGGCTCTTTTTGGGCCACCGACCCTGTGTCCAGCCCCACTGTTTGGATTGGGCACACCTACCTACTCCAACATTGTAACCACGGAATGGCACACACTGCTTCTGTCAAGTGACATCCTTCAGATACTTGATGGCTTTTGGGATATTCATACCCTTCTTGGTGGTGGGAGTAGTTTCATGAGCATTTTAAAAGTGGACACGAATCCCTGGCCGGGTGGCTCAGTTGGTGGGAGTGTCATCCCATACACCAAAAAGGTTGCGGGTTCGATTCCCAGTCAGAGCACATACCTAAGCTTCAGGTTTGATCCCGGTCGGGGCATGTATAATGGATCGATCTTTCTCTCTCTTTCTCTCTCTCTCTCTTCCTCTGACCCCCCTCTCCCCCTCTCCCTTCCTCTCTAGCTAGAATCAATAAAAACGTATCTTCAGGTGAGGATTAAAAAAGAAGTGACCATGAAGATTTGAACCTTTTGATTTACATGACTTAGTGGGGTCTTCTGTGTCAAGTGGATGGCGAGCCATTTTCATAGATGCAGCTGACGGCTTTTGATAGCAGATTCCAGGCCTGACTCTGCCTTCTTGCGCCCAGACAGGCGTGTACGGGGCTGGGTGCGGTGACTGATGGACTCCCCATCTCCTCATCCTTGCATCAGCCCACTTGCTGGGTGCTGCCATCACCCTGCCTCCCTGCACTCTTTTTATATCTTCTGATCCTAAATCTGCCCTGAGAACATTTCTCACTCAAATGGGATTTACTTTGTGGACCTTCCTCTTCTATCTTTCTTTATCTCTTGTTTCCTATTCTTTCCCCAAAGCCATCTCTGTTGCTTCATTGTGCTAAACCAAGTCTACTAATGGCGGCTGTTAGGGTAGCCAAAGGAGGAACGCACAAGGCCAAAAGGGGTAAAGAATTATGAATTTATTAGGTCATCGGGATACCAGATGGGCTGAGCCCCAAAATGGCGCCAGCCCCCAAAGACTGGGAGTCAGAGGTTTTTAAAGGACTCTAGAGGTTTTTAAAGGGCTTTTTCTGGGCTGAGAATTCTCTGTGCAGGTCTGGGTCCTGGGAAAGTCCGGAGGGGAGCGACAATGGTCTTAGCAAGTGGAATGTGGTCTAAGCACGTGGAATGTTCATTGTGAAGTGGCCTGAAGGTCAGTTCCCGGGGGAGGGGGTATTGATTCAATTCTTTGGTCAGACCTGACATTGGCATCCTTTCTCTCAGGTTGCCCTCTGCTGGCTGGGCCAGGGGCGCCCTAAGGAACCTTCACCTCTAAACTTTCATGAGTGTGTAAGTCTGAGCCCACACCTTGCTCCTCTCTGGGTCTCACTCCCTTATCTTCCTTGTAATGTAACTCCAGCAGTTCACCCCAATTTCTGACCTTTGCCTGGGGGCTTCCTCACACTTGGCCCTGCTCTTTGATCATGAGCGGACTCCCAACTCTCCAGTCCTGGCAGGTTCCTTGTCCCCACAAGGGCCTCCACTCCCCCTTGGGGGCCTTTAGCCTCCAGGTTGCACAACAGCCTGGCATCTGAGCTGAGAGCCCCTGAGAAGCTGTGGTAGGAGGAAGAGAGAAGGAAGGAAATGTTTGCTCCCACCACCCTCCTCACCCCCCAACTACTCCTTTAAATATTTGCCTAAGTCTCTAGCAGCAAGTGTCCTAGGAGGCAAGAAGGAGGGGGAGGGGATATGAAGGGAGGGGGGAGGGTCCTCTGGACTGTGTGAGGCCTCAGCTGTGTGCAGGTGCCAGATGCAGGAGACAGCTGCCTGCAGTACCCACCCCTGCCCACCCCCAGGGCCCCTACTCCCATCCCCAGTTGTCCTGGCAACACTGGGATTGATGGGCCGACTCATACATGCTGGGCTGATGCCAGGTGGGCAGCGGGCCAGCGGGAGAGCCAAGGATAACTGCAAGCATCTTGGGGTCCCTGTGCGCATCTCTGGGGGCTGCCTAGCCCAGTTGGGGGCTTGTTCTGAGCAGATGCTGTGTGTAGGGCTTGCTATTATCACTGGATCAGGGAACCAGGGCTCTTTCTTGGAGAGAAGCCTCTGCTCTTGGGGCCTCAGTCTCCCCTGCAGGCTGCCTTCTGGCTGTACTTCTCATAAGCTTTACAGATTTTTCCTCCTTCTTTCTCTCTTCTGGTTATTTATTTTTGCCTGTTTGGAGGTTGGTAAGGAAAGATGCCCTCCAGTTTCATGAGGCAAGTTCGGATGCTGGCACCAACTTGATGGAGGTCTTGGGAACCTTGGAGAAGGAAGGAGGGAGGGGCCTTTAGCTGGGCATAGCTGTTCCCTCGCCCCCCACCCCTGCCCTCTGCTGTGGCCTTCTCCTCTCTTGGCCTTTCTTAGGCTGTTTCTCCCTCCTGGAAGGCTCACCCTCAATGCCTCTCCAACTCTCAATACCACCCACCCTAAAAGGCCAAGCAAGAATCAATGGCACCCACTCTGTGACCTCACCGCCCCAGCCCACGGTGCCTCGTTCCTCCTCCGAAACCTCCCAGCCTCCCTGCTGCACATTCACTTGCCACTTAGCACGCACTGTTGTTTTCACCAGCTGCGCACTGATGTTCTCATCAGCTAAGTGGGTGCCTTTATCTTCCCAGCCTGGCTGCCAGCCATGTGACCAGCCCTGAGATCCAGTGTTCCTGAAGCTTCCTTGTACCTGCTGCAGGGCAAGCAAGGGGCATGCACGCAGCCAACAGTCAATGATAAGACTGTCGTCACCAAACATGAGGGGGTGCCTGGCAAGAGGTCAATAGTTCATTCCTTCGGTATGTGAAGGTCTCAGTGCCTCACTGACCAGCTCTCAGACCCTGAATGAGACATTCTACCTTTCTAGACTTCAGAGTGTTCATCTGTGAGATGGGACTAGTGCACCTGTCCTGTCCCCCTCTCCAAGCTGGTGTGAAAATACAATGACATCATGATGGGAAAATCCAATGGTCACGATTATCTTTACCTCCCAGGGAACCTCTTCTCACTAGAGTAGGACCCAGCCTCTCCCTTTCTGTGTGTCTCTGGGTTAAAGCCTCCGAGGATGGTGAGAGTGGAGAGCCCCATGGTAGCCACTCTTTCTGTGTGTGTCTCCCTTTTCCCTCCTTCCAGCCGCTCAGCTGCAGGGGCAGAACAGGATTCACTCTGCTCTTTGTGCCCTGGGCAGAGCCGTGCCAGGGACAAGCAGGGGTGGTTGCCCAGCTGCCCCAGCCATCCTCCCCACCCCCATTGCTTGTCTTCCCACGAGCTGGCATGGGGAGGGCAGCATGGGCAGCTGGACAAGCAGTGGCAAGTGGGCATCAAAGGGCAGGGGCATCCCTGGCATGGATTTAAGCTCAGACCAGACAATGCCCTGCTGGCAGAGGCCAGGGAGGCATCGTAAACCCAGTGATTTGATGTGGAAAGAGCAGACTGGGAGCCCAGCCACCTGACTTCCAGGCTCCCCTTGTCCTATACCTGGGAGTTCTTGGGACAGTCACCCCCATCATCACCACATACACACACCCCTGAGAGGTAACACGGTATAGAGCAGCAGTTCTCAATTTTTTTTGTTTCAGGATCCTTTAACACTCTTCAAAAGGATTGAGGACCCCAAAGAGCATTTGGTGTATGTGGGGTATATGTATGGATATTTACCATATTGATATTTACTGAGATATTTAAAATATTTATTAGTGAATTAAATTAAAATAGCAATAATAAATCCATTATATGTTATAACATAAATAACATCAATTTTTAAATGAAATGTACTATTTTATAAAG
>NW_005357075.1:1463122-1464125 GCF_000412655.1 Myotis brandtii
TATATATATATATAGAGAGAGAGAGAGAGAGAGAGAGAGAGAGAGAGGAGTGTCATTGTTTTACATTTTTACAAATTTCTTTCATTTCTGGCTTAGTAGAAGATACATCAGTATCTTTGGAAAACTCCAGGGCACTTTGGGAGAGCATGAAAGTGAAAAGGGCAAATGATGTCTTAACATTAATAGGAAGATTGTTTTGACCTCAAACAGCCCCTGAAAGGTTCTCAAGGGCCCCTGGGCCGCCTGGACCACACCTGGAATGGAAGCGTGGCTGTGAACTCCGGAGCTGGGCAGAAGGGGTTAAAGCCCTGCCCTGTCCCTTTCTTTTTCTGGTACTATGCGCCTCGCTTCCTTTATCTGTAAAAGGGGATTCACTGCATCCATCTCGAAAGGTGGAGAGGATTCAGTAAGTAGCGAACACAACACACAGTAGGTGTGATAGCAAGCTTGGCTGCTTTCCTCCTGGTTTGGGCCTCAGTTTCCTCATTTGTTAAACAAAGCTCTGGACTGGAAAACTTCCAAGAGTCTCCCAGCTCCAACAGGCTGTGGCTGTGTAGTGAGAAATGTTCCAGAATTCCACACATTCCCACGCCAGCCCCAGTGACGACATTCCCCTTCAGCTCACACAGACACAAAGGCACATTCTGTGCAGGAGCCGTGGAAACTCCCGTGAACACAACCCACGCCTGTCACCTATGACATGCCCGTGAACCTGCTGAGAGGATGTGCCACTGAGGGTCCAGGCGTGCACCGGCGACACAGAGGCACAGGGTTCCCTATGCGGAAATGCTCACAGGGGATCTGTGCACGTGCCTGCGGAGACAGGTGTGCGCACACGCACAGTCATGCCGTCCTAGGATGTACACGGACACCCTGCACGCATGCCCTGGCGCACTGACGCTCTGGGTACCAGACACAAGCAGATGGCCCAGAGAGAGCCAGTAGGGTATGCAGCACAAAGCAGCCAGGGCCGCAACCACTCCCTTCTCTGGCTACTCCCAGC
>NW_005357075.1:1464364-1474754 GCF_000412655.1 Myotis brandtii
CAGAGCAGCCGGTGGCCGGAGGCAGAGCTTGCAGGCAGCATGGCGGGGCTGCGCATCAGGCGGGGCTCCGGGCTCAGGCTACTGGCTCTGTCCGCGCTTGGATTCTGCCTGATGCTGCAAGTCAGTGCCAAGAGGCCCCCCAAAACGCCCCCCTGTCCACCCAGCTGCTCTTGCACCAGGGACACGGCCTTCTGCGTGGACTCTAAGGCAGTGCCCAGGAACCTGCCGGCCGAGGTCATCTCTCTGTGAGTGCCCAGCCCTGGCCCAGGGGGTGGTGAGCCAAGAGGGGGAGGACGGCAAGGACCACTCTGGGAGTGGATGGGGAGACCCCATTCCCCCTCTGCGGAGTGTGGGGACCAGGAGGACTCCAGGGTAACCTCCGGACCGGAGACTCAAGGTATCAGCCAGGCAGGGACTTCTGCAGTCACGCAGGCTCAGCAGCCATGGCTGGGGAAAACAGGACTTCGTGGCCAAGAATGAATCATCACCACCAGCAGCATTAATGAGACCTACTGTGCGCAGGCCTCTGGACTTGGAGGGAGGGGGGTTGCTTACCCCAGCATGTGGGCCCTTGCCTGTGATGTCACATCAAGGGCAAAAAGGCTTCTAGTGGGGGGAGGGAGGGGAGCAGCCGGGGAGGGTGAGATACACCCACACTGCACCCTGGCACGGGGCAGGTGCCTGTCACTGGTCTCGCCAGCCACTCTGCACCCAGCCAGTCAGACTGTCACTTGCAGCAGTGGCCTCCTGGACCAGATCGGCTGTGTGGTCCTTGGGAGCAGGATGCTAATCCCTATTCCCATTCGAGGGCCCCATGGCTCAAGAGCACCCAGCACACTGTGGGTGTTTGGATGATCATGAAAGTGTGGCTAATGGAAGCTTCTTTTGGCTGAGGGGAGCTAAGCCTGTGGCCGGTGGTGCTCAGGGGGCAGTAGGGGAGGTAATGAAGAAGGCAGGCGGTGAGAAGGGGAAGACGGCCTCAGGTGGAGGACTGACGCAGGTGTCCCCTGCAGGACGCTGGTGAACGCTGCCTTCTCGGAGATCCAGGACGGAGCATTTTCCCACCTGCCGCTGCTGCAGTTCCTGTATGGACAGGGCCTTGTGGGAGGTGGGGTGGCTTGGGGAGGGGCAGTGAAAGGGAACAGGCAGATTCTGGAAATTAAGATGCAGGCGTCCCTACGTTTGCCCTGATGGATATGCCACAGAGGTGGAGCTGCCTGGGGTCAGGAAGGGTGGAGGAGCAGTGGTTGGGGAGGAGGGAAGGGATTGCATGCAAAAGCCAAGATGTGGGTATTTAGGGCCCAGTTAGGAATGGACTTGCCTCCTCTAGAGACCCAAAGGAACTGGGTGCAATAAATTGGGTGGGTGCCAGAGAGTGGACACTGCAGGGGAGAAGGGTCATCTTAGAGACAGGTGCCCCTAGGGTTTGAAGAAAGAGCTGGGAACCGAACTGAGGGAAGACTATAGAGCCTGGAATTCTAAAAGGGTTTTTTATATTTGAAGCCCTAGTCACAGGAGAGAATACACTAGAGTTGCCCCACCTCCTTCTCACCATCAGCCCTAGAGGGACTGGACAGAGCCTGGGTGGGAGTGGGACACAGAGCAGAGATGCCGTGGGGTAGACCCAGCTTGCCAGGAAAGATCTGCCCTGGCCGTTTTTACCCTGAGAGCCTTCAGGGACCCTGGGAGTTTCTGGGACCAGAACAGCTTCTGCCTGGTCTTGCTGCCTAGGCTGCTCTGAGGTTCTCCGCTGGGGTCCCAGGGTGGGAAGCAGGGCAGCCAGGCCTTGAAGAAGCCCAGGGGTGAGGCAGCAGGCACACCCTTGGAAGCTCTAACTCTGTCTTTGTCTCTCCAGGTTACTCAATTCCAACAAGTTTACGCTGATCGGAGACAACGCCTTCACAGGACTGTCGCACCTGCAGTACCTGTGTGTGGGAAGGAAGGGGAAATGGAGAGTCGAAGGGAGGACGGGAAGGGCTTGGGTGGGCTCAGAGACGAGGTTGAATGAGGAAGGCTGGGGGCATTGAGAGCCCTTGAATCCTCTGACTGCAGGACCGAGCAGAGCAGAGGTCACTTCATCCATCCCCCTGCCTGAATGGTCCTGCCTGGATGCCTTGTCACCACAGGCTTCAGGTCACCACATTAGGAATAAAAGCCTGTCTGAGGGCCATGGGCGGGGATCTAGGCACGGTGTAGGGAAATAGGTGGTGGTGGTGGGTGAGGGCCAGGGATCCTGAGTGATGGCTGACACTGTTCTCATTTCCTCCAGCTTCATTGAGAACAACGACATCTGGGCACTATCCAAGTTTACTTTCCGAGGACTCAAGTCTTTAACACACCTGTGAGTACATCCCACACATACATTCATTCATTGGACCAACCCCCCCTCTTGCCCCCTCCCCCCCACACACACACCCATCTCTCTCTCGTGGCCTTTGGCCTCAGTCACCATCTTCAGGTGACCCACGGGTCTCTCTTGCAGCTCACTGGCCAACAATAACCTGCAGACACTGCCTAGAGACATCTTCCGGCCCCTGGACATCCTGAGTGACTTGTAAGGCCTGAGTCCTAGCTCTTTCGACAGTGCCACAGAGGGGCATGTCCCGGGAGGGAGGGGTGTGGGAGCCAGCATTGGGAAGATCATAAAGGCTTGAGAAGCTAGGAGGGCTTGGTTTTGGGGGGTGGGCTGAGCAGCTGAGAGCCTGTCCTCTCTTTGTCCCTTCCATCACTCTCATGATCAGGGACCTGCGGGGCAACTCGCTCAACTGCGATTGCAAGGTGAAGTGGCTGGTGGAGTGGCTGGCACACACCAACACCACGGTGGCCCCCATCTATTGCGCCAGCCCGCCCCGCTTCCAAGAGCACAAAGTGCAGGATTTGCCACTGCGGGAGTTCGACTGCATCACCACAGGTAGGAGGTGCCCCTGCCTCTGGCCTCAGGCTGCCCCTCCCCAAGGGAGCTCCACAGGCATCACCTGAACTCCCACCCCCCTGCCTTGCTCACTATGCAATCCTTATCACCCAACAAACTCTCACTCTTCCCCACCCCAATCCCTGCAGATTTCGTGCTGTACCAGACCCTGTCCTTCCCAGCGGTGTCAGCTGAGCCCTTCTTTTACTCCAGCGACCTCTACGTGGCTCTGGCCCAGCCAGGTGCCAGCGCTTGCACTGTCCTCAAGTGGGACTATGTTGAACGGCAGCTTCGAGATTATGATAGAATCCCAGGTACCTGTGCCCAGCCTGGCTGTGCTGGCCCCAGCTAGGGAGAGCGGGGGTGAAGGTGGGAGGCTCCATTGTTCTTCTCCATTGAGTTCCTATAGGGAGAGGGGTACATGAGACATGGCCTCGGCTCTTAAGAATGTTCTAGTCTTTGGAGGGAGGCTGATACATACACAGATAATATCCATATAATATGTCAGTGTAAGAGGAAGATATGAACACGATGCATTGGGAACACAAAGGAGAGGCTTACCCTGGGCAATCAAGGAAAGCTTCCTGGTGGAGGGGATGCCTACACTGAGTTTTGAAGGATAAGGGAGAGGGAGGAGTCAGAGGTGATGCCCAGGTTTCTGGCTTAAGTAAGTGGGTAGTGCCAATGAACTAAAAAGGAGGAGATACTGAGTTTAAACTGAGTCTAGAATGCTGAGGGAGACTTAACTAGGAGAAAAAATGTGGGAAGGATGTTCTGGTAGAGGGAACAGCATGAGCAAAGTCAAGGTGTGCAACAGCTTATTGTGTGAGTGCAGGCTGATAGAAGCAGCTTATATGACTGCAGCATAAGGTTCAAGGTGGACAGTGGCAGTCCTGAGAGAGATGAGGACAAGGTCATTGACAAGCTTCGAGAAAGTGTGTGAGCCAATCCAGTCTATATTTTAGACAACTCTCTGTGAGCCTTGTGGAGAGTGGCTAGGCATGGGACAAAACATGTGGGCAGACCAGTAGAGGGATCAGCTGGAGCCTGGACTGAGGCAGCAGCAGTGTCTCAGTTATATTTAGAAAAGAGGACTGAACTGACACAAGAAGAAACAGAAAATTTAAATTGCCCTATATCTATGACACAACTTGCAGTCATTATAAAAAAACAACAACACCTCCACCCAACACAAGATCAAAATGGTTTCCCTGGTGAATCCTAGCAAACACTTAAGGAAGAAATAACACTAATCTTACACAAATTGTACTAGAAAGCAGAAAGGAGTGTTGACAGAACTTGGGAATTGATCAGGAACAATGGGTGAATGAGGAACAAGGAAGTGTTGGGGATGGCTCCCAGGTTTCTGGTTGGGGTGACTAGGTGAAGCCACAAATTGACATTAAGTACACAGAAGGAGGGGGAGGAGCAGGTTTAAGGGTAGATGTGGAGCTAAGTTTTGGCCAGCTGGAGTTTGAGGTGCTTGAGGGTGTTTGGAGAGTCTGAGCTGCGGTGGCTCAGGAGTGGGTGGTCAGCAGCTGGGCAATCACCAGGAGCTGGGTGGGCAGACGAAGGCTGCAAGAGGGACTCAGTAACTGCCAGAGCCTGAGGCTGAGCATGGGCTTCCCTTGGGGAGCGGTGGAGCGATGGGGGGAAGGAGAGTGCGTGAAAGCGATGACTTGAGACACCAGGACAGGTGGGGAGTGTGGCCCATACCCTTTGGGTGCCTGGGAAGGGGTCGAATCAGTCTGGTTGAGCACACGTACATTTGTGCTCATACCTAAAAGCCTTTCAAAAGTGGGAGTTCTTGGGAGAATGTTCTTGAGCCATGGATGAGTTCAAACTCCCCCTCCTTCCCCAGCCTGGCCACTTGCCAGCGCATGGCTTTGGACAAGTCAGACAGTGAGCCTCAGATTCTTTCTGTGTGAAATGGCAAAATAATAGGGTGCATTCCAGAGTGACTAATTGGGGTAATATGTTCACACTTAGCACAGTGACTGTACACAATATAAATTCAATAATTAACACTATGGTTAAACAGTCAACACCCCCCTTCCCCAGCCTGGCCACTTGCCAGCACGTGGCTTTGGACAAGTCAGACAGTGAGCCTCAGATTCTTTCTGTGTGAAATGGCAAAATAATAGGGTGCATTCCAGAGTGACTAATTGGGGTAATATGTTCACACTTAGCACAGTGACTGTACACAATATAAATTCAATAATTAACACTATGGTTAAACAGTCAATGAATATCTAGGAACACCTATTTTGTGCTCCGTGTTAGTATATTTGAACCAGGGATTCAAGGGTGGATGGAGGGTGATGCTGACACTAACTGTGTTAGCTGTGAAGCGATTAGAGGAACTTCAGGGGGAGGGACTGCTGTGGTGGAGGGACGTGGCCTTGGCTGAGGGTCGGTGAGGACTGACCCTCTTTTCTGAGGCTGGGCATGGGCACGAAGCTACCTGTGTTGCCTGACGCTGCTTCCCTGTGTCCCGGCAGCCCCCTCGGCCGTGCACTGCAAGCCCATGGTGGTGGACAGCCAGCTGTACGTGGTGGTGGCCCAGCTGTTTGGTGGTTCTTACATTTACCACTGGGACCCCAACACCACACGCTTCACCAAGCTGCAGGACATCGACCCGCAGCGTGTGCGCAAGCCCAACGACCTGGAGGCCTTCCGCATCGACGGTGACTGGTACTTTGCCGTGGCTGACAGCTCCAAGGCAGGTGCCACCAGCCTCTACCGCTGGCACCAGAATGGCTTCTACTCCCACCAGGCCCTGCACCCCTGGCACCGTGATACCGACCTGGAGTTTGTGGATGGCGAGGGCAAGCCTCGGCTGATCGTGTCCAGTAGCTCCCAGGCACCGGTCATCTATCAGTGGAGTCGCACCCAGAAGCAGTTTGTGGCCCAGGGTGAGGTGACGCAGGTGCCTGATGCCCAGGCTGTGAAACACTTCCGCGCCGGGCGGGACAGCTACCTGTGCCTCAGCCGCTACATAGGGGACTCCAAGGTCCTGCGCTGGGAGGGCACCCGCTTCTCAGAGGTGCAGGCCCTGCCCTCCCGCGGCTCCATGGCCCTGCAGCCCTTCCTTGTGGGTGGCCGCCGCTACCTGGCACTGGGCAGCGACTTCTCCTTCACCCAAATTTACCAGTGGGATGAGGGGCGGCAGAAGTTTGTACGGTTCCAGGAGCTGGCTGTGCAGGCCCCTCGGGCCTTCTGCTACATGCTTGCTGGGGACGCCCAGCTGCTCCTGGCCCCCAGCTTCAAGGGACAGACGCTTGTGTACCGACACGTAGTGGTGGATCTTAGTGCCTAGCGGGGTGTCGAGGCTCTGGATTGGAGGAGGGGGAGCCTCTGTATGAGCAGCGTGGGTGCCTGTCTGTGTGAAGGCACATGTAGCTAACCTCATGCACACACACTCCTGGTGAGCATGGGCACCACATGGACTGGCCCCGGGAGCCGATCATCATCGTAATTAGCATGAGGACTTGTGTATGCACCTGGCAAGCCAGTTACTGGGACCCTCCCATCTATGGACGCCTGTGGATCCCACACCCCATCTGCAGGCCCCCCTGGATCTGCTGCCTTCCACAAGCTCTGGCCTGGGGAGGGGAGGGGAGGAGTGCTGGGAGGGAAGGTCTTGGGCTGATCCTTCTGACCCTCTGGTCTCTCCTGTTGGTGCTCCAGGGGTCTGTTCAACCTGCTCATGTCCCACATTGCAGCCACACGACATCCTTCCTACGGCGGGTACACTCACCCACCCTCCCCTCCTCCTGCATGCACATGTGGGATCTGGCCCACGCCCTCAGCCACACGCACACACACACCTGTCCACATCCGTTTCCCTGTGCACACATGCAGATCCGGCCCTGCCAAAAGGAAGCCGGCTCGCCTCCATTACCTGCCTGTCTTCTTGGAGAGGGCACACGACCGTCCTCCTCTGCTCACCCCTGGTGTGCCCACCCTGCGGCTGATAAGGATGGGAATGGTGGCAAAGCCCCTTTGCCCAAAGCAATAACAACAACAACCCTAGCAAACCCAGACGTCTTCCCTCCCAGTGCTGGCTCTTTTCTCGCTGGAGCGTTCTTCTCTGACCCTGTCACCATGGCGGGCAGACTACCCAGACAAAAGCCTTCCTGCTTTCCTTCCTGTAGCTGCCCCACCTCAGACACCCACCCTGCCCCCAGGCTCAGCCCCTCCTTTGCGATGTGGATGGACACTGAACTGTGCTGGATCCTTTGTCCAGGACCCAGAGCTGGCCAGGTCAGGGACCCTGCAAGCACTTGAGTCATCTGGGCAGGTTCCAGGAGTAGAGCCTGGCTGGAGAGCATCTTGGGGGCTCTGGCACCCCTCCAGGCCACAGAGGCACACCCCAGGGGCACTGCCTTTCAGGGCACACTGGGTGGTAGAGGTTTGAGGGCCTGCCCTGTGGAGTGGCACCTGGGAGCCAAGCTTCTGCTGCCCCCTGCTGTGTGCTGGGGATATAGCTGCGAGGTAGTGTGCTGGGGATAGCGGGTAGGAGGCAGGAGGTGGTGGAGCAGGCACGGGGAGGGGCTTCTGGTGGCAGGATGCCGGGGCTGGGGGGTATTGGGGCAATGCTATAATTCACTTGCTTCAAATAAAAAGTTCCCACCCCATTGCCAGCTTTCAGGTGTCCAGTGGCAACGGTCAGCTGTTTCATCAAGAACATAGCATGTTGTCTGTCCCTGCTGCTCGCAGGGGCCGGCGTCAGCTTTCAGACCCTGTTCCTCCCTGCCCCCTTCCCTCTGAGGAGTGAGTGGGCACGGTCTGCTGGTGCTGGGGTCAGGAACTCATGGTGATGACACCTGGGGCTGGGTGAGTGTGACTAGTCTTCACCACCTGGGGCTGACTCATGGCCCGAGAGCTCCTTCCTGGAGATCACAGTCTTGGGGTCACCAGAGTTTATCCCTCTGTCAGGTGAATTCCAATCAACATGACCAAAAACAAGCTTAGCGGTCCCTCCCCTCCCCACTTCCTCTGGGCCAGTGGTCGGCAAACTGCGGCTCGCGAGCCACACGCAGCTCTTTGGCCCCTTGAGTGTAGCTCGTCCACAAAATACCACGTGCGGGCGCGCGCGTACAGCGCGATTGGAAACTTCGTGGCCCATGCGCAGAAGTCGGTATTTTGTGGAAGAGCCACACTCAAGGGGCCAAAGAGCCGCATGTGGGCAAATGTCTGTCATCCCTGCCACCCTCTGCCCTGGGTGTGAGATTTCAAGCAAGTGGGCTGGTTTCCTGGAGCCTGAGTTTCTTCTGCAACACAGAAAATAAACCCGACTTTGTCCAATCCTGATTCGGCCACTTACCAGCTGGGTGACCTCAACCACGTCACTTGGCCTATTTGTATTTGTCTCCTTATCTGTAAAATGGGGATAGTCATAATACCTACCTGACAATGTTGGTGTGAAATGTAAATGCTTTCAATACATAGTCTATTGATGTTGGGGTCCTGCCCCAGCAGGTCCAGGAGTTCCCAAAGGTGTGGACGGAGTCGGCGATGAAGGAAGGACACAGAGACAGCGTTCAGTTGATCAGCATGGTTGGGTTCTCTCTTTATTGTTCTATTACATCTATATTTATACTATTTGATCCCATAAGCATGCCTCTATAATCACATCATGGTATGTTTTGGGTAACGTTCTACAGTTCCTTGTTTCTTATCTGACCTTAGCCAAAAATCCTGTCTCTATCTAGTTCTGTTGATTTTAATCTTGTCTAGGTTAATCTCTGTGTTCCATTACAAGGGCTATTCCAAGGTCACTGCTCTACTGATAGGCTACAAGGAAGTGACTGAAGGAGTTTATCCTATCCAGGAAAGATTATGTCCTCCCAGGCTCGCTGCTTGCCTTCTCTGGGACTGCCCTGTGTCGGTGGGTCTCCAGGGGTATAGGCTTTGGTGCTTTCCCTGCTGGGCAGACCCCTGGGGATGTGGCCCAACAAGTCCCAAATTTATTGCCAACAGTCTTAGTCCAAGTTCTTCAAAGTAGTACATGGTATTTCTGTAACACTAGGGGGATTTACTGATTTATTCTCTTCCTTAGTCCTGTTAACCCCTAACCTGGGGAAACAACCTTTCTCGGGGAGGTGGTCCTGGTTAAAACACATAGCGCTTAAGAGGGGGAGCAAACATATGTCATATATGCCAGGTCCCTTGAAACATAAGCTGTGCAGATGTTTCTTCCCCGCAGCGACTGCGTCAAGCAGCAAGGGTGGATCGGCTTCCAGCATATTGATATATTCAAGGCCCTTCGAAGAGTGTGTCTGCCACAGAAGTATACTTTTATTGGCCTGTAGGACTGTATGAGACCCAGGTGGCTCAGAGAGGCTGCTTTGTGGGAGGAGAAGCGTGCCTTTTGCCCTACATCTTACCTGTAGCCTCAGAGGCCCAGCCAACCCTGCCCCTGGCCACTCCTCACAACGGGGAATCTCATAGGTGATATGTGTGGGTTTCCACCTCCTCAAACCACATTCATGTGCTTCTGGCTTAGGAGACACCCCTCAGGTCCCCCAGCCACACAGTCGAGGGAACGCTTGTCCTGCATTTTCACGTGGGGAACGGGTCCTCGTGTTGTGCAAGGACAGGTTGCCAGGCAGAGTGCACTGCGTCTCCCAGACCCGTTGGCACTCTGTTGCCCAGTGGAAAGATAAACATCACTCTGGCGGTCATTCCCCCGAGCCCCTAGGGCTCCTCCCAAAGATGGAGACACTGTTCTCCCTGAGAGCCCTGCTCTCTACACCTACCCTGGGGGTCATCTGTGTGTCCAGAGAGCTGCTTAGCAACCCAGTGTAACCGGGTGATTGTGTCAACAGCTCAGGACCAAAGGCCGTGAGAGGGAGAGGGGTACATGAGTATACTTACTCTGCCAAAGCTGAGGAGGGTGACACCCCCCAGCTGCCAGCCTCGTACCCCTCCACACAGAGCCCTGCTCTCAGCAGCAGACTTCTCACATCTTGTCCCTTAGACTCCCCAAGCACAGTCATCAGGACCAGGAGTCTCCCTGTGAGAGACCGTCCTGAAGCATCTATCTTATATAAAAACTGCTGTTTGAAATTTTAACCCTGATAGTATGGCTTCTGTAAATGCTTGCTTGCTTGAAAAATAAGGAAAATAAGACTACTCCCATTCCAGAGAGGCTGTAAACTATGCCCCAGACAGAGTTGTCAGTGCTGACACCAGGCCAGGCCTTGAGATATGGTCTCATGGCCCCTTCCCAGCACGCAGGCCTTCTTTCTCAGAAGGCCCGGAAGTCTCATTCTAAATTTGGGAGACAAAGGACTAGAAAAAGTATAAATAAAGAGAGTTTCCTCCATGTTAGGGGGCCCAGAATTTGAAAGACACATTTTTCTCTGGGCCTGCACAGAATCTAATCTAATAAAAGGCAAAAAGGGTAATTAACTGTACCTCCGCTACACTTCCCATTGGCTAATCAGGGCGATATGCAAATTAACTGCCAAC
>NW_005357075.1:1475639-1477185 GCF_000412655.1 Myotis brandtii
GTTTAATAATAAAATGTAACTCCCTTTCTCTAAGCGTGGCTTGGTTTTTCTCCCGTCTTCTGCAACAGTCCCAGCTGGTGGGGCTTAGAGTGGGCACAGGGGAGCTCTTCCCTAGCAAATGGGGGTAGAGAGAAGCCTGCGGCGCTGAGGTCACATGCGTGACTCTGGAAGACAGCTGGTAGGAGAAGGCCGCTGTTCCACAGGTACCAGAGAACCCGAGATTCACATGGGCACAGTCAGCCAGGCACCCTTACCTCCCAAAGCATGGACACCTCTTCCCTCTTTTGCAACCCCACCCCTACCCCACTCCTCCTGAGCCGGCCCCCTATTGAGTCAGTCACATCTTTCTTCTCCAAGGACTCTGCCTAGAGATGGATGGGGAGATATTAGCCCTTGGCATTTCTTATTCCTCCAGTGCAGGGTGGGAGCCAAGCCCAGGGTGAGGGGGTGGTTAGGCTCGGGAGGCAGCAGGGCCTCAGGGGAGCTTCTCCTGTGGGCCGGTTTCACTGTTAGCTCTCACTCCCAGCAACACCAATAAAAAAGATGATAATAATTAAGTATAATCACAATATGTTTTTATTGATTTATTCCCAAGTAGCCTACTTTCCCTGGCCCCCATCATTACCTATTTCATCATTCCGAGGGGGTGGTGGGCGTTAAATGTGGCTCTAATAAAAAGTAATAGCTGCCCATTGCCTGCCCCCGCAGCTCCGCTGTCCCTCAGCACAGCCCGTAGGCAGAGGGGACGCGGCAGTGTGGGAGGGTGCTGTGCGGAGGGGGAAGGAGGCACTAAGCCCATGTGGAAAGTCGTAGAAGCAGCGGAGTTTGCCTTCTCTTTTGAGCCTTTCACCTTCTTCCAGGTCTACACCTCCCCCCAGAGCAGCGTCTGGTCTTCATTCCCTGTCCCCTCCCAACGCCTCTGTATGAGACTGACCAAGCCAAGCACTTATCCACCTGCCGTCGGAGGATGGCTGTTGTTGTTTTAAAAAAGGATCTTCGTAAAGATCAAGACCCTACACACAAAAATGCACTACAAAATGGCAATCGGTGATATTATTAAGCTCTCGGGGATCTTTGTATTCTTGGCTCAGAGGAATAGGTGGAATTTCGAACTTCTGGTGAAGGCATGGGGGCTGGGGACTCCGCCCGGAATCCCTGGCCGCCAGCCTGCCCAGCGCTGGGCTCCCCAGCCCGCCCTTCCCGGGGAGGCGGTGGGGGTGACGAGTCCCTGGGGTCCCCTCTGCCGTTTCCTCCCCACTTTCCCTCTAGTCCCTGAGCTCTTGTCCCAGTGAAGTAAGGCCTCCTTCCAGCTGGTGCCTGCACCCACCTCGAGCCCGTTCGCGTTTTAGGGAGGGGAAGACGAGGCCAAGGGGGGAGCCAGTGATGAGCCCCGAAACTCTGGAGGCCAAACCTCCTTCGCTTCCTCCCCCCCAACCCCCCAACCTGCTCCACCATTTTGTCCTCGCTTCCCATCCCCTCATCTTCCCGATCAGGGCGCCGCTCAGCCAGGGGCCCCACCCGCAAGCCGGAGGGTCACCGCCCTTTA
>NW_005357075.1:1477639-1478637 GCF_000412655.1 Myotis brandtii
CTCCCGGACCCGCGTGAGCGTCCTGCCGGGCGCCTTCCTGTGGGGCTCCCCTGGCGCCGGAGGCTGCAGGATGGTGTCCTGGATGATCTGCCGCCTGGTGGTGTGAGTATGGCCGCTCTCCCCGGGGGCCAGCCCGCCCTGGGGGGCACCTGGGAATGTTGGGGGGAAAGGGGTCTTTCTGAGCGCCGTCACGCCAACCCCCGGCACTCACCCCAATGGTTAACGGATCTGCGGGCCTGCACGCGGCCTCGGGCACCGCGGGCTTGTCGCCCTGGCCCCCAAAGCCTCCTGGGGTGATGGCGACCCCTCCTGCACTCACACACTGCAGGCTGGTGCCCAGGTGGAACCACAGGCGGGCCCTAAGCCCCTTGGCAACAACAGGTGTTGTGGGAGGAGAATCCAGGTGCCTGCCTCCCATCTGAGCAGTCACATGACTCACTGCCCCCCCCCCCCCCCCCCCCCCCCCTTCCCTACTCTGTCCTACTCGTCACCTTTCAGTACTTCAGTACCTGGCTTGAATATCCCTGTCTGCAGCCTGGCAGTGTCAGGTCGGGTGGCCCTGGGCCTGATTGCATGTCCAAGGGAGGGAAGGTGCTCTCAGATGCCTGCCTCCAACCCACCCACCTTGTTCAGTGGCTGTATGTACCCATGCACCCATGGGCCACTGTGCAGGCCTGGGCAGGTGTTTGGGGTGTTTGTAAACAGCAGGGTGGGGAGGTGGCCTCCAGGGCACTGACTCAGATGCAGGTTGTGCAAGCCAAGCGGGAAGAACAGGGTAGGCACTGTCACCTTGAACCCGTGGGGGAGGTGGCCACCTGTGGGGGGCAGGGCAGGGCATGTCACCCCTCACATTCCCCCTCTGCTTTTTCGGCTGCTCTTCCAGGCTGGTGTTTGGGATGCTGTACCCAGCTTATGCTTCCTATAAGGCTGTGAAAACCAAGAACATTCGTGAATATGTAAGTGTGGCGGTTGGCTCAGGTGGGGTGGGATGACAGCCT
>NW_005357075.1:1478661-1487636 GCF_000412655.1 Myotis brandtii
TGGGGGGGTGGGGAGAGTCTGAACTGGCCTCCCCCTCCTCCAGGGGCATACATGGCTGACAGATCCTGAGCAGAGTGAGTATGGATGGAAGGGGGGGCTACTGAGGTGCCTGTGTAGAAACTTGTGGGTGAAGCCCGCTGGGGCTGGTACAGGAATGAGTGGCAGTTTCTCAGAGGCATCTCTCTAGGGCCGTCCAGGTGCCAGGGGAATGCAGCAGGACAGGCTCTCTGGCATCCGAGGGCTGGAGCAGCCCAGGACAGAGGAGTTGGCTCTGCAGGCTCAGGCACTAACCTCTGACCACTCCCCCCCCAACTTCCCCCAGGTCCGGTGGATGATGTACTGGATCGTCTTTGCACTCTTCATGGCGGTGGAGGCCTTCTCAGACATCTTCATTTCCTGGTATGGGTGCAGGGGCCCTGTGGGCCGTGGGAGGGGATGTCCCACCCTCGAACTGGCCCTATGGCTGACCTTGTCCCCCTGTGCTCTGACAGGTTCCCTTTCTACTATGAGATCAAGATGGCCTTCGTGCTATGGCTGCTCTCGCCCCACACCAAAGGAGCCAGCCTGCTTTACCGAAAGTTTGTCCACCCATCCTTGTCCCGCCATGAGAAGGTACCCCAGGGGGAGCAGGGATGAAGCGTAGGGATGGGTGTGAGGGAAAAGGCCCTGGACTCAGAATTCAGGACACTGGGGGACACCTAGGTTCCAATCCTGGTCTGTGGGCCCTTGACAGAGCCTAGCCTGCTTCCTCTTCTGGGATAACCCAATGGGGGAACACCTGAGTGGCCTTTGAGAGAGTGAAAAGGCAGCTGGAAGTGGGTTTGGGAATGCGGGGAGGAGGCTGGAGCATGGCTGTTCCTTGCGGTGTGGGACTGGTTGCTCTTGGTGTGGTTGCCGGCCCACTATGGGTGGGGGTGGGCTGGGAGGTGTGGTACTCAGTGACTTCTGTGGGTCTGCAGAGGAAGAGTGACTGGGACGGTCCTCTGAGCTCTCTGTGCCCTGGTCCGTAGGAGATCGACACCTACATTGTGCAGGCCAAGGAGCGCAGCTACGAAACGATGCTCAGCTTTGGGAAGCGAGGCCTCAATATTGCCGCAACAGCCGCTGTGCAGGCTGCCGCCAAGGTACCCTGGGGCCCAGCCCTTCATCAGACTCCCACTCCCATCCCCAGTGCCTTTTGGGCAAGTTCAGCTCTCTGTCAGTGAGCCCAGAGGTAACAGCTGTCCATACCAGGGAACAGGGGTGAGAGGTGACAGGTGTTGGCAGAGCATGGAGCTGGAAGTTCACACTTCCTGGCTCTGACACTGACCGTGAGCAGCTGCTCCTGCTCTCTACGCTTTAGTTTCCTGGTAGTGCCACAAAGACCTGGGACTAGAATGTTGTCGATTCGCCTTTGCCCCAGTGATTACCTTCTGACCAGCCTTGGTTTCCCTGGGCGGCTGCCCTGGCTAAAGGCCCCTTCCTGCTAGGAGCCCTGGCCCTCCCTCAGGTGACCTGCCACTCCCCGTTCCTTGCAGAGTCAGGATGCACTGGCCGGAAGGCTGCGTAGCTTCTCCATGCAGGACCTGCGCTCCATCCCCGACACCCATGCCCCCAACTACCAGGACCCCCTCTACTTGGAGGACCAGATGCCCCGCCACAGGCCACCCATCGGTGAGTGGGCAGAGGGACTCAGAGATGTCCTAAGAAGGCTGGCTTCCCCCAGGGCTCAGCCCAGGCCTTCAGACTGTAAATGCCCAATGTTGTCCCCTCGGCCTCCCTCTTCTCCACACAGGGTACAGGGCAGGGGGCCTGCAGGACACTGACAGTGAGGATGAGTGTTGGTCAGACACAGATGCAGTGCCCCAGCCGCCACCCCGGCCCCGAGACAAGCCTCTGAGCCGCAGCCAGAGCCTGCGTACGATCAAGAAGAAACCACTGGTGCGAGAGGTCAGTGGCAAAAAGACAGGAGGGAGGTGGGCTGCCCTGGCGCTTCAGCCTGGACCTCATGGTGCGCCTGCTCTCTCTCCCACAGGGCACCTCGCGCTCCCTGAAGGTGCGGACAAGGAAAAAGACTGTGCCCTCAGACATGGGCAGCTAGGGTCTGCAGAGCCAGCCTAGTTTTACCTCGTGCTCTACAGGGCGCTGGGGGCTGTTTGAAGGGGCCCTCTGGCTGCACGTAGGGCCTGCCTGCACCAGCTGCCCAGGCTCTGCCCTCCTGACTCCTGCTGTTGGCGGCAGTTGCCGCTGGGGCCATGCACAGGGATGACCTGAAATGTACCAAAGCCAGCTGGGCCCAGGGTTCTATTTATAGTCTTTCTCATTCCTCTACTTTCGCAGGGATGGGACCAGAGCCCTCCCCAGACCCCTGCAAATGAAACCAAAGCCCACCCAGTTGTGTTCATTCCTTCCTGTCCTTCAAAGTACTTGACAGCCTTCTCCAAGGCCTCGTGTGTGTGTCCTGGTTGTGTGTTTTGTGTTGGTGAATGAGGTCAGGTTTGTGCAAGATTTGATAAATAAATATGTAACAGTGTCCTGTTTCTCCTGGTTTGTATCCCCAGTCTTCACAGCGTACATTATTAAACAGCTTAGGACGAGGGCTAAAGGACAGTCAGACTGCCAGAGGGGCCCAGTCTTCTGCGGGAGACAACCATTGATAAAGAACTGATGTGACAAGTGCTGTCATAGAAAGCTGTTGGAGACCCTTGAGAACACATATGGGAGAGCAGGGGGCTAGCCCTGAGAGGTCAGAGCCTAAGAAGACTGCAGTCAGGAGGCGGTGGGCTCAGCCTTGACTCGAAGGTGCACTGGATGGTAGGTGGAGAAACCAGTGGGAGCGTAGGTCTGGAGGGGGCTTGGGCAGCACGATGTTCCCGTAGGGATTAGCTGGAGCTGTGCACAGAATACACCCGGGGAGTCTGACTTCCTTCATGGGCCTGGGGAGGCTGACTTCCTTCAGGGGCACCTGGGCGGCTTTGAGTTTCTGTAAACACTCAGTTAACATTGGGAGCATTGCACCTCTGTAGAGTGGCCACTAGAGGGCAGCAGCTGCCAGGGTCTGGGCTGCCCCCAGTTTCCAGGTCAAGGAGGGTGGGGCTCAGAGAGAGGCTGGCCAGAGATGTGCCCTGCAAGGGCCTGGCCGCTGGTTGGCTGGAGGGGCCATGCAGAACTCTGGCCTGGCCTTTGGTGGCCCTCCCTACTGCTCCCTGCTGCTCAGGTCATTGGTCCTCAGCCTGCCCCATCCACATGGAGTCTCCAGTGTTGTCCCCGACTCAGGCTCTGTGCCTGGGCTGGCTCCTCTCCATCCCCTCCCCTCACCCTGGGGCAGCCAGTCAGGCTTTGCCCTCTCCTGCCCCCGAAGCTGGTCTCACTGCAGTGTCCCAAGGCTGCTCCCCTCTCCCACCCACGCCTGCTTTTCCTTACCTCTTTTGATTAAGCAAAGAGGTTGGTGAGAGTGTTGGGTGGAAAGAGGGGTGCAGGGGTGGTAACCGGGAGTGATCTGAGGAGTGTGGATTAACTCTTGGTGTGGGATTATCCGGGTTTTATTTGGGGGAGGTGCTTAATCTGCGGGAGTGGGATGGGGGTGGAAGTTAGCTCCTCACATCTTGGTGTTCGGTGACATCCTATCTTGGCATTCCCTTGCATCATAGTGTTGACTTATCTCTTCATTTATTCATTCAAAACATCTTTATTAAGTATCTACCAGGTACCAGGCATGTTGCCAGATACTGGGGATGCAAAGTCTAATATTGGCTAGCACCGGGAACGTGACCACCCCAGCAGGTGCTGCTCTCAGCCCCTGACATATTAATGTAATCCTCACAGCAATCTCATGAGGTACATACTATTATTATAATCTCCATTTTACAAATGGGAAACCAGGCATGAGAGGGCAGGTAACTTGTCTGAGGTCACACAGTAAGCGGCAGAATTGGGCTTTGAACCAGGCAGTCTGGCTCCAAAGTCAGTGTATTTACACGCTGTGCATGACTAAAGTAAATGAGGTGTTTCTTGCTTAGGAGGCAAGAAGGAGACTAGGATGTATCAAACATTCGTGTGCACCTGACCTTGTGCTGGGCACTTGACAGCGATGATTTCCTTGACTCTTCCCGACAAGTCTGAGGTAGTAGGTTATACTCATTTTACAGATGGAAAAACTGAGACTCAGAGAGGTGAAGCAACTTGTCCACGATTGTGCTACCCGTGGGTGGGGGTCGCATCTCCTGATGCAAACCTGCCCAGAGTGGCTTTGGTAGAGTGGAATGGCAGGACCCGCACCTCTGAACTGAGAGAACAGAACAGAGGATCATGTGATGACTAGAGCAAAAGGAAGCAAAAACTCCAAGGGAAGGTGAGCTGGGGGAGGCCTGGGGTTGTGGGGGGTGAGGGAGCTCTCATGGGAGTGGGGCTTCACCTGCCTTCATTCCTGGGAGGGGGCCTGAGAGTGAGCAGCAGAGTCGCGTGGGCCCCTGGGGTGACGGTGATGCTGTCTCAGGTCGGTGATCCCCACCTTACTTCGCAGCCTCTTTGCCGGCCCCCTGGCCCCACCACGCCTGCCTTCAGCCATGCCGCTCCTATTTCTGTGTCCAGAGCACGTCACACTCATGCCAGCACCAACCTCCAGACCTTTGCTCCTGCTGAGCGAATCTCTGGCCCTGCAAACGGTCTTTCTTTCCCGGCCTGTCATGACCTTCTTCAAGACCTGCCTTTTCTGAGAAGCCTCCCCTGACTTGGGACCCCTTCTCGAGCTCCTAAGCCTCCCGGTCTCTGGCCTGCTCACCCCGTCCTGGGCATAGAAGGCTGTGGGCTGTGCTGGTGTGCCCATCGCTCTCCCTTCCCAGCCGGCCTCCCTTACACTCAAATTGCTTTGTGTTCTCCACCTCTGTCCACCTGGACTGTCACGTGGCTCCATGCTGGTCTCCTGACATGCTCTTCCTCCCCCACCCCACTCACTACTCTATTGCTCTTTGCCCTTTGAAGCACACGCAGACCTCCCCTCCCCCAGGAAGCCCTCGAGGCACCCCCTTGGAGTTGAGTGCTCATCCAGACCACACCATCTCTGTTCTTGTACTGACTTCTATTTTTGCCTTGAGCACATTGTATTTTCTCCCCTACTGCATTGTAACTTCATAAAGAACAGCCTGGCATCTTATCCACTTCTGTATCCCAGCCAGGAACAAATGGTGGTTTAGCCAAAGTGAAGTACCGTCATGCACGTGAAGGCCCACTTATTCTCTGGCGTCTGAGCTTGGGTGTCTCCTCCTCTGAGAAGCTCCCCTGACTCCCCCAGGGTGGGACTCCGAGTGCCTCGTGATCATTCACACACCCGACTCAGGGGGTCACCCATGGTTCTCAGCACAGGGCCTGCTGGCGAAGGAGCAAATGCACTGACTGCGCATCAGCTCCTGGAGGGCGGGATGGCCTTGCTTTCATCTTGGTGCCCGTGTCTCCTTGGTGCCCATCACAGACCCTTGAAAATGGCAGGTCTCTATGACACATGTTTGGCAAATGGCTGAGGCAGTTGTATGGGTTCCAAGACATCTTGGGGCCAGAGGGGAGGGCTGAAGAGAATTCCAGGTTGTGGGGCATTGCTGGCCAAGCACACGAGTGCTCCTGAGACTGGGGCATTGGGTGTGGGCTGGACTCCCCTCAGCGCCTGCCTGTGCCCTCTGAGGATCACGAGGCATCTGCCACACTGCCTCCCTCTGCACGGTGCCTTTACCCTCTGGCCTGGCCCCTAGGGGAAGGCGAGGCTGTGCTCTGGCCTGCCCACGACCCCCAGCCGTCCATTATCCATCAGTGTGCCCACTGCCTCCCAGGCAGGATTAGGGCTGGCCTGAAGCACAGATGTGCCAGACTCGCTGCTGGGCACATGGGCACGGGGGAAGCAACCTAGTTCAGCCCCCTGGAAGGCACACACCTCTGCGTGGCCCAGGTGCCAGCCCTGGTCTCCTCAGGGGGGCCTCCCCGCCCACCTTGCCCCTGAGGGCCTCTCCATTGCCTTCAAGTGCCCAGGGCGGGTGTCCTTCCCTTCCCGCCTCCCCCTGCTCCACCTTCCCTGGACCTTGCATTTGACTCCTCAGTCTCCCTGCCTCTCAGCCGCTCTCTCTGCCTGCAGCCCCTCCATGTCTGGTCCCCCTTCCCCTGCAGCCCCTCCATGTCTGGTCCCCCTTCCCCTGCAGCCCCTCCATGCCTGGTCCCCCTTCCCCTGCAGCCCCTCCATGTCTGGTCCCCCTTCCCCGACTCTGGCCTCTATGTGTATTTTTAGCTGCCACTCTCAGTGGTGGCAGCATAGTTAGCCCCTCGTTTCAACACAACCCTGGCCCAGGAGTTGAGTTGGGGAGTCCTGGCTGGCACTGCCCCACCCTTGAGGGGGTTGAAGAGATGAGCACTCAGGCCTTCGGCCCTAGTTCCCCATCCAGCACCAGGGACTGGTTTGCCCAGTAGTTGGATAGGGGGGCAGAAGCCGGGCACGAGGAGGATGCCCTCTGCCCAGAGTTGAAGTCGCTAGGTCAGGGGCCCTGAGCAGGGCAGAAGGGTAGCTTTCTCTGCCAGGTGGTTAGAGTGCCCTGAGGGGAGGTGGTGGGGGGAGAGGGAGGGACGGAGGGGAGGCAAGGACTGAGAAGAGAAATTAGGTCCGGGAAGTGGGTGGGTGAGAGGGGACGCAGGGGCATCTGCTGCAGAGCTTCCTTCAGGCTCCAAAAGCATCTCCACACTTCCCTTTCTCTCCCCTCCTCCCAGGTCCTGGGAGGATTTGCCCTGTACTCCCCCTCCCCCATGCCCCCGCCCCAGGCGTTGCCACGAGGGTGGGGGGTGGGGTGGGGGGAGGCCTGCCTCAGCTGTCTGAAGGATGGAGGGGCTGGGGAAATAGGGCTAGGTGCCCAGACGGCCGCGTGTGTGGGAGGGGATGTCCTCAGATGCCCTCCACCCGGCAGTCCCCGCTCTGACGTGGGTGCCCCCCCTCTCCCCGCCCGGATTAGTGGCAGCTTGGCCTGACTCTCCGGGGCTCCTTCCCCCGCCCCCGCCTGCTGCCCTCCCCTGGGCAGGGGGCTGCTCCACCCGAGGGGCACTGTGCTTGCCCAGGTAAGGGGCTCTGGGGACAGCGTGAGGGCACTGGCTCGTGAGTGCTGCTGCGCTTGTCAGCATGAATGTGTGTCTCCGTGTGTTGCGTGTGGCAGTGTGTGAGGGGTTGCCGTGGGGCAGGGTGGGCCCATGCGTGTCTGGGGGTTCTGGTCAGCTTGCCTTTGTCCACCGACCCAGCACTGTGTCCACGTGTTGTGTGGCTTTCCTTCTGTGTTTGTGTCTTTTGTGCGTCTCCTCAGCTCTGCTCAGTCCTCAGGCTACCAGGGCTCTGTGGGCCTGTGGCATGGGCCGTGGAGCAGGATGGGGTGCTGGGTGAAGGGGAAAAGGGGCTCCTTCCCCGACCTCACGCCCGTGACCCCCTGGGCATTTCAGAAGCCTGTCCTGAGTCCTGGTCTAATCCAGAGACTGTGACCTGACAAAGCAGACATGGCAACTGGGTGGGTGGGGTGGAGGGAGGTATCTGCTCCTGCTCCCCTGGGACAGTCCCCATCCCCTTCGGGGGGATGACAGTGACAGGCCCTTAACACCGCCCCCCCCAACAGCCCAGGCTCCCACCGCCCTGCCCAGCCTCTTCTAAAAAATCTCCCCCCCCCCACCCCCCAGACTCTCCCACAAGCTTCAAGCTTCAGCTGCCGGCGGACACAGATGGGGGACCACAGGCACACCCCAGCCCCATCTGCACCCTGGAGCCAGCTTGGGAGTGGGAGGCTGGGGCTCAGGATTGCAGTTGGTAGTAGACCCTCCACAATCATTGCCCCTGGCACGCTCAGGTCTGGCCACCCCTCAGGGGAACTGGGGGAGGAAGGGAGTGTTAATAACTCAGTCAAGTAAACAACCCCTACCAGCTTGCCCAGCCACAGAACTGGCCTGGGGGGGGGGGGGGCCGTGGGGCAGAGGGAATCCAAGCCAACCTGATCCCAGTCCTGCTGTGGCCAGCCCCTTCAGGCCTCCTCTCCTCCGGACCCTCCTCCTCCCTCAGGTGGTGAAAGGACCCCCTGCCTCCCCTCCAGTCTCCTGGAAGGAAAGCTTCCCTCTCCCGGGGTGGTGTGACCTGGGACCCAGCTGGGCATCGGAGGAGCCCTCCCTTTGATGGGCTGGCGTGGGTGGGGTGCTGCTGCCTCTGTCCTGGGCTGGGTGAAGGCAGGCCAAGGATGGCTTCCACAGGGAGCAGGGGAATCTCTGGGTGGGAGGTGGGTGCCCGAGGGGAAGGGAAGCGCCCGCTGGGCGTGTGGGTTTCTGTGTGTGTCTGAATCTGTCTGTGTGTGTTTGAATCTGTCTGTTTGTGTCTGTGCTCTGGAACCACCCCCGCAGAGGAGCCGGGATGCTTCCTCGGGTGGAGGGTGCCCTGCTTTCCCATTTCCTCTCCTCCTCTCTGTTCCTTCCCAGGAGCCACTCCCATGGGCTCCTCTCCAGTGCTCGGCCTGGAAGCATTAGGAGCAGGGACGCGGCAGACCCCCTGAGTGTGAGGCTGGAGCAGGCGGTGGCGTGGGACCCACCTCCGCCCAGACACTTGGTGAGAGGAGGCCCTGAGAGCAGGGGCAGACTGGAGCCTAGGCCCTCCCAGGACGCCTAACACGGGAAACTGTGCCATTGGGCTGTGGGAGGGGGCTTGGGTCGGAAGGTGAAGAGCAGCTTGGCCAGGTGAGGAGGAGGCGGCGCAGACACCGCCAGCGGCGTGTACCCATGCACCAGAGCTGGAGAGGGCCGGGAGCGTGGTCCAGCAGGCACAGGGCCGGCTGGCGTGGGTCAGAGTGCCCATCACTGACCCGTGAGAACCCGACTGCCCCTGCCAGCTCTGGCACTGCCCCCTCGCAGCCGCTTGCCCTAGCACCCCAGGGGGCACCCCGCCCCACAGTGGCCTGGTCCGGCCCCTCCCGCCCTTTGCTCCAGTTCCCGGGCTTGGTACCTATAGT
>NW_005357075.1:1487929-1488171 GCF_000412655.1 Myotis brandtii
GAAGCCCCAGGGGCACGGGAGGGGGCAGGCCCAGGCGGGGCCGCCGAATCACGGGCTCCAGTTTCCCGCAGGGTGCTGGAGGAGGAAACCGGCGGAGCAGCTTCCTCACTCTCAGTTGCGCGTCTGGCGATGGCGATCAGAGGTCCTGCTGCGCTCCCCGCTGCGCTCTCCCTCCATTAGCCGCGCTGCCCCGCTTTGCGCCCTCGCTGGTGCTCTCGTCTGGGTTCCAGGATCGGCGCCCC
>NW_005357075.1:1488497-1496154 GCF_000412655.1 Myotis brandtii
ACCGCCCCAGCCGCACCTGGCCCGTGAAGCCCAGGTAAGCGCCGAGAGGCGGCGCCAGGGGCGCGCCTTCGGGGACACTTGGCTGGGTCCGAGCCGCAACAAGGAATGAGCTCCTCTGGTCTGGGCCACACATCCCAACCTGAAGGTGCCCGAGGGGGCTTGGCCGCGTTGGAGCGGTGGCCCCAGAAAACCCGGGAGCTCTCTGTCCTGGCTGCGGCCTGGGGCTTCACCCAGGGGGCCACGAACAGGGAGCACTGTGGCTCTAGTACCACCTGTCATTCTGGTCCTTCTCACCCTCATTCAATTTTCCCTCCTTTGCCTCTGTCTGGGGTGCAGCCCGCTTTCCCCGCCTCCTTCCCTCCCCCCACCAGGCTACGGTTACTGTGGCCGCTGGTGGCTCTGGCACTGCCAACTGGAGTGGGGTAGCTTTACCCATCCCAGCTGAGGTCTCTAATCCTCCTCTCCTGTGCTGGCCCACTCCTTCCCTTGGGGGCACGGTGGAGATCCCCATACTCAGCAGGCGTCCTGGGACTTATTCGGAAGCCAAGAAACTGTAGAGCACTGGGAAGAGGCAGAGACGGCTGCCCAGGTGTGGGAAGCAGTACCAGCCAGCCCTGCCTGGAGGCTCTCCCCAGTGACTCCAGCCTGCACGTCCCACCCCTATAAGCCTGGGTGGAGCTGAGCGGTGGGGGGTGGGCAAGCAGCACCCCCAGAAACACAGGCTGCAATTTGGGAAGAGGCCTCTGGGACCGCCACTCTCCAAGCCCTGTTTTATACAATGGCACCTGAGGTCCAGAGGAGTGGCGAGACTTGCCCAAAGTGACACAGCAGTGGCGGAGGCAGGGCCCAGATCCAGTCCTCTTGTCCCCAGTACAGCGATTTCCACCCAGCTCATCCTCTGGGTTCTTGTCCCCATCCTTCCCCATGGCCTGTGCCGAGGTTCCAGGCTCTGTGAGACACAGCAGTCTCTACTGAGGGGCTCTGGCCCAGGAGGGCTGTCAAATCCCAGGTGTTTGGGGGTAGGGATGGCCCTTTACACAGCTGCATCCCACCCAGGCGGGTCCTCAAGCCGCATGTGGGCAGGCAGCGTGGATCCCAGCTGTGGGTTGGCACTTGCCTTACTGGTTTGAGCCGCCTTGGTGTTGCCAGGGCGGTACCCACTCTGTGCTTGGGGCAGAGTGCCTAAGAAGCTCATATTTTGGTGGTTATGCCCTAGGGACCCCCTCTGGGAGAGCCCCATGAGGGCAGGAGAGTGATGGAGAGTACGCCCAGCTTCCTGAAGGACACCCCAGCCTGGGAGAAGACTGCCCCTGAGAATGGCATCATGGGACGAGAGCCGAATGCCCTGCCACGAGACGGCCTGCGCCACGGGGCACTGTGCCTGGGAGAGCCTGCTCCCTTCTGGAGGGGTGTCCTGAGCACCCCAAACTCCTGGCTTCCCCCTGGCTTCCCTCAGGGCCCCAAGGACACGCTCCCACTGGTGGAGGGTGAAGGCCCCCGGAATGGGGAGAGGAAGGCCAGCTGGTTGAGCGGCAAGGAGGGGCTGCGCTGGAAAGAGGCGATGCTCACCCATCCATTGGCATTATATGGGTCAGCATGCCCGCCTCGCTATGGCCCCCTGATTCCTGAGCATAGCAGTGGCCATCCAAAAAGTGACCCTGTGGCCTTCCGGCCCTTGCACTGCCCCTTCCTGCTGGAGACCAAGATCTTGGAGCGAGCTCCCTTCTGGGTGCCCACCTGCTTACCACCCTACCTAGTGTCCAGCCTGCCTCCAGAGCGTCCATGTGACTGGCCCCTGGCCCCGCACCCCTGGGTGTACTCCGGGGGCCAGCCCAAAGTGCCCTCTGCTTTCAGCTTAGGCAGCAAGGTGAGTGTTGTAGCAGGCCATGCAAGGTAGCTCAGTGGTCCTCAAGCAGCCCTGTCAGGGCCACACCACACTGCCCTTCCATCCTGATGAAAAAATAAGGCAGCACCCAAATAGAGGAGCCTGTGAGCTCAGACAAAGTCAAGGCCAAGCAGTTCCTCTTCTGAGCACCTCCATCCCACTAGGCCTTTCCTGCCTTCGGGCCGTTTCAGGGACTGACTCATCCATTGTCCACTCAGAACAAGGCCCTGGGAGTTGGGGCCTCAGAATGTGTGTCTTGTTCCGGGAAAGGGGGCAGACAAAGCCCTCTATCTGGGAAGATGTGCAGGCAGTCCCAAGGCCTGTGTCTAGGACACCTCCCCCACAGGCAACCCCCATGCCCAGGGATGAGATCTGGGCTATTTAAAACCGGTATGGTACAGGGCAGCAGATCATCTGGAGCGGTCCTGGTGGCCCTTTGGCTGTGCCAGACATTAGCCCTTTAGTTGCTGGGCTGCGGGGAGGCCTGAGAAATCCCAGGGGATGACCTGGGGTGGCCAGGGCAGTGGGGTGGCACGTAGGAGGAGCAGTGCCTATTAACCAGTACGTGAGATATGAGTTCTTTAGTGTTTTCACAACCCGTAAGGCCAAACAGGCACATACCTACTGGTCTTCAGTTTGTTCGTTTCTTTTTAAGCACTGGGAACCCAAGTCAGCACCCACTTAATCCTTTCTCACCGGCTTAATCCTTTCTCCTCTCTTCAGGGTTTTTACCATAAGGATCCGAGTATTCTCAGGCTGGCGAAGGAGCCGTTGGCAACGGTGGACCCTGGGTTGTTGGGCTTAGCCCCTGGCGGGCCGCTCCAGAGAAGCGGGGAGGCAGAGTGCCCTTCGCTCCACCCGAGGGATGGAGAGACAGGCCTCGGCAGGCATCAGAATCTCTGCCCACTTCTCCTGGGGCATCCAGACACTGTTCCCCGGACCCCCTGGCCCACTTGTCCCCCAGGCCTTGTTCATACTCTTGGCAACGTCTGGACTGTCCCGGGCGGTGGGGGCCTTGGGTACCAGCTAAGGCCATCAACCACATCAAGGTGCCCCTCTCCTGGGCCTCCCACCACCCAGGTGGGCTGTTACTCATCCCACCCACCTGCTGGAGATGGAGGCCTTGGCCCTTGTGGGAAGTGCCAGGAGGGCCTGGAGGGGGGTGCCAGGGGGTCCGGTGAGTCCATCGAGGAAGCAAACAAGGCCTCCGGTCCCAGGGCCTGCCTGCCCAACCACCACACCAAGCTGAAGAAGACGTGGCTCACGAGACACTCTGAGCAGTTCGGGTGCCCGGGAGGCTGCCCTGGGGACGAGGAGAGCCCAGCTGCCCCGCTTCAGGCCCTCAAGAGGGCAAGTAGCCCTGAGGTCCAGGGAGTGGCCGGCAGCCCAGCCGCCAAGCGCCCCCCTGACCCTTTCCCAGGCAGTGCAGGGCAGGACGTCCTGGACTCATCACCGGGGAACAAGGCGGAGGCAGAACAGCGTGCTGACCGCAGAGGTAAGGGGCAGGGGAGGACCCGTGTGGGCCCTGCTTGGGAGGGGGCAGCAAGACGGGAGCTTTGCAAGGAGGTGGGGTCAGAGGTCCTTTACGAGTGGGTCGGACCAGCATCTGTGGCGAGTGCCTCCGCATCTACAGGCCCGGGCCTTCAAGCAAGTGGCTTCTATTTCTGTCTGCCTCCTCCCAAGCCCTGGTGTGTTGGTGGCCGTGTAATGACATGGTTCAGAGCTTGGGCTCTGGAGTCAGAGTGCCTGGGTCCTGACTTTGCTGACTGGTAGCTGCATGACCTTGAGCTAGCTGCTTCACCTCTCTGCGCCTCAGTTTCTGCATTTATAAAATGGGGATAAAGATGACACCTACCTCATAAAGACTCCTGCAAAGATTAAATGATATAATTCACAGAGAAGGCTTTGAAGAACTGGCACTTAGCACCCAATAAATGTTCGCCTTCATGATGGTCTGTGCCACAATCCCTGTCTGGAGGACTGCCTCTCCCGAGGGACCCCTTGTCCTGCCTCAGGAACAAACAACTCTGCTAGCCAGCTGGATCACGGAAACTCCGTTTGGACTCTGCCCGTGTTGATGCTCTGGGCACATCCTGGACCCCTCTGTCACGCTGTGCCCTTCACAGAGAAACACTCGGGCGCTGGCAGCCCCAGCCTCAGGTCCCCGGGATCACCTCGGGTTCTTGGCCTCCTGAACTGCTGGGCCTGGATGCGGACTCTCTCAATGGCCGTGCCCGAGCACCCTGCACCTGGTGCGGGTCTGTCCACACTCTCGTAGGCCTGCGCCTGGGCTGGGAAGCCGTTGACCTCTTGGCCTTCTTGGGTTACTGCACCTGTGGTCTGTGTTGAAACTCTCCGGCCTTCTCACCTTCCGGCGCTCTCCGTCCGTCCACGTCGGGATTGTCTCCTCACACTGTCACCCAGCCAGCGGCACTGCTAAGCTCACGGTGGAGCTATCCAAAGTCTACACTGGCTGGATCCTGCCCTTGGGTCAGGACCATCACCTGAGCTGCCCCGGCCTTGGGCTCAACGCACCTGACCCTCCTCTCAGTCCCATCAGTCATGTCAGGGCATCGTCAAGCTCCTCTCGCGGCCTTTTTTGTGAAGCTTCTAGCTGCCTGGTCCACTCTCACTGGTTCCAAGTCAGGCCTCGGGGGCCTGGGCCTAAAGACTGGGCTGGTTCTGCGTGTGGACACCTGGGGGCTAAGGCAGGATCTGGGGTTCGCACAAGCCCAGGGAGGCCCAGACCCCTGACCAGCTGCATTGTCCTCTCAGGACCCCGAGATGGCAGGGCCGGCCTCCAGGACCCAGGGCGTCAGGATGCACCTTGCTCAGCTCCCCCGGCAGGCATTGCTCAGTGCCAAAGCTGTGCCCAGGCAGCGGGCGAGGTGGGAGGGCTGGCCTGCCACTCCCAGCAAGTGCCCAGGTGAGCCCTTGCCCCTGGATGTCCCCACGTCCTCCCACTCGGGGCTCCCTCCTCACCTTCCTCTGCCCTGTCTCCAGATCGTCTCTGGGAGGGGAGCAGCAGGAGGAAGACTCGGCAGCCAGCTCCGAGGAGGGAGGAGGCTCTGGTCCGAAGGCCGGGCCCAGCGTGGGCCTCGCCAAACACCTTCTGAGTGGTTTGGGGGACCGACTGTGCCGCCTGCTGCGGAGGGAGCGGGAGGCCCTGGCCTGGGCACAGCGGGAAGGTGAGCAGCACCCACAGGGCACTGGGGAACCCAGGAGAGCCTGGTGCTTTCACCAGGAGCATGGGGACTCCGAGCGTGAACCCCTCCTTCCCACCAGCACTGCCCTGTCCTCCCGTTCAGGAGGACGCCTGCCCGCCTTGCCCTTATTCCCGGCTAAGGCTCTTAGTCACCGTGTTTTCTGAAGTTTCTGACCTGGGAGGCGGATGTCGGGAAGGTATAAAACCTGGCCCAGCCCACTGTCTAAGAGCTCCGGGCTTGTTGGGGAAACAAGACTGAGTGCCAAGTGTCTGTAAGAGCACTTGAAGGTGGGGAGCTCCCTGCGGGTGGCGCATGAGGAAGGCTCCCTGGGTGGCGAGGCTCCCGGGCCCTAGGAGGCTGGTAGGATTGGGGCTGATGTTTGAGGCTGTGGAGTCCCTCTGCCTCCAGGCTCTCCCTCCTGCATCATTTCATGGCGCCTCGAGAGCAGTGTGTTTGGGAGAACACCCCTGTGGTCCATCACTTCTGGTGGAGGCCCATTGGCAGCTTCCTCTTGCCCCAGAAAGTCCAGCCCCTACCCCCTTTCATCAGCCCCTGCCACTCCCTGAACCCGAATTCCCGGCACCCCGAATCACCCGCAGGCCTGCGCGTCCTTCCCGGCTTGTCCACCCCTTCTGGCCTTGGCACTTTCTGCTGCTTCTGTCTGGAAGGCCCTTCTCCTCCCCTCCCACCTGGTGAATGAAAACTTACTCATCACTCAGGCCCATCTGTGAGCCTGCCCCCACCATCCCCACCCTCGGCCTCCATCGCATTCTCACACCCCAGCACCCACTCTGTGGGGCCTTCATCGTTGCCATGTTTATGGGTCCATCTCCCCTTGGAATGTGAGCACTGGGAGGGCGAGAGCCAAGTCCTGACTAGCTCTGGATCCCAGTCCCTAGCCCGGGACGGGACAAGGTGTTTGTTGAATGAATAAGTGAACATTTTCTTACTGGCGTCCTTGTACCTATCAGTGGGGGCCTAGTCTGAAACTCTGGGTGAGGGAAGGCATGGCCTCTTAAAATGTCCTCTTCGGTGCTGAGTCCCCTGCAGAAAGCCAGCTTGGGAGGGAGGGAGAGGGGCGGGTGAAGAAGTGTGTTGGAAGTGGTGTGGGTTGGTAATTCAGGGCCAATGGGAAAATCCGTGGGGCAGGAACTGGGGAGATGGGGCCTGCACCATCCCTGGGAGGGTTTGCTGGTGACAGTGCGGCTTCGGGGAGGTTCTGTACAGGGGCTGTCGAGTAAGCGGGGCATCTGTGAGGGGCTTGTTTCCCTTCTGGGGCAGCCCCTTGCTGGAAACTGCTCCCGCTTCTCCTCCAGGCAGGTCTGCCACATGAGGACCCCCAAAGGGTCCTGTGCGTGAGCCCTCTCTGACCCTATTCTCTCCCATGGTCAGCAGGCCAGGGGCCGGCTAGGACAGAGGACAACCCAGGCGTTCCAGGTTGCTGCAGCCGCTGCCACCATGGACTCTTCAACACCCACTGGAGTTGCCCCCGCTGCAGCCACCGGCTGTGTGTGGCCTGTGGTCGCATGGCGGGTGCTGGGAGGGCCAGGGAGAAAGCAGGTAGGAAAGAAGCCAGGGGTCGAGGGTGGGAGGGCAGGGACTGGGGCCTCGGACGGCCTGCTCTAAGGTTTGTGGCCATTTCTTGGCTGCCTCTCTCCCAGAAAGCCTCCCTCCCCGGCCCCAGCATCAGCCACTACTGCCCAGTGCCCCATAGAGCAGACCTTCCCCTCTCCCCCCATCTGAGGGCCATGCCTGTGTCCTTCCCACCCTTAAAAGGAGTCGAGTGCCTACTCGGTGCCTCCCAATTTCTCAGCTTGCACCTTTTTAAACCTTACAACACTGTGAGGTGGCTATTTTTGCCTCTATTTTCCAGATTAGAAAAACTCAGGGACGTTAAGTGACTCATCCAAGGTGGTCACATCGCTACTGAATGTTGGGCCCAGGATTTAGCCTCAGCTTCTGATTCCAAGTCCAGTTCTTTTCACTGTTCTCAGCTTTCTCTCCTTGGCTCAACTCGGCCACTGGATGGGCTTGAAATTGCCCAGCGTTCTAATAGACAGGGCCAAAAAGAGTTCCAGGGTAGAAACGTTCAGAACACTCTATTCTACGTGGTCATTATGGAGTTTTGCAACTCATATCAGCATATTAAAGTGTCTGCGTTCCAAAAGCAAAGGATCGTATGTCACCGCCGAACCCAAGTGTCCCAGAAAGCCCATGCTTTATGGATTGTCGAGTCCCCTGGTTTAGATATCGGTGCTCCTACCCTTCCTCCCTGACCTTAACTTGTGCTTGCCCTGATTTTCTGACATGCAGCTTCTCCCTTTCTACCCCACAGGCTCTCCGGAGCAGCCCACGGAGGAGTGTGCCCAGGAGGCTGGGCACAGCGCCTCCTCCCTGATGCTCACCCAGTTTGTTTCCAGCCAGGGTGAGTCATTGTGGAGGGGTGGAGGCATGCAGGGGGCGGGTCCTGGGGGAGAGCAGCTTCCTGTTTGGATGCCATGCCCTCCTGGTTGGTGAGGTCAAGCAGCACAGGGCTGCCTCTTGTCTGCAGTCACCACCAAACTCC
>NW_005357075.1:1496249-1507713 GCF_000412655.1 Myotis brandtii
CCACCGCCCCCCACCTCCAGCCCTGGCAGAACTGAGCACCGCAATGCACCAGGTCTGGATCAAGTTTGATATCCGGGAGCACTGTCCCTGCCAAGCTGATGCCCAGGTGTGGGCCCCTGGGGATGGGGGCCAGCAGGTAAGAAGCACGGCACGGTGACAGAGCACTAGCCGTGGGCCCCAGGATTGCGCAGTGTGATGCACAGTACTGACCTTGGCAGGGTTTGGCCCCTTTCTTTTGATGGGAACGAAGAGGAACATCAGGCTACTGCCCACCCTCCCTTGGGGATTTGGGTCCATGGAGCCAGTGTTAGCATTTGTCTCACCCCTGCCCCCGTCCGCTGCCCAGCAGAAGCCCTCACTGTGCACAGCCAGAGCGCCTATCCACTCTGCGCATGTTCCAGCTCAGCACTTGCCACATCTTGCTCGAGCGGCTTGCTTTCCTGTCCTGTCTGTCCACATCCCAGGCACAGACTCCTGCCGGCGGAATGTTGGCTCATCTCAGTATTCCCTGCACCTCTCACATAGCAGGTGCTAGATAGGCATTTTGCAAAGCTTTTATGAAGCTTGAGTTTTTGTTATAAAAGTTATTCATTCAGGAAATAGTTTATTGAATGCATTTTGCATGACAAGCTCCATGCTACATACCCGTGGTGGAAAATTTGGAAAATATGAACAGGGGGATAAGGAAGAAAATGACAGTGGCCTGTAATGCCACACGATCATTTTGGTATCAGTAGTTTGCCTATCTGTTTATTCGAGTCTGTTCTAGTGTACTTCAGATTGGACTGTACATAGGATCCCATGAGCAATTTTCCCCACCTAACGTTATATAACCTTTTGCTTCTTGTAAACATGATTTTAGGACGTACAAGAGTCTGTTGTTAATGCTTGTGGGTTGAGTTGGATTGAGTTGCCTTTGCCATTTTAAAATCTCTGGTTGGACTGGGGGTGGTGGATGGGTTTAACAGAAGGAGCCTAGAGAAAAAAACACCCCAACTCCACAACCTTCCTGCACGGAGGACACCAACAGGACCAAGGACATCAAAGCGGGTGAGGCCCCTGCCCCTGGTTCAGACTGGGGTGGGCGTGCTGGGCCAGGTGGGAAGCCTCAGGAGACTGGAATGGCTTTAGCCGCCCCCTCCCCCAATTGCTAGTACTCTTCTCAAGTCGCTCCAGAGAAAGTAAATCTAAACAAAACCTAGGACGAGCCTCCTAATCTCCTTCCAGCCAGAACCCCTTCCTGAGCCCTCCTTGGGAGAGGCTCTGGAGCTGCCAGTAGGAAAGCCGGGGTGGGAGGCGAGTGCATCCAGAGCGATGGGCCAGCCAATGAGGAGAGAGTGGAGAGATGGGCCAGCCAATGAGGAGAGAGTGGAGCGATGGGCCAGCCAGTGAGGAGAGAGTGGAGCGATGGGCCAGCCAGTGAGGAGAGAGTGGGCTCCGCCGGGAGATGAGGAAGAGCATGTGGGCAACGGAGCCTCAAGAGGAAGGGGAAGCCTTCACTGTTTTTCTCCCCAACAGAGACCCTGGACTCCACAGAGACCCCTGCCAAGGACCGTGCCAGCCGAGGGCCCCTGCCTTGTCCCTCTCTCTGTGAACTGCTGGCCTCCACTGCTGTCAAACTCTGCTTGGGGCACGAGCGGATACATATGGCCTTTGCCCCTGTCACTCCAGCCCTGCCCAGCGTGAGCAAGGGCAGGGGGGGCACGCTGGGGGCAGAGATGGGGCTGGCCCTCCCTGCGAGTTTGGCAGGTCCTGAGTCCTCTGCCTTCCATCACCCCCTGCCTCCGTAGGATGATCGAATCACCAATATCCTGGACAGCATCATCGCGCAGGTAGTGGAACGGAAGATCCAGGAGAAAGCCCTGGGGCCTGGGCTGCGGCCTGGGCCAGCCCTGCGCAAGGGTCTGGGCCTGCCCCTCTCACCAGTGCGGCCTAGGCTGCCTCCCCCGGGGGCTTTGCTGTGGCTGCAGGAGCCCAGGCCTCGGCGAGGCTTCCACCTCTTCCAGGAGCACTGGAGGCAGGGCCAGGTGAGGCTCTCACCACCCCACTGCCAGCTCTCACAGCCTCGCCTCCCCTCAGGGCCCTGATCCCTAGGCCTGGCCCATCACTTAGAGCAGCGGTTCTCAACCTGTGGGTCGCGACCCCTTTGGAGGTCGAACGACCCTTTCACAGGGGTCGCCTAAATACATCCTGCATATCAGATATTTACATTATGATTCATAACAGTAGCAAAATTACAGTTATGAAGTAGCACCGAAAATAATTGTATGGTTGAGGGTCACCACAACATGAGGAGCTGTATTAAAGGGTCGCGGCATTAGGAAGGTTGAGAACCACTGACTTAGAGGGGGCAGCAGGGGCTGGTCCCCCAGCTGTTCTGGTGATCTCTACCACACACCCCGGCCTGAGCATGTTGGGCACCCCATCTTTCTCCCCGTGTCCCCATCCCCTCCACTACAGCCTGTGTTGGTGTCAGGGATTCAGAGGACATTGCAAGGCAGCCTGTGGGGGACCGAGGCTCTTGAGGCGCTTGGAGGCCAGGTGCAGGCGCTGACCTCCCTCGGGCCTCCGCAGCCTACAAACCTGGGCACTGCAGCCTTCTGGGATGGATTCTCCCGGCCTGAGAGTAAGTGTCTTTGGTGTGTGGTAGAGGGAGCTGGGAGCCAGAGCCAGGTGGCAGCGGAGGCCCAGAGGGACCCTGGGGGCAGCTGGAAGCAGGGCCTAGGGCAGAAACAGGACTGTGTTGCTGCCCTGGGGACAGGGCCTCTGGGCAATGGCCTCTCTGTTCCTCCCCTAGTTCGCCCAAAGTCATCTGAGGGCTCAGTCCTCCTGCTGCACAGAGCTCTGCGGGATGAGGACACAAGCAGGTGTGTATGGGACCAAGGACTGGCCCTCCCTCCTCTCCTCCTTCCCCCCACCTGTGACCCTTGGCACACTCTGCTTGCCTCTGGGCGTGACCCCTGTAGTGGAGGGCTCTGATGGGGTCTCTGGTGCCTGGGTTGAGCCTGCTGGGCATGACTCCTCCCCCACAGGCTGGAGAACCTGGCTGCCAGCCTGCCCCTCCCAGAGTACTGTGCCCAACATGGGAAACTCAACCTGGCTTCCTACCTCCCACCGGGCCCTGCCCTGTGTCCACTGGAGCCCCAGCTGTGGGCAGCCTATGGTACGTGTGCACTGCACTCCTGCCCAGTCCCTGCCCCATTCCTATCATCTCTGTGCCTGTACGTCTGTGCCAAGGTTCTGGCACCTTTTCCCAACTGTCCTTTCTCTACCTCCGTGCAGGTGTAAGTCCACACCGTGGGCACCTGGGGACCAAGAACCTCTGTGTGGAGGTGACTGACCTGGTCAGCATCCTGGTCCGTGCTGAAGCCCCACTGCCTGCCTGGCATCGGGCACAGAAAGGTGGGGTCCTCGGGCGGAAGCAGGGTGGGGACAAGCTGCAGACGTGAGGTGCTGTGTCTGCCTGCCCTGGGCTCTCCTGACCGTCTTTCTCTCTCAGACTTCCTCTCAGGCCTGGACGGGGAGGGGCTCTGGTCTCCAGGCAGCCAGGTCAGCACCGTGTGGCACGTGTTCCGGGCACAGGACGCCCAACGCATCCGCCGTTTTCTCCAGATGGTGAGGAGGGAGACGGGACCCTGCCCTTCCCCGATGCAGCCCCTCGGCTCCCTGGGAGTAGGACTTCCCACCCAGAAGCCCTCCCTGTCTGTGTTCTCTGTGCTCCCCACTCCCTCAGGTGAGCCTCGACTCACACGCATGTTCAGAGAAGGCAGACTGGGACCTTGTGGGAGTCATGCGGTGGGTGCACAGAAAGAGCAAGGGTTGAGGTGGGAGCCAGTGATGAAATGGACTTGGAGTTGCTGCAGGCTAGGCACTGTATTGAGGCCTTGGTCCATTATCATGGTCACACCACTCCTTCATACGCACAGGCTGCTTTCCCATTTTGCAGATGAGGAAAACTGAGGCTGAGTGGTAGAGCTGGGACCTGAGCTTATAGCTGTTCCCATCCCAGGTCACTACCCTGTGCACCTCCTGGGGTCTCTCCTACATAGGCAAAGGGAAGCCCGTCTGAGATGCCCACCTGCTACGCTCCCTTAAGTCATCTACATCTCATGAGGAGGTGCTCCTTGAGGTGCTAGCAAGTAAGGGCTGAAGGAGGCCACCTGGCAGGTGGAGGGAGAGAGTGGACCACACTGAGGGGCAGGGGAAGAGAAGGTGAGCAGGAGGCAGGAAGGGCCAGCGGCTGGGGCCAGCGTTGAGGTTAGGGCAGGTCCAGTTTCAAAGTCTGGCTGAGCTCGGATTGTCCTGGGGAAAAGATGTCCACCAAGTGTCACCCCTGCTAAGGCATCTGCTCACATGCAGACATGCCGATGTCAACATGGCTGCCCACCACCACCTCCTACCCACAGGCATGCACATCTACAGATATGTCGACAGGCACATGTAGACCTGTAGATACACACACAGATGCTGGAACACATCTGCAGAGGGGAGCAGACAGAAGCATCCCTTCATACCCACATGGCAGTCCCATATGGCCAAATCCAATGACGCATGGGGAATCTGAGGGGTGCAGTCTCACTGGGTGGCCTGGGGAGCACTGACCTAGCCCCAGGATGGACTTGAATTGGGGGGCGGGGTCAAAGGAGCCTTGGCTCCTGCCTGGAGCTACCCGAGGGTCCAACCTGGCTTTACCAGTCTCCCCCTCCCCGTGGCTCGGTCTTGGAGCCCGAAGCCCAGAGACCATTGCTGAGGTTCTAGCTGAAGGGGTGGGTTTCGCTGGTGGCCAGTTGGGGCGCGATGCTGGTGTCAGCCTCTGTAGGTATTCCCTAGGCATCTGCTCTGGCCTCTGCCGGTCCTTGTCTGCCCAAGGAGCTCCCTGCTCGGGTTTGGCTGGCAAAGCCGCCCCCATGGCTGTGCTTGCTTCAGGGGCCTTGGCCCGGACGGGCCAGCCTGCCCATCCACTGGGAATCAGAGCTTCTGTGTGTCCTTTCTGCTTCTGAATCTGGGATCATAGAAGAATTTGGATTTTCACTCCAGGAACACCTAATCACCTACAATTTAGCACACAATTCCAATATTCGCTGGAATCCAGGTTAAGAGGGGATATATAGCAAGTTCATGAGTTGGGACTATTCAGGGTGTCTTCCTGGGTTTTGGAGAAAGGGGTATGTTTGCGTGACAGAGGAGAGGGCCCAGGGCCAGGCTCCTCAAGGCATCTGGCTTCAGGAAAAGCGGGGATTTAGACCCCCCTCACCTCAAGGCCCTTAATCCTTTCGTCTAAGCTCCTTTCAGCCAAATCTCCAATCTGCCAACCTTAGTGGCCGCAGCCCCTCACCACCCAGCCCCTTTCTCTCCCTCCTACTAGTATGTCCTCTCTGCTTGCCCTTCAAGACTTGAACACTCAGCTCTTTCCAGTGCCCACAGCCCTGCCCTCGCCTCCCTCCCTTGCTCATTCCCCTTTCTCTTCTTTGAGGTGTGTCCGGCTGGGGCAGGCAACCTGGAGCCTGGCACCCCAGGAAGCTGCTACCTGGATGCAGGGCTTCGGCGGCGCCTGCGGGAGGAGTGGGGTGTGAGCTGCTGGACCCTGCTGCAGGCCCCCGGAGAGGCTGTGCTGGTCCCCGCAGGGGCTCCCCACCAGGTGCGTCCCCAGGGGCCTGGGCTCCGCTGAGAGCTCAGAGTGCCAGAAACAGCGAGAACAGCAGTACAGCGATGCTGCATCCCCCACCTGGTATGGCCTCGTCCCTCTCCAGACCCGGGGACCTAGGCTGGGCAGGAAGCACACTCCCACTGTGGCATTCTTGAACTGGGCTTTGGGTCCGTGGGTGCTGACTCTGCCTGTGCCATCTCTGGCATCCCCTTGGCCTGGTTTTGGCTATGCCCTTGGGGATGCTGGTGCTGGATCCAGAGCCTCTGTTCTCTGAGAGCTGGGCAGGGTCATGATGGGAAATAGAGATCAGGGCCAAGCTGGGAAGTGTGAGTCTCCACTGACCCTCCTGTTCCCCTCCTTCCTGGCACAGGTGCAGGGCCTGGTAAGCACAGTGAGTGTCACTCAGCACTTCATGTCCCCCGAGACCTCTGCCCTCTCTGCTCAGCTCTGCCACCAGGGGTCCAGCCTGTCCCCTGACTGCCGCCTGCTTTGTGCCCAGGTGAGTATGACGCTGGCCAGGGAGCTGGGTGTGCTTCCCAAGTCCTCCTGTGGCACAGCTGGGGTGGCATAGCAGATACAGCTCTGTGCCAAGCAAGCAGCTAGCCGAGGCCAGGAAGGGTGTTCTTCTTGGTGGGGAGAGCCCACAAATACGATTGTGAACTCCGTGTCCTCTCGTTTTTCTCCTAGGTGGACTGGGCTGTGTTCCAAGCAGTGAAGTTGGCTGTGGGAACATTACGGGAGGCTAAATAGAGGGATCCCAGGTGTCTGGGGTAGAGGTGGTGGGTAGGTAGACCAGGTGCTCAGCTCAGGCACAGCATAAGCAGAGAAGACACTGGGGACTCGGGGACTTTTGGTCAATTCCACACGCACCACTCTGGGTACCAGCAGGACACCCTGTTTCCCACTTCTAACCTGGACCCTAAAGCCAACAACCACAGTGCCACTGAAGTTCACACCTGCCCTTCGCAGGCTGGCACCTGCTCCACCCCTGTGCCCCTCTCCATGGTACCAGGCCCACACTGGGGGTGCTGACTCCCTTCAGCCCCCTGCCCCCCAACCCAGGAGACAAACAGCCTTTCCTTGGGGGACTTTGGGAATCACTCTGGCTTAAGCAACACCTTCTGCTCCCTCATCTCCTGCTGTCCCACCTGCGCCAAGCTCTGTTACACACCCACCTCCTCACGGGACTCTGGGCGCCCATGCACTGCAGGCATCTGGACAAGGGGCCGCTGAAATCCTGCCCTCTTGTTCGAGGGAGAGCTGTGACGCGTGGGGCGGGGGTGGCCTCAGGACACTACCCAGGCTTGGCTGAAGGGAATGATAGGGGTGAGGCCCTGTCCCTGTTCCCTCCTCTCACCTCCCTCCTTCCTATTTTCCATTAAAGTCTGTTGTTTTCTGAAAGCCACCAGGCCAGTGTGGTTGGCCCTGCTCCTGCTGGCCACATAGATTGGGGAGGGAGGGGAGACATGGAAATGGAACCAGGTGGGCAGGAGCTGGGCTGTCCCTGACAGGGGCCTCAAACACCCCTGCCTGCTCTTCTTCCCTGGACCTGGGTCCCTCCCTCTCACTGAGCAGATGGAGCCTTCCAGGGGGCTACCCTGAGGATGCTCCTGACAAGCGACAATAGCAAGGCAGAGCCCTGGGCACAGCAGCAAGGTGGCTTTGACCCCAACCCTCCCCAAAAACTCCAGGCTACCCCATCTCTTCCATCTGATCTGACTCGGAGCTCCGGGAGTGTGGCCCAGGAGAGCCCCGGCCAGGGCTTGGCCTGCTGCCTGAGCCGGTTGGCAGCCCCTCCCCATCCCCAGGGCTCTCTGGTGTGGCTCTGCCTGTTCCCCTGCCCTAGCACACCTCAGCCAGCATGCTCCCACTCGTCATACCTGATTGTTCTGCGGTGGTTCGGGAAATGTGTGTGTGATTTTTTTAATAAAATAAAATTTTTTATTATAAATTTAATACACTTTCAGAACATTTAGAAAATAAGAAATGTCACCTGTAATTCCACCTCCACTCACTCTCAACCCAACCACTGATCGTATTTTGGTATATTTCCTCCTAGTATTTCCTCGTGTAAAGGATCTGTGTTACATGCAGTTGAATTGGTTTGCTTTTTACTTGGTTTCTCTTTTAACAAACACTCTTGTGATCATTTCCTGGGTTGCTACCTAACCTTCATTATTCATGGCTGCTTATATTCCCGAACGTGGCTTTGCCATGATTTACATAGCCATCCTTCATTTTAAAAAACACCAAAAAACGTTCCTTCATTGTCTGCAAAGCTAGATTATTTTCATGTGATAGAAAAACAAAAAATTAAGGGACTCCTACACTTTACTGTGCCACTGTTTTCCTTTAAGTGATTTCATTTAACCCGGTGTCATGATTCTGAGGTAGATGTTATTTATTTCTATTACACAGAAGAGGAAACAGGCAGTCTGGGGGGTAAGTGAGTCACCCAAGGCCACATTGCAATTTCAGTGGCAGCATTGGGATTTGAACCACTTGTCCTGACTCCAGCCGCCTCATTTACTTGGGGCTTAATGGCCTTTGCAGATGGCTCTGCTGTCTGCTCTGTCCTCCTTCCAATACATGCACTTTATAGCTGATCATGTTCCAAGTGGCACTGGGTGACCCATCCCTACCTACACTTCTCCTTAGATAGCCTTGTCCTGATGTCACCCCAGAACACCAAATACAGGGTCCTTCCTCTGAGAAGATGGGGGTGGCTCTGCCACGGGGCCTCTTTCTTCCCCACAGACCTCTGCCTGGGGTCACAGTACCCTCCAGGGAGTATTGGGTCGGACTCCATGCAAACAGCAGGTGGACCAACTGTCCCAGGACTGGACTGGGGATGAAGCCAGTTCAGGTGGGGACTGGCCTTGAGACTTGAGGCACTTGGTGGCCCTCTTCCTTACAGAGGCTTAGCTTGTCCCCCACCCAGTCCAGCCCTTTAGGCCTCTGCTTTTCCCAGCAACCCCACTGCCCCTTCACCTCCAGCCTCTCTCGCTGGCCCGGATGGCGAGGCACACCCTCAATGCTAGAAATGACCTCAGGTGTGTATACTTCATGCTACCTCTTTCTTTTTTTCTGATAAAGTACATTTTCTAGATTCTTAATTTTGAAATGATTGTAGATTTACAAACGAGTCACCAAAATAGCACAGACCATTCCCAGTTATCCTTCAGCCAGCTTCCTCTCATGTTAACATGGTACATAACCATGGCACAGTGATCAGAACTAAGACATTGGTTTCCATACAACACTATTAACTAAGCAACAGACTTTATTGAGATTCACTAGTTTTCCCTTGATGTCCATTCTGTTTCAGGATTCACTTCTGCCTGTGTCTTACCAATGACCCAGAAGGTAGATGTGGCTTTCCCAAGATCACAGCAAGCTAGTGGCATCGCCCAGGTTGAGGCCAGACCTCCTCCCTAACCCTGGGCTACTGCCCTCCTTACCCTTCCCACTTTGACAAGGGACAGGGTTTGTTGCTCTGTGGCCAACTCTGGTGTTACAGACACCCTTGCCCCGCCCTGCCTGCCCATGCCATCCCTTCGGTTTCTGAGGTTGCCTACACTGCCCTTCTGCACTCCTACTCACATGCATAAGTGGGTCCATGTGCCCTGGAATGGCTGGCTCAGGCTTCGCTCCTGTGGGCACTGTACTGTGTAGACAGGCTGGGCCACCCCGCTGCATGGCCACCCCCACCTGCCAGCGATCTTCCCTCTCTGGAAATGGAGGGCACGGAGCAGACATGAGGGAGACCTTTCTTTGTTTCTGGTTCTGAAGATTTCTATCTCAGCCCCCCGTCCTCAGCTTTTCCCATCTGTCTCAGGGCCTCTCCTGCCTCAGTCTGGGGTGTGCTCCCTTCCTTCCAAAGCCTGAGAAAGTCTGCCTTCTATTGTCTCCCTCAGCTCCCAGGAAGGGCTGGCACAGTCCGAGGGCTTCACCAGGGCTGCCCTTCACAGTTTACAAGCGGCTTTCATAGTTGCCTCCTGTGCTCCTCACCACAGAGGTGATTAGGTCCACTTCAGAGGAACGGAGCACTTTTCCCAGCGATAATGGGGGGAGTGGAGCCGCGGTTTGTTGAAGTCTTTGCTCTTCTACAGTCAGGCTGTCTGGTGTTTATCTTAGGCTGCCTCTGAGGCTCTCACAGCCCTGCCCAGACATGACCTCATTCTCTCTCAAATCATCCCCGGGAGGCAGAAAGGAGTCTGGGACCAACGCTGTCCCCACTTCACAGATGGGAAAACTGGGGGATACACACACACACACACACACACACTATGTTAACAGGTGGCTCTGCAGTGCAAGGAGCCTCTAAGCCTGGTGAGTTCAGCTGTTGGGAGGCAATAGGTCTGGGGCTGGGAGCAGCAGCGTCACCAAGTGCCTCCAAAGAGTGTGGGCCCACAGCCTCATACAGCGCCCGCCTCCAGGGATCTCAGTTCATGTGTGAGAAGGGCCTAAGGAGGCAGACCTGGTGTGGCTGGAATTCCCTAGAGTCTAGTTCCATGGTGGTCCTGGAGGCATACTTCATGAAAGTGGGCCTTTGTGTTGTAGCAACAAGTGCTGTGGCCAGGAGGGCCCAGCCAGGAGTGGGGGCAGTTGGTGGGCTGCCTGGTAAACAGCCCGTGGAGCTCCTCCATGACATCTCAACTCCCAAGAACCCTGTGAAGGGAAAGCTGTGAGCCAACCCACAGATGGGGAGACTGATGCTCACAACTTACCCAGGGACACAGCCAGCCAGTGGGCAGAGGTCGGGCATCTGGCTCCAAGTCCATTGTGTTGTCTGCTCCACCAAGCAACTAACCTCCTCACCCCCCTCACTCCCCCCAAAACACACACACACACACACACACACACACACACACACGGAGGTGCACAAAGGCAGCAGGAGGAAGAGGGGAGACCTAACTGAGGATCCCAGATTTGGCTGGCTTCACAGTTTCACTCCAGCTGGCCCTGCCTTCCTGTCCTGAGAGGTGGTTAAAGGAAGCTCTGAGGAGGAAAGGTCAGGCTGGGAGAGAAGCGGGAGCTCGCCAAAATCCACACCCTGCTCTCAGAGCAGCAGGCTGAGCCAGCTGGCAGTGGGGGCAACAGAGATGAAGGAGCAGAAACTGGCCCCTGCTCGCCCAGGGCTCCCAGGCTGCAGGGTAGAGGGCGCTGAAACAGAATAGGAGATGCCAGGCAGGGGGCTGGGACGCTGATCCCAGGACCTCTCTGCCCCATCCCCCTTTTCCCACTGCCAGCCACACCTTGACCATCCCAGCCCTGCTCCCTCCCTCCTCTGAGCGCTGTCACACCTCCAGCTCAAACCAGTCATTTAGCTCTCGGCTTATAACCCTGAGTTGACTTTTTATTATATGTCTACATCTACCTTCCCAACTAGATCAGAATCTCCTCCAAGGCAAGAGCTTATGTCCTCTGTTACAGTACATTTTTGGTGGGGAAAAAAAGTGGTTATTTAGGAAGTGATCATTTTGGGCAATGCAGTGGTATGTTTATGACAAAAAAGCTGGACAATGCATCGCGGCCCCAGACCTCCGTGACGTCATTCGGCTTGTGACGTCACCGTCGCTGGCTACTGTGGCGCTCCGCAGCCCACAGGCAGGATGACGCAACCGTCAGAACCGGTGCGGACCTGTGCGCGCTGGAGATGTTAGCGAGGCTGGCGGCTAGAGGTACCGGGAGAGGGCGAGGAGAAACGGGTAGAGAAGCCCAAACTGGGTGGTGTTCGCATTGCCCCGACTGGCCCCGCCTCCGCGATGACAGACGCGGGTCAGCCAATCCGGGCCGGCCGCGGGGAAGCGCAGC
>NW_005357075.1:1508106-1525722 GCF_000412655.1 Myotis brandtii
GACCCAGAGCTGCCTTGTGGGTGGCGCTTCCCAGTTTTGCAAAGCACCGTCATACTGACCACTGAGCCTTGTGCGCCGAACCCTGAACCCTGCGATTGTCAGACGCACAGAGGAGGAAACCGAGTCCAGGAGCATGTCTGTCTCATCGCACTAGGCCTCAGCTCCTAACGGGGAGCGCTCGTATTCCTCTTCCCTTCCCGCAGTGTAGCTAGCACAGGCTGGCGGAGTGGGCGCTCTCCAAGATTGCTCAGCGCTGCAGGGACCTCCCCTGGGTCCCACGGGCAGTAAGGGCACAACCTGTGCTTACATTCAGACCTCGCTCCTGTGCGATGCTCTTTTTGGTGCTGATCTCAGTACAAGTTGCTGTGACAACAGCTAGAAGGGGCCAAGGCCATAGGTAGGAGTTATAGGGGGTGTCGGTGGGAGCATGTTTCAAAGCCTAGACTTCAGTGTGAGGACAGGCCACAGCAGTTTGCAAAACAAGAGGGGAGGGGAGAGATAACAGTAACATATGCGGACAGTGCAGGACACATGGCAACCCCCACTGTGGGGTCTGATCCCCAGCCCCTGAAGCAGCTCCCAGGAATCTCAGCCCCTTTCTGCAATGGAAGTCCGAATGCAAAGGGGTACATTGCAGAGAGGGACAGCGGTAGCTGGCAGCCACTCAGGGGCCATTCCCTAGGAAAGCTCAGCGGTTTGAGGGTATCCACTAGTAAGGGGGTACTGGGTGACTGTGTTTGAGATATGATCTGGCCCCAGGGCGGGGGAAGGCTGCTGGCTGTGCCCCTCCTTTGGAGATCCCAGCCTGGCTGTGTGAGGGTGAGGATTTTCTCTCTCCCCTCAGGATGAGGTGCTAATGATCCAGGAGGCCAAGAAAGAATGCTATGGGTCATGGTACCTGCCTGCGGGGAGAATGGAGCCTGGGGAGACCATCGTGGAGGCCCTGCAGCGGGAGGTGAAGGAGGAGGCCGGGCTGCACTGCGAGCCTCTGACATTGCTGTCTGTGGAGGAGCGGGGCCCCTCCTGGATCCGCTTCGCGTTCCTTGCTCAGCCCACAGGTACTAGTACAGCACACCTGGTGGCAGTGCGGGCAGGGGGCAGTTGATAGCTTTCCCCCTGCTTGTCCTCAGGTGAGATCAGCCCCTATTCTGGCTGGTAGAAGCCTGGCATCTCCAGATTCCAGCCTCCGAGTCAGGGTTAGAGTGCCTCGGTGGCCGTTCACTTTGCCAGGCCTAGCACTTCTCTCAACACAGACCCTTTCCCCCACCTCTCCCCCAGGTGGAGTTCTCAAGACTTCCAAGGAGGCAGATGCAGAGTCCCTGCAGGCTGGCTGGTACCCACGAACCTCCCTGGCCACTCCTCTGCGAGCCCATGACATTCTGCACCTGATTGAACTGGCTGCCCAGTACCGCCATCAGGCCAGGCACCCTTGCATTCTGCCCCAAGAGCTTCCCTGCAGTCTGGTTTGTCAGCGGCTCGTGGCCACCTTTACCAGTGTGGCCACCCAGACAGTGTGGGTGTTGGTAGGCACAGTGGGGGCGCCTCACTTGCCCATCACTGCCTGTGGCTTCACCCCAATGGAGCAGAGGGGTGGCATCAACATGGCCATCTTGCGGCTGCTACAGGAGTGTCTGACTCTGCACCACTTGGCAGTGGAGACCAAGGGGTTGCTGGGGCTACAGCACCTGGGCAAAGGCCATACGGATGGCATCTGCCTGAATGTGCTGGTGACAGTGGCTTTTCGGAACCCAGGTATCCAAAATGAGCCCCCAGAGGTTCGGGGTGAGAACTTTGTTTGGTGGAAGGTGATGGAGGAAGACCTACAAAGCCAGCTCTTACAGAGGCTTCAGGAATCATCTGTTGTCCCAGTCAACAGATAGAAAGGTGCCATAAGTAGACACGGAGCTGCTGTCTGTGCTCCCTCCACATGGCTTCCCCTCCCTCTTAGGGAGGCAGGAGGTTGGCAATCAGGGATCCTGTTGTATCGGGAGCAGGATAGTTCTCCTGCTTCTCAGGGGGACTTCCATCTCTCCTCACCATGAGCAGGTCCCTACATTGCACCAGAAGGGACAGTGCCTGTAACCAAGCAAGGAGTCCAGAGCTCAAGGGGATATGGGAACACTCTGAATCCGAGACAGCATCTTCTCTTCTATACCAGGTTCTCAGGCACTTGGAATATGAAGGGGGTTCTGGGGGAGGTCACTCCAAGGACTGTGTCCCTTGCTGAGTAAATAGGTGTTGCTTACTTTGCCTTCCTGCCTAAATGTCTCTGTGGGGAGCAAGTGAGCAGGAAGGGGGGACTGCTCTCAGAAGAGAAGCTCCTCCCCTTGTCCCTCCGAGGCCTTGCCAGACCGCAGGCTGACACAGCAGGGGCCAGCCTGGGTGCTGGGAGCCAGGAGCAGGCAGGCTTCCTGCTGTCCACCTCGGCCTGTCTCGGGCACACTGAGAACCTCTTCGTCTTGTCTGCCGGGTAGGATGTGACCACATCCCCTCCAAGTTTTGAGCAGTGAGAATGCCAGGGAAGCTTCGGGTAGGTGAGGAGTCAGGAGCTGCCCAGGCCTGGATTTCCTTCTCCTTGAGCTGATCCCTCCCCATTCTGCTGCTGGGCCCCTGGCTCTTGCCTCTGCCTTTTTATAACTCTAGCCCAAACCAAACCCAAATCTTCTCATTTCCCCTTAGCCCAGCTGAATCATAGTAGGAATGAACTTTACTAAAATTTAAAGGAAAACTAAAAGGAATGAACAAAGAAGATATCTTGTGTGCTCCTCACTGCATCTGAAGTCTAGATCTCTGATTCCGAGCTGGGAAACACTTGGTTGGGCTTCCTTGCTGAAGTAGCTACACTCTGGCCCTGAATGAAGGACCAGGGGACCCGAGGGCCCCCAGCTGCTGCCTGCCTCTCTTGGCCACCATCTTGTCTTTCTTTCTGGCCTGTGGGGCTGTCTGTGGTAGGAATCCTCCTGTCCATCCGAGGATAAATACCTCCTAAGATGCAGCAGAACCCTTTCACTCCCTCCCACTTCTCTCAGTGTCTGAGGGACCCAGCAGTCCATATTCACGTCAAAGGGCAGTGATATTTTTAAAAAAATATATATTTCTTTACTGATTTCAGAGAGGAAGAGGGAGAGATAGAAACAATGAATCATTGATTGGCTGCCTCCTGCACGCCCCCTACTGGCGATCGAGCCCACAACCCAGGCATGTGCCCTTGACCAGAATCGAACCTGGGACCCTGGCTCTATCCACTGGGCCAAACTGGCTAGGGCTGTGCCCATTATTTAGCCTATGGTAGTTTCCAAGCGTGGGTGCCCATTCCAATCACCTGGAGAGCTTTAAAAACAACTCTGGGCCAGCCCAGAGGCACTGATTTATCTCACGGAGGGTCCTCCGGGCTGGGGCATTGGTGTTTTAAAAAAGCCACCCAAGTGATTCTAATGCGCTGAGGTGAGAACCCTGTCGGTCTTCAGCTTGCCCTGCCCTGGCGCATTCTTGGTGACTCCCTCAGAGGCTTCACGCACGTACATTTAGGGACAAGGTTTTTAAACCAGCAGGCCCACGGTTCACCACAAAAGCAGTCATACAGCTCACAACCTAAGCACCTAGCGTGAGACTTGTACACAGATGCTGCAGATGGCCCACTCCCCCAGGGTGTCTCTGAGGCTGGCCAGCCCTCAGCTGTGGGCAAACTGAGCAGAAATAGTGTTGCCTGGCCAAGAGCCGCTGTTCCTGGCAGGCGCTGAGGAACGTCAGAGTTGCCCTGCCAGAGCCTGTCAACTGTTTACCGCCAACCCCTCCACTCCAGTGCTGAAAAAGGAACTTAATTTGTCTTACTTGGGGAGGAAGATGGGCCCAAATTAGCAGTGGAGCCCTCGGCAGAAAGGACGAGAAGGGTGGAGAAGAACAGGGCAGCTGTGTCCACGCAACCACACCATTTATTGCCGTGGTGTCCGGGGGGTACACCACGAGAATGCCAAAGTGCATCGAGGAGGGGAGTGTTTGCGACTCCTGGACGCTTGAACATTTTCAGAATCAGAGAGTCCAGACCCAGTCTGCCCACTGAGCTTGCTCCCATCCCACTCCCACACCCACGTGTGCACAACGCATGCATGCACACGCCCGCTGTCCTTCAGCACGGCGGGTCAGTCCTCCCCAGCTTGGAGGAATGTGGGAGAGGTAGAGGTCACTGAGTTTCCTCCTCTTTCATGTCACCTCTTGGCAACCCGCAGCTGGCTTCCAGAAGCGGCATGGGCAGGAAAAGGAAGCAAAAGGGGCTCTGGCCTGCTCCTCCTTGCCCAGGAGCAAAGCCAGCAACTGCAGTCCTGCTGTGAGGTAATGCCTGGCGCCGCCTGTGTGTTCCTGCAGGTCGAGACAGATTCGGGCCGGGTGGGGTGGCAGCCCCAGCCTCAGAGGGCATGCAGGGAGAACACCAGGCCTGCAGCCTGTGCCCCAGCCCCTCCCTGCCAGGCCTTGGGGCCTGCAGTCAGGTGGGCCTCCTGGCCTCATCTGTACCCTGAGCTCCCTCGCTCCCCTGGAAGGGCATTCCATCGAGAACACTGTGGGCTGGGCCTGGCCTCCCCCGGTCTCGAGCCCCTCTGCCCAGGTGTTGTGGACCTGCTGAGACGGGTTCAGAAGGCGCCAGAGAAACCAGCTGGAGCTGGAGCCTGGCACCAGCCCCCGGCTCCCCAGGCCCTCTCCCGCCCTGGTGGAGTTGCATCAAGGTTCTCATTAGCAGCTGCCCCCGCCTGGGCGCGGAGCATGCTTTGGCCATTTGCCATGAGGCGGTTGGGGATTTTGCAACAGTCTCCGGGAGGGCCAGGCAAGAATGGGCTACCCTGCCATCCACTGCCCCTTCCACAAGGGTTAAGTCAAGAAGCCCAGAGAAAAAAAATGTCAAGTCTTAGTACCTAGTGTGACAGAGTCTGGGCTCCCATGCCCCCATCTGTCTGACCTACAGTCCTGACCAGCCCTTGCAGCCGTCAGCTCACACCCGCTGTGCCCACCGGGATTGAATCACAGGTCTTGGCCTCGGCCACAAATGGCCTGTGGAGACAGGTGACAGTCCCAGAACACAGGAGGGTCTGGATTCCGACGCTCACCTGGCCGTCACCCAGCTCCCCTGGGAAGACACCATGCTGCCCGGGAGGCCACCTCTTTTGCTCCTTGGCTCTGGTACCTTGGAGACCCACTTCCTGAAGCCCAGCCTAGTGTAGCCAACAAGGCAAGTTCTCCTTGAGGTGAACTGGGAGCCGAAGCCCAGGCCTCCACAGAGGCAGAGGCCCCCGGATACAGAGGAGACAGAGCCAAGCCCCTGCCCCGGGAGAAGGGTGGCGGCGGCTGTGCCAGGCGGGAGGGGAGGCCGCTCCGGGCAGAGGTGAGAACAGGAGCCTCCCCTCCCGGGAGGCTCAGACGTGCCCTTCCAGGGGTGGGGGGAGGTGCAGGTGAGGACCCTGTGGGGGGAACTTGACAAAAGCAATGGCAGCCAGTTCCTTGCAGAATTCCTCCAGTACCACCACTCCCTGGAGAAGGGTCTGGTGGTCCAGCCTGAGGGGAGAGCACAGAGTCATGGCTGGAAGGCAGTGGGTGTGCCCCCAGTGTGACCTCCCAGGGTCCCTAAGGCATAACCCAGTGGCAGACCCCTGAGTGAGAACAGAGCTCAGCAACGGGCCCTCTGCGCCAAGGCCTGGCACCTCCCCACCCTGAAGGACCTGCCCTCCCACCCAGGGCTCTACCCCAGGCACCCACTTCTCTCGGTTACTTACTGCTCCCCAGGAATATGACCCATCAGCTGCTTGCGCACCAGGAGCAGTTTGCCTGGGAACTGGGGTACCCTCTGAATTCTCTGCATCAAGTCCCCGATTACCTAGAGCAGGAACAAGAGGACTGAGGTGGGGACCGGTGACACTCAAGCGAGGTCCCATGGCTCTGCTGCACCATGGCAGGGTGGTACCTGTGCTTTCCCCTGGCACTGACTCGGGTCCCCACATCTTCAGCTCCCAAGCCCCTGTCCTGTCCCCTCCATTCCTGCCCAGCACTGACACACTGCCAGGCGTCCTTACCCGGACAAGCACAGAGAACAGGCTCCTGCAGCCGGGGGCCAGGCTGATGTAGGGGTCCAGGAGGTACTCATGGATAAGGGGGTGAGGGAACAGGGCGAGCCGGGACAGGACTGAGGTCACTTGCAGGTTCAGGCTGTATGGCTGCAGGGAACACGGTGGACAAACCAACGGTTGTCAGGGGGCGGTGAGCATTTCTGCACTCCCCCAGAAAGGCGCCTGGCCAGTGCGAACGTGTGCGGGGGTGGGAGGCTCACATGATGTGTGTGTGTCATGGATCCCTGGGGCTGAGGGCCAGAACATGTTAGGGCGTGTGGAGCAGAGGCGAGACGGGGCTTCCCGCCTGGGGAAAGGTGGGGGGGCGGGGGGCATGGAGCTGAAGAACCGAAGACAACTCGACCCCCGTGGCCAGGCCCTGCTCTTCCGAAGGATTCCAGAGGCACCCACCTGGGGTGCCACTGTGGGCCCCACCCTCTGGCTGGGGCCCAGTCCTGTTGGCTACCTGTTCCAAAATCCGGGACATGCGGTCAAACAGCATTCGGAGGAAGTGCCCCTCAAAGAAAGGCCGCTCCGGCTCGTGGGGGTCCAGAGGGGTGAGAGCCAGGGGCCAGCCCCAGGGACTGACTCGGGAGCTGCACTCCTGGAACTGGAGCAGGAGGGAGAGTTGAGAGGAGGCCCGTGGTCGGGAGGCCCCGGCACACGGTGGGCCACACAGGAAGGTGGACTCGGGGCTCGTGGCTGGAGCTGGGAGTGCCCTGGAGGAGCTTACAGAGGGAGAAGTCTTTGAGGGGCAAGGAGTGGGCACTGGCAGAGGCCTCAACACTCACCAGTCCGTAGGCATCGTGGACGTAAGTGTCATATCCGGTCTCCTCCAGGAAGGCGGAGGTCTTGGCTTCCTCGGGAACCAGGCAGAGGAAGCTGAGAGACAGGACCCTCGGTGTGGCGGGGCCCCCCTGGTGCCACGCTCACCCCGCTCCATCTCCTCCTGGAGGGGAGGGACATCCCCTCCCGGGCTGCGCCCCTCAGGGGTATGGCCAAAGACGGAGCAAACCCACGTGGCTCAGACTTCCTGACCTGCCCCCTACCTGTTGACGATCTCAGTTACCGCCGTTTTGCCATCCGAGTTGGTGGCGGGGGCTGGATGGGGCTTGGCCGAGGGCTGGAAGCCGGCGTCCAGGAGGCCGTCTGTGAAGTAGGGGTCTTCCTCTAGGTCTCTGTGGCCAGGGTACACATGCATGGCACCGAGGAACCAACAAAAGAACGAGTGTGGGGTGCTGAGGGCTGGGGTGGGGCCGGGGCCTCCCGGGGGCGCAGGGTCTCACTTACAGATTGTCTTCGTAGCTCTCGGGCTCCTGGGAACCCCGGGCTGCGTACAGGCGGCCCTCGAGGTGGCACAGGACCAGGCTGCGGATGATCTGTTCATGGGGCTTCTGGAGCAGCTCCTCAAACAGCCGCAGCGTGGCGATGCTAATCTGGGGCAAGAAGGGGTCAGCAGGATGCCCCTTCCTGCCCCAGCTTCCGGGGGTGCCTGGGAGTCGGCTCACCCAGACAAGAAAAGGACCCCTAGAAGGGGATCCCCCCTCCCTGGCAGGTTTTGGGGGGAGTGGATGGGTGGTGGCCTGGGAATCAGAAGTCTGGCTGGTCTTGGTTCTATTATTAATTTGATGTGCAATAATAGGCAAGAAAATGGGCTTTTCTATGCCTCGGTTTTTATGTCCGAAAAATGGAGTACTGGCCTCATCCACCTCAGAGTGGCCAGTAGCCTGAAAAATGTCCCATGAATGGAAAAGCGGTGTGCAGAATAGAAAGTATGTGATCACAGACAGCTACTGTGTGACAAGAGCCGGCTGGCTACCATCACTGTTTCTTTTTGGTGGGGAGGGGTTAAGTGGGAGACCTCAGGAAATCCCTTTGGCAGGGGTGGGGCGGGAGCGCGTGGAGACCAGGGCTTCCACCTCACCTCATCAGAGAGGTGGTCGCAGTGCCTGATGAGGTGAGCACACGGGGTGCAGGGGCTGTCCTCGGGGGCTGCCGGCCGCTGCTCCGAGCCCAGGAGGAAGGCCACGGCCTCTCCAAGCAGCGCAGGGGAGCGGAGCTGACGCAGCAGGGCCGTCAGCAGGGCCGTGGAGGTCAGGACGCTCTGCTCAGACCTATGTGGACAGAACACTGAGCCAGGCAGGGAGGGGAGGCCAGAGGGACAGGGAGGGGATGAGTGGGAGGGTGGTGGAACCCTTCCTGGTTTCCTTACATCGCCAGCTGGTGTCTCTCTGCTCACTCCCACCCTCCTGAGGTCAGAGAGTCCCAGGGCGTAGGCCTCTGCTAGCCCACAGTGGCTCTCAGCCACGTGTGTGTGTTGGGGGAGGCCTGTCCGAAATGAACCGAAGGAGCCCACAGACTCATGGGACGCTGGCTAAGGAGGTCCCTGGCTGTAGGGACAGGAAGGGGCAGACGGGGTGGGCGGTTCGATCCATACTATGTCCACATCTGAGGGGCCTGGACATAGACTTACACGTGTAGGAGCTGCGGCTGCAGGATCTCCATGAATAACTTCTCAGCCACAGCCTTTGCCAAGGCATCCGCAACCACCTGGGCACCAAAGAGCACGTCTTAAACACGTTTCCACCGAAAATAACTGTCCTTGCACAGCATCCAACACAACAGCAGAGCCCTCAGTTCTCCAGGAGACAGAGATGACAGCAGCGTGACTCACCGCGTGCGCCTCCATGATGAGGTGGTCACAGTAATCGAACCAGCCCAGAAAGGCAGCCAGGGCCTCTTTGCCTGGGAAGTTACCCTCATCAGACGGGGCACTGGGTAGCCTGCGGGAGAGCGAGGGAGGCTGTGAGGCCTGCCTCAGCCGTTCCAGAGGAGGCTGGGCCCTTTCTCCCTCTGCCCTGGAACCTCTGTTGCAGGTGGGGAGGTGGGCCGGGGCACAGGGTAGGGTGGTCAGTTCCACAGAGAGCTCTGTGGGTAGAAGCAAAAGTGATGCTTCTCTGTGGGTGAGAAGGCCCTTAGGGTGGGCTGTAACCTTGGGAAGGAGGTGCCAGCCGGGGTCCCCATCCCTCCTGGAAAACAAGAGGAACCGGCTACCAGAGGACAGGCAGGGCTTCCAGCCACTGCAGATGCAGCCCCCCTTCCCTGGCCACGTGCCTACCTCCAGGTGATGCCCTCTAAAGCAGCAATGTCTGCGGGGTCCAGAAAGGTGGGCAAGGACTGGTACAGCTGGCAAAGGTGCTTCACAATCGCAGGGCAACAAGGGCTGCTCCGCACCAGGTAGGTGGCGGCTGCCTGGGGAGCCACGCTAACGAGGAGCAGCAGGTTCTCCTGGGCCTTCAGAGCCACACGACCTTTCTAGGGGACAGGGACACAACTTCAGGACATGCACCTGAGCTGAGTCCCCCAGCCTCCTCCCAGCATGCACGCGGTCCAGCACCTTGCTCTTGCACAAGCCAACCAGGGAGGTGATTAGGTTGCTCTCCCCGATCCCCTCATCGGGCTCCTGGGGCTCAACAGGCAGCTGGGCGGTCAAGGCCCCGGCCCCGTCAGGAGCCTTGCTGTGGGGATGGTCCTGGTCCTCGATACTGGCCGTCTCTCTAGGCAGGGCTGTGGACTCCTGGGATGCTTTCTTCTGAGCGACAGTTTTTTTACCCTGCAAAGGAGGCTAGGTGAGGCCAGGCCTGGTGGAGACCACTCCCCACGCTGCCCCTTGGGAACGCAGATGTGCTAACTGTCAGGGGCTCGGCATGGAGCGGAAGGGGAGGCGCCCCGAGTGCCTCTGTGGGATGGGGTCCGGGCCCCTCTGCTTCTGTTTGCTAGAGACACTCACTTCCAGGATGTAGGTGAGCAGGGCTGGATCCTGCTGGATCTTGGAGCAGAGGACGGTGGTGAACTGCACCTCCTCCTTTTCTGTGAGGGATCCGGGAGCTCCCCCAAGCCGGAGAAGTTTCTGGAAGGGGAGTAGGATAGAAACAGAGGGGAATGGGTGGCAGGGAAGAGAGGGGGCCGCACCCCCAGACACCCCTTGGCTTCCTGGCCCCTCACCTGCACAGGCCTGTGGACGTTGAGGTAATGCAGGAGTGGGTGCTGGACCTGGGCCAGAACCTTGCTGAAGAACTGGAACACCTGCTGCCGCATGCCGGGGGGGTACTGAGGGGCAGAGCAGAGGGCCATCAGGAGAGGGAGCCGTGCCCCTCCGAGCACTGCCCCCCTCCACTGCCTGGAGGGCACCTTCTCTGCAAGCCTCCTTCCCTGTCGGAACTGGCCCCCTCTGTGCTGCCCGTCCCCTTCCCACTTCATTTTTCTCCATAACCTTGTCATCACTGAGCACACAGGGGGGCTCCTTTGTCCTAATCACTGCCGCGTCCCCTGACACACGGCTGGTCCTCAGCACATCTTTGCTGAGTGAAGGCTGACTGAGTAAGAGGGAGCCTCCTCTCCTCAACCTCCACGTCACCCAGCCGTGAGCGGGGGCGGTGGTGGCTGTGCCCTGAGCCAGCCGTGCCCGGTGTCCGGGCTGGAGGAGCACAGGGGGAAGAGCCTGGCACCAGGGCCGGGTGGGACGGAAGGCTCCGGGTCCGCACCTCGGCCTTGCCCAGCGTGCACAGGGTCTCCAGGATCTTGTGCTGCAGCAGGTACTCGAGGCAGGGCCCGGCCTCGCCCGCCGCCTGCTGCCTCTCCTCGTGCACCAGGATGTCCAGCATCTGCTTCAGCCGCCAGGGGATGTCCGTCTTCTTGACCGGGGTGTTTTCATCTGCTCAGGTTCAGGGAAAAGGGTGAGTGGGGAGAAGATGAGCACTCTGGCTCTACGGGGTCAAGTCCAAGGGGCCTGGGGATGGGGTTGGCTGAGGGCAGGAGAGGCCAAGTTAACGGTCTGCTCCCAATAAAGGCCACAGGAAACGGAAGTTCACAGTTCATGCCTCCATATTTAAAAACACAAAAGAACCCGGCCGGTGTGGCTCAGTGGCTGAGCGTGACCCATGAACCAGGAGGTCACGGTTCGATTCCCGGTCAGGGCACATGTCTGGGCTGCCGCTCTATTCCCAGGGTGGGGCGAGCAGGCAGCAGCCAGTCAATGATTCTCTCTCATCATTGATGTTTCTATCTCTCTCTCCCTCTTCCTTCCTCCCTGAAATTAAATTTATATATATATATAGACATATCTATATATATAAAAGCCTAAGTGACCATTATGACCAGACAACCGGACAGTAGCTATGACGCTCAACGCAGGAGCTGCCCCCTGGTGGCCAGTGCACTCCCACAGCCAACCTCCCACGGTCCCTCCCCCGGCCGCTGATCAGTCCTGATTGGGACTGGGTGAGACAGCTGGGAGAGGCCCCGCCCAAGCACAAATTCATGCACCGGGCCTCTAGTATGCATACACACACACACACACACACACATTATACTCACAGAAGGCAATACTCTACTTTTTAAAAAGCAGAAATAAGATACCTGGCCGGTATTGCTCAGTGGTTAAGCATCGACCCATGAACCAAGAGGTCACTGATTCAATCCCTGGTCAAGGCACGTGCCTGGGTTGCAGGCTTGATCCCCAGGAGGGGTGCGCAGGAGGCAGCCGACCAATGTTTCTCTCTCATCAATGTTTCCATCTCTCTATCCTTCTCCCTTCCTCTCTCTCTAAATATCATAAAAACTTATTTTTTAAAAAGCAGGAAAAAGAAATCTGTGCACGACCTTGGGTTCAGACTCAAACCTGCGGCACCACAGAGAGACCCCGATGGAGAAGCTGGTTAGTGTGGCTGCCTTAGAGCTGCAGAGGCTGGAGTGGTTTTTAAGAGAAAGTTTTGGTACTTTGGCACTGGAGCACCCCCTAGCTTTTCTTGAAAGCACAGGCTCTTGAGCAAGGCAGCTGCCTCATCCACTCCTGTACCTCTGGTTATAGGGACTGTTCTGGAAATTAATGTTGGGCCCAGGAAAAGCCCCAGATGGATCTGAGTCGGCTCTGGATCCCTTACTGCTCTCCTGGTGAGCTGTGGCTCTGTGTCAAGAGGTCTTTAGACTAAAAGGTACAAACTTGCAGTTATAAAATCAGTCCTAGGTGTGTAACGTAGAGTGGTGGCTATAGTTAACAGCACCGTATTGTATAGTTGAAAGTTGCTATGATTGTAAAAGTTCTCATCACAAGGAAAAAATAACTACACATGGTGATGGATATTAGTGAGACTCACTGTAACCATTTCACAATCTACCCATATTTGGAATCAATATGTTATACAACTGAAACTAATATAATGTTATATGTCGATTATATTTCAATGAAAAAAGAGAGAGGGTCAGTCTAAAGTTGTTGTTCTCACCTGGGGGCACGTGCTGTCCCCCAGGGGACATTCGTTAATGTCCGGAGAGACAGTTTTGGTTGTCACATACAAAGGGAGGGTACTGGCCTCTGATGGCTAGAGTTGGGGCTAAATATACTACAGTCACTCCCACAGCCCCCACAGCAAAGAGGGACCCGGCCAAATGTCCACAGTGCAAGCCCGAGGAACCTGCTCTCACAGAGGCTTCAGGGGTCCCTCGGACAGTCCCAGGCTACTTTCTCATTTCCTGGGCTAGCTCAGGCCGGAAATAAAGCCTTTAGGACGGTGTAAGATGGAGTCAAATCCCAATCTGAACTCCAGGAGGGGAAGGCTAGGGGTGCAGGACAGGTTTACACGGCAACCAGTGAGCATCCACCGACGCCAGCACACCGACTGCAAAGCAACCAATCAGACTCCATCTCCCAGTGAGCGAGCCTGATGGGCCCAGACGCCCTAGGCCAGTGATGGCGAACCTACGACACGCGAACTCATTTTTTTGGTTGATTTTTCTTTGTTAAATGGCATTTAAATATATAAAATAAATATCAAAAATGTAAGTCTTTGTTTTACTATGGTTGCAAATATCAAAAAATTTCTATATGTGACACGGCACCAGAGTTAAGTTAGGGTTTTTCAAAATGCTGACACACCGAGCTCAAAAGGTTCGCCGTCACTGCCCTAGGCTTTGGTTCCCTGGTGTGTCAGCGTGGGGAGAAGGACCTGGTATTTATATGCTTTGGTTTTTGTTCTCCTCTGACCCCTCCAAGTTGGCTCAGGGAAAAGAGAAATTTGTTCAACTTCTTTCTTTCTTTTCTTTTCTTCCTTCCTTCCTTCCTTCCTTCCTTCCTTCCTTCCTTCCTTCCTTCCTTCCTTCCTTCCTTCCTTCTTTCTTTCTTTCTTTCTTTCTTTCTTTCTTTCTTTCTTTTTGTTAGTCCTCACTTGAGGATATTTTTCCATTAATTTTTAGAGAGAGTGGAAGGGGGGGGGTGAGACAGAGAGAAATATCAATGTGAGAGAGACACATTGCTTGGTTGCCTCCCACATGGGACCCAACCAGGGCCCAGGATTGAGGTACATGCCCTTGACTGGAATCGAACCTGCAACCCTTCAGTCTGCTCTACCCACCGAGCCAAAATGGCTAGGGCTGTTCGATTTCGTTTTCAATCAGTAAGCCCTGAACACAGGCACTTGAAGACTGAAGGCCTGGATGCCCCGGCTGGAAGCTGGGGCAAGTGGAGCTCAGCCTCTGCCTGCAGAGAGGCCCGCGAGAGCCCCATCCTCTTCGTTCCCACTCCCACCTCCCACAGCTCCCTCGCAGAAAGTAGAACTCTGAACTCCTGGGCAGCAGCTGTCCCTTCCCCGGGGCACCTGCATCTCTGAGCTGCATGGTGCCTCTGCCCATCCTTTCCTCCCAGTTCCTCTCACCTGTGCTCTCGATGTAATAGTGCGTGATGCCCTTCCAGTGCTCCACAAACGCCTCCAGAAGGTCGATGGTGGGCTCCCACTGCGGAGACATAACCTGTGTGATCACCGGCTCCGCCGCCACCCACACTCCCAGGAACGGACATTCCACTCTCTACTAAGTGCCAGGTCAGTGCTAGGACTGGGGGAGGCCCTGTGATCGTGGGTTCTCAAAGGGAATAGTAACACGTTTCCTCCAGGACACATCCGAACTATGGCCAACCATGTCGTGGCGTCACTCCCAGACCCCGCTCCCTGCTAGAATCACTGTGCCCCTGCCACAGGTCATGATTCCATAGTCCTTGGCTCGGAGGAGCGAAGAACGCTGGTGGAAACACCAGAGAAACAGATCATTTCAGCACAACATGGTTATCCTACAACAGAGGTACGCAGAGGAAAACGGGAGCACACCCCCAAATCAACAAAAGCAAAACGACACGGCTGGAACACACGTGAAAGACGAAGTTTCAGGTCCCTCTGACTCGGAGGGTCTGCGGAAAGCTGTGTTCAAGGCCACACAGGCTCGGTTCAGCCAGATGGGCGACAGTAGCATAACGTGAAGAAAGTGCCTTACTTCTACGGTACCTGCCGCTTCTGTCCAAGCTCGGCTTGTGCAGCCCTGACTCTTCTTTAGCTAGCTCTGCTCCCATCCACGCCTCCTCCAGCTCCTCCTATTGGCCATGGGGGACTCTGACTCCGCTGTGAGCAAGCCCTACACCTCCCCCTTCCCAGTGCTCTCGCCATCTCTAAGGCCTGGCTGGTATTGTAATAACAACCACTTGCCCTGAAAACTGCCCCAAAAGGGCATTTCTTCTCTTTCCTTGCAGAGTAAATGTTTGCAGAGTGAAAATACATAATCAGGTGGTCCCTCTGCAAAGGTGCTCATTTCTACTCTGAATCTTTGCTCAGGCCACTCCTCAGCCAGACCCTAACAGCCCCCACTCAGGTCCTCCAAGCACCAGCTCCACAAAGCCCTCGCTGGGTTCCTGGATGCATCACCCTCTAACCTCATGCTTTACTGCACCACAGAGCTCCCTATCTCCTCCCTAATCGATTCAGGAAGTATCTCCAGTTCCTGCTACATACACAACACCATGCTACCTGTCACCGGCAAGACAAGGATGTCTCAGATCCAGTGCCACAAAGGAGAAGAGGATATAAAACCACACTGAGTAGCTCAACTGCAGGATGCAGTGTGAGATGAGCACACAGGAACGGTGGGAAAGTGACCTCCGGGAAAAGAGGAGTCGCTTCCAACAGGCTGGAACAGAGAAGGCTGAGGTGACGTGGGAACTAAAACTTGAAGAACTGCGTGAGATTTCGACAGAGATGAAGGAAAGACATTTCCTGCAGAAGGTACTCTGCAAAGTGCGTCTGGGGCAAGGATGGATTGATGAGGTTTCGGAGCCTTGAAGGCCAAGCCAAGAAGTCTGGAGATATATACATTTGCAGGCAATGGGGAGCAGGGCCGTGACAGCTTCAGAGCAGTGTTTTAGGGAGAGTCACCTGCCCGTTGTGTGTAGGAAACAAAGGCAAGAAGAAGGCTTTGAAGACCACTACGACAGGGAGAGGAAGCAGTGACACTGAAGCTGAGGCCTTGGCTGCCCCGTCTTCTCTTCTTTTAAAATTAGTTGTGGGGCTCTAGCCGGTTTGGCTCAGTGGATAGAGCGTCGGCCTGCGGACTGAAAGGTCCCAGGTTCGATTCCGGTCAAGGGCATGTACCTTGGTTGCAGGCATATCCCCAGTAGGGGGGTGTGCAGAAGGCAATTGATCAATGTTTCTCTCTCATCGATGGTTCTAACTCTCTATCCCTCTCCCTTTCTCTCTGTAAAAAATCAATTAAAAAAAATATAAAAATTAGTTGTGAGGTTCACAGCCCTTACTAGAGTGACATCTCCCACAGTCGTTCCAAACGCACGGTGTATGACCACATCTTATCACGTTCTATTATCATTGGGTTAGCAGTCATCTCTCTACTAGACTATTAGCATCCTGGGGGTCAGGGGCACACACATAGTGGCTACTCATTAATATTTACTAAATAGCTCAGCAAGCTCCTTAAGACCCTGTTCCGTACATAGTTCCTTGTCTCTTGGAATGCCTTCTGACCCTTGAACAACACTACAATTATTTCACAAGTTTGTAATGGGGGCTCATTGAACCTCAAAAGTCATTCATAGTTTCTGAAAACCTTGCACTGGCTTAACTAACTAATCCAGTAAGAAAAGTAGGAATAGGAGAATGCAGGTTAGCCAAAACAGACCAGTAGAGGGAAGAAAGCAGGGGGGTACTCTTTACCTGAGACTATTGTTAGCTACTCTAACTCCAGACCAAAGAAACCATTCTAAATTTCTTTTTCAAGATAAGGGTTGCTACTCTATTTTTTGTCAGAAGAGGGCAGGAAAGAGCAGCATGCCCCCTCCTTACCAAGGAGTTAAGCAACTTGCTGGGGTCTTAACCTGATGACCCAGGCCAGGGGAAGACCTATGTGCAAGTTGTGGGGGTGCAGGGAAAAGGGGGTTCCCATCTCTCCCGATGACCACACAGGGTCAGTTAAACTTTAGGGTATGGCCTGTACACTGAGGGGCCTAAGACCAGCTGCCTAAAAGTATCTCCCTTGACCACCAATATTTCCTCCAGCCTCTGGCACTGAAATTCCGGTGCTTGGAGGCATTAGAAATTCACTTCCTAGGGCGAAGGTCTCGTCTGCCTGCCTCTGCATGGAGCTGTCCTTGAGAGGTATGAAGTAGTTTGTCAGATCACTTTCTGAGACGACAGCTGTCTTGATTGGGGTCAGGGAGGAGGGGAAGGAGAGAGTATATGGTACCCCTCCTCGGTGGGATGTCCTGAGGCCCCTGGACATCTGGGAGGGTCAGGCTGGGGCAGGTGGGGAAGGAGCCGGAACCTTTCACTTTCTTCCCAAGTTTGCTTAAGGCTGAGGCCATTCTCATTCATAACAAGCTCTGAGTTGAGGAGGAGGGGCGTGTTGGGGAGGAAGCGAGTGGAATGCAAGGTTGTTTCTCCTGAGAAAATCCGATACACTGAACTGGTCACTTAGGAGAGGGTTTGTGCTGAGACAAAACAATTGTTAACTTTACAGACAGCTTCTTGGCGAGGTTGACTGTAAGACAGGGCCTCCGCCTTCCCTATCTAAACTGAACTTTATCTTACCGATGAAGTGGGCTGCCTCTCACCAGCCTCCACCCCCAACAGAAAATAGCAAAAACACAAACTCTGGTGGAATGTAAGACATCAATACAGTCTTCCCCACAGGGCCGCTGCCCAGGCCCCACAGTGGCTGGCTTCCCCGACTCAAGGACTCAAGGCCAGGGCAATGTGAGATACAAGCTGGAAACCTGCAGAAGGCTGCTCCAGGGTCAGGGCCCCTCCCAAAGTTGCTCCAAGGCCAGGGCGAGGGCCAGGGCCTCCCCAAAGCTGCTCCAAGGCCAGGGCGAGGGCCTCCCCAAAGCTGCTCCAGGGCCAGGGCGAGGGCCAGGGCCAGGACGAGGGCCAGGGCACCCCCAAAGCTGCTCCAGGGCCAGGGCCAGGGCCCACCCACCGAACTGTCTGCACTCTCCCCGGGGCCTGGCCCGGCAGGGCCGCACTCTGCACTCCCGGGTGGAGGGAGGGCTCCGCGGCGGGGAAGGGCAGCTCTTGTGAAGCCCAGGGCGCAGGAAGTGAGGAGTGTGTGTTGGAAGGGGTGGGGGGAAGCAGAGGCTGGAGGAGGGGACCTGGGGGCCGGGAGGAAGAAGCTGCTGGGTGACGGGAGCCCTCGGGCCCCG
>NW_005357075.1:1526370-1542407 GCF_000412655.1 Myotis brandtii
GCGTGTGTGTGGCGGGGGGCGCGGGCCCGCGTGAGCCCTCATTGGGGCGGGCTGCGTGAAGGGCATGCGCCCCGGGGTCTGACCACTTAGTAAAGAATAACATAGCGCACTGAGGAGGTTTTCTGTGGAATGCATGCTGTGGGGTGATATGTTAGCTATATTGGGGTACTATTAAAATTCGTTTCACTTGTTGCATGTTACTTTAAGTGGGCACAGCGCTGGGCCAGAGGTCCCACGGGAAGTAACAAGTGGCCCCTTTGGCCCGTTGAGCTGCACCACGGGACGAAACAGAGTGGGTTTCCCGTGGGCACAGGACAATTATGCCCCAGAATTACGCAGGCGGAGCCCTCAGCAAGAGCAGGGGTTCCCGGAATGTCCGAAGCTGGGGTCTTGAGGATGCGCCTTCTAGCTGCCAACTCTGCCAGTGTAAAGCGCCCCCACCCTCCACCTCCACTGCTCCAGGAATGGGAAGAGGTTCTTTCTGAGGACAGGATATGGGTGTCTGTTCAAAATATATTTCTGCTGCCCACTGCCAGCCTGTGACTAAGGGGCAGGTGCCGAGAGCCCCACTAGGAACTGGGATGGGGAGGTGGAGGTCTGCCTAGGCCCTGTCACAGAACCCTAGGACCTTGAGCTGTGGGGTCGCCTTCCCCATGGGGGCTGAGACCCAGGAGACAGTGACCTGCCCAGAGCGGGTTGTGTGCTGTGGAGGGCAGCCTGAGGCATGGGGAGGGCCGGGGTTGGCCAAGTCTAGGCTGACCTAGTACTAGTATTTGGAGCTCAGTTCTCCTACAGCTGTGTGTGTGTGTGTGGGGGGGGGGGGGAATAATATTTTCTAACAGTTCATCTGCAGATGGGTCCCTGGTGAGGAGCCCTATGGGAAACAAGGAGGCTTTTAGGCCAAAATGTGTATAAAGGGAAGAAACCAGCCCGTTTTGTGTATCCAGAAGCAACCTGGGAGTTGGAACCCTCAGTCCAGCCAGCACTGTTCTCCTCTGGGCCCATTGACTCTTGGGTAAGGGAAGCAGCTGGATGGATTGAATCTGTTCCCCCCTCAACATGTTTCAAGAAACTCTAGGGTATAGTGGAAGTGTATCAGGAATCCATAGCCTTTTATTTGGCTTAACTTTTCATTTATTTTTATATCGTTATTATTTTTAAAACTTTTTTTTTATTGATTTTAGAGAGAGGAAGGGAGAGGGAGAGATAGAAACATCAATGGTGAGAGAGAATCATAGATCGGCTGCCTCCTGCACGCCCCACACAGGGGATGGAGCCCGCAGCCCACAACCCGGCATATGCCCTGACCGGGAATCAAACCCTGACCTCCTGGTTCATAGGTCAGGGTAACTTTTTAGATCTTATTTTAAAAGTTCTGATAAAAGTCAGTGGACACCCTTGTGTGTGTTATATACCAAAAGTGTTAAGAATCACTGGTGAATTTAAATTCTGCTGTGAGGTTAGCTCATTTGGGAGAAGACCTTGAATAAAGCCTCTCCTCCTGTCAGCTGTCAGGGTGGGGAACCCGTTTCCTGCCACGTGGATATCTATAACAGCATTCTCGGGCCATTCAGAGTCATCAGCTTAACGATTAGCCTGCGATATTTGGTCAAACACTTAATTAACTCACTCCTAGGGCCTTGGTAGGGCCAGACCAAATGATCTCTCTGACCTTTTGTGGCCCATGGGCCAGATGTTCCCTATCCCTGGGCCTTAAATGAAGGTAGAAGGCTACTGCAGGATAAAGAGCTTTAATGGGCAAGCACAAGCCCCAGAGTCAAGGAGAGGGGGCATAGATGCTGCTGCTCAGCAGGAAGGATGTGGATGGATTGGCATGCATTTTTAAACTACCACAATTTTGTAACTTCTTACCTATGTGAATCAGGATTTTTCCTGATACTGTGCAACCAAATGCAATAATAAATTAGATCCTCCACTTGACAAAAGGGAAACTGTCATATATAACCCCTGACCTAAATTTCTTATGTGCATCAAAACTTACTTTAAAAAATATATATTTTTATTGATTTCAGAGAGGAAGGGAGAGGGAGAGAGAGAAATATCAATGATGAGAGAGAATCCTGGATCAGCTGCCTCCTGCACGCCCCCTACTGGGGATCGAGCCCACAACCTGGGCATGTGCCCTGACTGGAAATCGAACCATGACCTTTGGGTTCATAGGTTGATGCTCAACCACTGAGCCACATCAAGGCAATCAAAGTTTACTTTTTGTTTTTGAGAAACTTTGTTTTTGTTTTATTTTATTTATTTAATTGATTATTTATTTTTATTGATTTCAGAGAGGAAGAGAGAGGGAGAGAGAGATGGAAACATCAATGATGAAGGGAATCATCGATTGGCCGCCTCCTGCATGCCTCACACTGGGAATTGAGCAACAAAGCAAGCTGAGGCAGTATTTAATCACAGCTCACTGGGAAATGCTTGTGGTGGGGCTGACTGGTATGTGCCCTTGACCAGAATCAAACCCAGGACCCTTCAGTCCCCAGGCTGATGCTATATCCACTGAGCCAAACCGGCTAGGGCAGTGGTCGGCAAACTTCGGCTTGGAAAACCGTGGCTCGAGAGCCGCATGCGGTTCTTTGGCCCCTTGAGTGTGACTCTTCCACAAAATACCGGCTCTTCCACAAAATACCGACTTCTGCGCATGGGCCACGAAGTTTCAATCGCACTGTTCGTGCATGCCCACATGTGGTATTTTGTGGAAGAGCCACACTCAAGGGGCCAAAGAGCCGCATGTGGCTTGCAAACCACGGTTTGCCGACCGCAGGGCTAGGGCAAAGCTTACTTTTTATTGATCATAGCTTCTTTGTTCTCATTGATTTTCATAATAATCTGTATATATAAAAGCCTAAGTGACCTGCTGACTGGCCAACCGAATGACTGGTCAGCCGGTCACTGTGACGTGCACTGACCACCAGGGGACAGCCGCTCAATCCACAGGATAGGGCTCCCTCCTGTCTGGATCGGGCCTGCAGGGATCGGGCCGAAACCAGCTATCCGACATCCCCCAAGGGTCCCGGATTGTGAGAGGGCTCAGGACAAGCTGAGGGACCCCACCGGTGCATGAATCCATGCACCGGGCTTCTAGTTGACTATAAAATTCAACTTATAAATGTACTTTGTATAGTAGTAGTAAGATCTAATTTTTTTTAAGGGTTGCTACTAAAAAGGTTTGGAAACCACTGGACTAAATAACTACCAAGGTTTTGCATCTGTTTGTATGTGCATATGTACATGTGTATTTTGGGGAAGAGGCACTGAGAGATTCTCCCTAAGCTTTTGTTTTAGGGACAGAGCCGCCAAGTTGCTCTGAATCTCAGGAACTTAAATCCTTTAGGATATACTATCTAGTCAGCCCCACCATAAGCATTTCCCAGTGAGCTGTGATTAAATACTGCCTCAGCTTGCTTTGTTGCTCAACAGTCTGGGAGCTGGGTGTACACGGCGGTGCTGGCCTCTCCACCACTGTCCCTCTGCCAGAATAGGTAAGCCCTCCACCGTTCACTGATGCCTCACGGAAGTGCGTGGGTGGAGACCATCCCTCTCTCTATTCCTAGTCTGGCCTCTCCGCTGCCCCTTGAGAGACAAGTGTCTATATTGGGAAAGTCCTGGGTTAGCCGTCAAGAAACTCAGACGTTTGTCTCCATTCTCTACTCAGTTGCATGTAGCTTCAGGCCATAGATGAAATGTCTCTATTTCACAATTTTCTCCTAAACTAAGTGGATTAAAATGATTTGTTGCCCTCACGAGTTTGTTGAGAGGATAAAACAATGTTGTGGACATAACAGAACTTCAGCAACTTAAAATCATCATTCACATTTGAATGATTCTTACCCACTTTGCTTTTGTTTCAGCCCCAAGGGCTAGAAACTCATCCTGGGGTGGGAGATTGGATTCAGGTCCCAGCTGCAGTCTTAGGTTCACACTGGGTCCCCCTCCACCTCACCTGATCCTTCTGATCGAATGAACGCCGCTTTACACGCCCACGCATGGGCTCTGTTCCAGCCAGGTGAGGCAGCCCCTCCCCTCCGAGTCCCCATACCAAAGTCCTCCCTCTGATCTTCCAATCAAACCTTCACCCCTTCACCCACTTCGATGCCCAGTTCCCGGTCTGCTCCCCCTGGAATGCTTTGTCAAGTCAACCAAGACCAAATGACTGTACCCTTCTCCTCGGCCTCCACTACCCTTGCTCCTGCTAGAGTTCAGCCATCGTGTCTCCATTCCTTAGTGTCCTCAGCCTGGTCCTTGATAGTCAGCTCACTGCCTACTCATTTCCTGTTGACCTTTGCTGTGTGTTTGGTCTCTCGCTGAACTGTCATATCAGGCGCTGGAGGGGGCAGTCATGTCAGATATCGATGAGCTCGCCTGTGCAGGGGAGCACTTAGGGCTTCGGTGGAGGACGGAGCAGCCTTTCCTCCTTGCTGGCTCTCCTCTCAGGCTCTGGAGTATGTTTCTGCCTTTCCATCCACCGTCACCATCACACAGCCCCGAAGGGGAGGTGGCAGCTGGGAGCCTGCTGGACCAGCCCCTGCTCTTGTTGTCCAGGTGGGGAAGGACCGTGTGTGTGTCATCGCTCTACCTCCTCCAACCCCATATGCCCCCCATTTGAACCTTCACTCCCATGACTTCGCTCAGCCTGGCATCACCCGTCCCTCTCACCCGGACCTGGTGGCTCATAAAGAACAAGTAAATTTGGGGACCCAATGCAACCTTTTAATTCCAAGCAGAGTTCCCCTCCCCCAGTATCATCTCACACATACACACAGTGGAAAGGGATGCCAGGGTCTGGGCAGGAACAAAACCCAGACCTGGGCAAAAAATATATATATATAATTATATACACATATGTATTTGTAGAGAAGAAAAGCTGGGAATGTGATTAGGTAGGGCAGAGAGTTGGGTAAGGAAAGCAGCTGGGGTGCCCCAATAAATTACATTCTTTAGAGAGCATGGTGGGGGATGCACGGGTGTGGGTGGGATCTGGTGGCCTGGCCTCTTGTTCCCATCCGAGGGAGCCTGAAGGCCTGGTCCTGCCTAGGATCCTGGTGTCAGAAGGTAGGAGTCTAGCTCACTTTGCCTGGAGGCTGATGGGGGCCTGGGTTTCGGTATAGGCGACATCTCCACTCTAAGCCAAGGCTTCTGGGGAAGCCACAGAGCTGAGCATGAGGCTTCAAAGCATAGAATGTGCAAGGAGATCAGAGGGTAAACTGGAGGGCAGGGCGGCCTCCCTGCTGGAGGCTGAGCTCAGCCTTGCTCCTGCTGGAGTCAGAGGCGGGAGGCCCAGGTGCAGGGGGAGCCTCCCCGGTGAGGCGAGGAGGAGTGCTGGGCAGATGGGGTCCTGGAGCTGTGCCTGCCTGCCTGCTGCTTCCTGCCTCACCTCCTCCGCAGGCTGAGGGTTCTGCCCGCCCACTGATCCAGACATCAACAGGCCTGCACCACGTGCCATGTCCAGGTCTCCTCACTCCCTCTCTGGGCCCTCTCTTCATGGGGTGGGGGCAGGGAGAGGGTGCAGACATTAACTCTGAGTGCTGGAGTCCAGCCTGGGTTTGCCCTGTGCAGCGAGGACTAGGGAGGAGGGGAGGCCCCTGGCTCATTATGGGAAGAAGGTCCCTGTCCCACAGCCCAGCACTGAGAGAAGGCCGGGCTCCCCTTGGCCTAGCGAATGCAGCCAACCCCACCTCTGCCCACCTCCGTGCCCCCCAAGAGATGATGCTTTAGGGTCCAGTGACCCAGCTCCAGAGAGCTGCAGGGGTGAGGGTCAGTCACGGAGTGTGGGGCGGTCAGAAGAGGGAAGCCTTCTTCTTGAGCTCATTCCGCTTCCACAGAGCCAGCTTGCTAAACTCTTCGGGAGACATGGCGAACACCCTGGAGAAGTCCTCGGCCGACAGATGCCTCTGCAGGGGACAGACCAAGGCCGCTTAGGGAGAGGAGGGCGGGCTGGGCTGAGGGACCAAGGGGGCAGGTCTTCCCCACCCGGAGGGGAGGCTGCCTGATGGAGCCCCTGCACCCACCAGCGCCTCTCCCCTGCATACCTCCAGCCTCATCCGATCCACACCTGGAGGCAACTTGGTCCGCCCCTTATTGGTCACCACCAGCATTTCGTAGGGATAGATCTGGGGGGCAGGGCAGGGGGCAGTCTTAGGCTCATAGTGTTCCCTGTTGCTGTCACCCCTCAACTCCCCAGGCCCCCTTATCAGCCTGCAGGGCCATTGGGTTCATGCCATGTTGCCATCCAGCGCCCCCAGCTTCCCCGTCAGCAACTCCAGGAGGATCCCATAGCGCATTCACTTGCCTGGCTTCTCCCCAAGCTGGCCACCCCACTGTAGAGGCTTCTGTCCCCTGCCCACCCCCCCTGGCTCTGCCGCTGCCCCTCACCTTCTGCTCCAGCACACAGGGCAGGGAGTTTCCCCGGTCCATCCTCCCCCTCTGGCCCTCTCCGTTCTGGGGAGACCAAAGCCGCAGTGAGCCAGAGTGGGGCAGGGAGACCTCCCCAGCCTTACCCGGGGCTTCTCATGTGCTCACCAGGCAACTGGGTGGCCCAACACCCCCTCCCCCAACACTGCCAGTTGCCTGTCCCAGGCTTCTGTGCTCCACGTCCTCCTCCGGATGGCACTCACCTGCAGGCCTGGGGAGAGAAGAGTCATTGTTCAGACCTGCCAGCCTAGCCTCCCTGCCCTGCAGCCACACAGCCCTGCCCGCATCCCAGACACAGCTGCCCCGGGGCCTGCTTAAGCCCTTTCTCCGCTTGCCTGACCCTGCCTCTCACCTGGGCTTCCAGCCTCACTCCCGGTCGGGCTGAAGTCTGTGGACTGCAGCTAGAAAGGACAGAAAGGATCAGAAGGAAGCTGAGTATTCCTCATCAGTCCCTTCCCTTGAAGGTCTTCCCTTCCCCAAGTAGCTCAGCCCCTCAGAGGACCCCACGTGCACACTCCTCCCTGCGGTCTGGTACCTGTGGTCAGGGACCTTACCCGGCTCAGGGTGGTCCTGCCGTAGGCCGGGAGGGAAGATGACTTTGATGTTCCACCGTGCAAGGCTAGGAGAGAGAGAGAGAGAGAGAGAGAGAGAGAGGAGAGAGAGAGAGAGAGAGAGAGAGACCGTTCAGTCCCTCTGGCTTGACAGTCATTTTGAGCGGGATCCCTCTCTGGCCCCCCCAACCAGGGGCAGGGCAGTGAAGGGTAGACCTGGGGGAACCTGTGGTCTCTGTTGGCTTCCAGCTCCTGCCCATGACCTCCAGCGAGTGGCATCGTGCTGGTGCCTCTGAACTCTCTCTAATGCCTTCCCTCTAACAGAAGGGCATCAAACACTCATTTGGGCCAAATGCCCGAGTTAAAATCCAGAGTTAGCGAGCGATTGTCAGATGATGAAGCTCACCAGTGTAAAATGAACTTCTGGGGTAAAAAAAGGAATCTGACATCTCATAAAAAGAATCAAATTGTTACAATTATATTATTAGCGAGTTTAGTAACCACGTTTTAAACATTTGACCCTATAATACAGAAACAATACTGTCCTCAGCTCTGTCAGCTGCTGGATTACACCCGCAGCCAAAACGTGGATTACACGATTAGGTGTCACCTTCAACTTACACATTTAATAATATCACTAAGCTTTCAAGCACTGAGATTATAATTCAAGAAAATTGGTTTTCAGCAATAGGTTTTCTTAGGAAATCTTTGTACCTAAGATCTTTAGTTTGGGCAGATCTCAAAATTTCTTCATCTCCAATTACTAGAAATTGTTAGCATTCTATAGCAATCATCTTGACCAGACTAATTGTTTAAATCAGGGGTCCTCAAACTACGGCCCGCGGGCCACATGCAAATACAAATATTGTATTTGTTCCCGTTTTGTTTTTTTACTTCAAAATAAGATATGTGCAGTGTGCATAGAAATTTGTTCATAGTTTTTTTTTAAACTATAGTCCGGCCCTCCAACGGTCTGAGGGACAGTGAACTGGCCCCCTGTTTAAAAAGTTTGAGGACCCCTGGTTTAAATGTTTAGCCTTGACAGACTCAAAACTATAAGGAACTGTCTTCTTAAAACATTCTTATAAAATCTGTTACTTGGAAGTTTAATTGGTGAGAACAAAATGTGTTGGGGGGGACCTTGTTTGTTTTTTTTTCCTTAATACTTAATTTTAAAACTACTTAAACACTTATTTTTGTGTAGAAAATCATCTGCGGTTGCAATATCATTCATTACTTATGTTTGAAAGTGACTATTCGATGTTACCATTAAGTCAGAATGACATGCCTACACATAATTTTAAATGTTTTTTGGTTAGTCCTCACTTGAGGATATTTTTTCCATTGATTTTTAGAGATAGTGAAAAAAAGGGGGGGAGAAATATTGATGTGAGAGAGACACATCAATTGGTTGCCTCTCGCACAAGTCCCGACTAGGGCCGGGCATCTAACCTGCAACCCATACCCTTGACTGGGAATCAAACCCTTGACCCTTTAGTGCACAGGTCAATGCTCTAACCACAGAGCACACCAGCTAGGGCTATCTATAATTTTGGAATTGTTCTTTTTTTTAAATATATATTTTATTGATTTTTTTTTTATAGAGAGGAAGGGAGAGGGATAGAGAGCTAGAAACATTGATGAGAGAGAAACATCAATCAGCTGCCTCCTGCACACCCCCTACTGAGGATGTGCCCACAACCGAGGTACATGCCCTTGACCAGAATCGAACCTGGGACCCTTGAGTCCGCAGGCCGACGCTCTATCCACTGAGCCAAACCAGTCAGGGCAATTTTGGAATTGTTAAGGTTGATTAGCTGTGACTGTAACCCAGTGGTCGGCAAACTGCGGCCCCTTGAGTGTGGCTCTTCCACAAAAATACCACTGCAGGCGTGCACGTACAGTGCGATTGAAACTTCGTGGCCACACTCAAGGGGCCAAAGAGCCACACGTGGCTCGCGAGCCGCAGTTTGTCGACCACTGCTGTAACCCATGCAATCCTATGATCTTTGATCACATGCAAGTTCAGGGGTGCCAAAATGATGATGATGGAGACATTTTGCTATTCAGCTTTGCAAGGCCAAATGGAAGTTAAAGAGCTAATTTGGACTGAAAGCAAGTTCTAGTGGAACACGGAGACTGAATTCAACCTTCAAAGCATCTCTCTGTCTCATTCCTCAGGCCTTAACTATTTAGTCCACATTCTCTGAAAACTTTTCCCACCCCTTCTGAAATATCATCCTGGTCTTTTGGTGACCCTGCGGATGTCCTAGCCAGGAACCTTAGGGTTCCTGAACCCCCCACCCCCACCCCAGGGCCTTCATCTCCACTGCACAGCAGGCAGCCCCTGCAATGGTCACCCCCGGACCTCGCTATCCACACTGCTTCACCTGGCACTTGAAGCCCGGGGCCCCACTTTGTGACCATAGCGCCCTTCTTTGTTTGCAGCTTCCTTCAGCCTGGTTCCCAGCACACCTGTTCGTCAATCTCATGGGGACCTCTGGTGACCTGACCCACACTCCCTGTCCTTCAACCTGTGGTTGGGTACAAAACTGCTTTCACCAGGACTGAGCAGCTCACCTGGCCCCGCATCCCTCAGACCTGCCTCAAAAAACTGCCTGGATCAGCCTTGGGCGCCGGCTCGCCTGCAGGCTGTGGAGGTAACGACCACACCATGTAGATGGTCATCACTGCAGATGGACAGCCTGGGCAGCTCCCTTCCCTGAGGTAGCTGTTCCAAACCTTCCCAAATCTCCACTTCTAATTGGCTGTCCCAGATCAAGTCCCCACCTTCAGAGAGAGAGGCCCCTGAGGCCAGCCCCACATCCTGACCAACCCTGAGCCAACCCTCTGCTAGATCTGAACGTGTGTGCTCTCCAGGGTACAGCCTGCCCCCGTCCCTGCCCTCTCTCCTCTCTGCACAATCCCATCTTTCTTATGGCCTTACTACTACCTATACCCTGAAGACTCTCCCTGAGGCCTGCCTTGCCCCTCAAGCTCCCGACTCAGTCAAACTTGCACTTCAAACCAAACATGTCCCAAACCGTCTCTTCATCTTTCTCCCAACCCTGCCTCTTTCACGATCTCAGTTCTAGGCTTCTCATCACCAGCACCCAAGGCAAACCCCCAACTCGCCTGCCCCTCTCCTCCCACTGAGTCAGTTGCTTCAGTCTCCTATGTATTCCTCAAACCCATGCACGCCCTCTTCTCTGCACTGTGTCTATGTCAGCCCTCACCCAGACCGCTGGCAAGTGTGGGAGGTTGTCTCCAAACGTGACCCGAAACACCATCTCCCGGCGCCTAAGTGCCGTTCCTGTGTCAGGAAATGGAATCTCCCCCTTTCCGGAGTCTGGGCTGCTCTGACCAATAGGATGCAGTGGACACGAAGCTGTGTGGCTTCCAGGCTTTTAGAGGCCTGTAACTCCCAGTTCTGGGTACTCAGATCTCCCCTCTCCTCTCCAGCTGCCATGCTCTAAGGAAGTCCCGGCCAAACTCGGGTGATTGGAGGCCTGGTGTCCAAAGCGCTGGCTACCCCAGCTCTCTGGTGTCCATCCTGCCACCACATGGCACACCTGGGCACTGATTCCTGGCTCCTGGAGGCCCTCTCCACTGGCCAGGGGGCTCCTGTTCCTGCCTTTGCTCCCACCGTCCCCCGTCTCTGCGATGCCCTTCTTCCCCACTCGATTTGTCTCATTCTTCAAGACCCAGTGAGCACCCCCTGGCCCTCTGACTACAGGCCCTGTCACTGTGCACAGCTCATCCCAGTACCTGCTACACTGCACTGAAACCTGTTTCCACGGCAATTTCCCCGGTGATTGGAAGCTACCGAAGGTCGGGACTGTATTTTTTTCACTCTTTATAAGCCTCAGTGCCTCCCACATGGTAGACACTCAATAAATGTTTATTCAATTAAGCAAAATTAGCCACAGCTCATCCCAGTACCTGCTACACTGCACTGAAACCTGTTTCCACGGCAATTTCCCTGGTGATTGGAAGCTACTGAAGGTCAGGACTGTATTTTTTCACTCTTTATAAGCCCCAGTGGCTCCCACATGGTAAACACTCAATAAATGTTTATTCAATTAAGCAAAATTAGCTAATTCCGCTTTAGCTGATACTATTGTTTATCATCTAGTCTTGTTCCACGACTGGAATTCTTGCCCTACAGACAACGTGAGCGCCTTGAGCCAGTGACCGAATGTTCCATCTCGTACACCTGCATTAACATGGTGCCAGGAACATGACAGACAGACTCAACAGCTGTTCAGTCTGGCCTCAGGGTCTGGCCAGGCCTTCGAGCCCCCTTGGTGGCACTCACAGGCATGAAAGGGTGTCCGGTCGGGCAGGGAGCGGGTTTTCCTCCGGATCGGCAGTGACTTTTCCATCTCTTCTTTCAAGATCATCTTTCCCAAGTTGGAAGTGACCTGGGGACAACAGGGGATGGATCCAAGACTTTGATACTTGTTTCTCATCTCCAAAAGGTTCAGAGTTGGGCATGTTGCAGGCAGGAACGGGGACGGATCTCCCCAGTGGCTGGGCCGGGAGCCTGGCATCCTGGTCTGAGGCACTGCCATATGCGGGTGCGTTCTCTCTTCCCGCGACCAGCGCAGAGAGAGAGAACGTGGGGGTTGATGAATCTTGATTAGAACGCAATGAGGGTTAAGGAAAAATGAAAAAACACAAGACTGAGACAAAAATAGAGGGAAAGCTGGGCCTGGGTGTGGCATCTGCCCTCTGATGGAGGGACAGACACAGAGAGCGTCAGCACCGCAAGCAGATTTATCAAATACTCAAATAACAGGAAGTTACATCACATCTGGGTGGGCCTTGAGTTCCTGGTGACATCATGAGATCCACCCCCTTAACACTGGGCAGAGCCACTCAGTGTGACTCTACCCCAGTGGCCTCCTAGCCCAGGTCACCAGGCCCAGAGCACAAGCCATGTCACCATCAGTGGCCTTTGCACGACTCCCAACACCCTCTCTCATCCTCTGGAGACCAGCAGCCTGCTCTCCCCCTTCTCCTCTTCCCAAGAGCTGCTCAGCCTGGCACTGATGGGACCACCTATCTGTGCCTTTGACCCGAATATAACCAGTGTTTCCCCAAAGCAGCACGAAGTCCTGGGGTCCCTGCCAAAGCAGCAACTGAAATCCTGGGAAAGAAGAGGAAGTCCTCACGTGCTCTGACCGGGGTGCTCTTCGGGCGTGAACCCTTTGGAACGAACAGCTCTGGAGCCAGAGCATCCGTCCCCAAGGAGACCCAGGAGGGGGAGAGGGGGCAGCGAGATGCTACCTTACTGAGTTCCTCTCTCTGGCGCTCCCTGAGAGCCTTCATCTCCTCCCCGGAGTCATCGTCGTCCTCCTCCTCCTCCTCCTCTGCGCCTCTCCGGGATGCTTTCCGCTTCCTCCATTCTGTTTCTGGGAAGCACAGGCGAAAGCCCGCGCGCGTGTCAACCATTGGCTCAACAAGCATTTATCAGGTGTGGCTGTGTGCATCACACCGCGCTGCACATTAAAGGGAGCACTACAATTTTTTTATTTATTTTTTTACAGAGAGGAAGGGAGAGGGATAGAGAGTTAGAAACATCGATGAGAGAGAAACATCGACCAGCTGCCTCCTGCAACCCCCTACTGGGGATGTGCCCGCAATCAAGGTACATGCCCTTGACAGGACTCGAACCTGGGACCCTTCAGTCCGCAGGCCGACACTCTATCCACTGAGCCAAACCGGTTAGGGCTAAATTTTTTTTTAAAGAAAAGAAAAATAACAATTGCCTTACAGTGAGGCTGGGTGGACAATACACACTCACATAACTCAAATTCACTGGGACCAAGACTTGTCTCATTTCTCTTTCTCTTTCCCAGAGTTCCTACCACAGAGCTGGGATGCAGTAAAATTGTGGCAAATGTCTGCGGAGTGGTCCAATAAATGAATGGAAAGTGACCAATGACTAACCAATAGGGCGCTGACACCAAAAGCTCTAGGAGTGGGTGAGTGAAGAGCCTAGAGGGTTCACCAGAGGACACGGGGTGGGGTGGGGTGAGGGTGGGCCCATGGGGCATCCACAGGGGCGATGGGCAGTGTCCTGCCTCCCTTCCCCCCTCAACAGTTTCTCTTACCCACAACAGCCAGTGACGGGGGGCATGGCCAGTAGTCAGTCTCGATCTTGGCTGGCTGGTTGGGGTCAGGGGGCTGGGCTGCAGGGAACTTCGATGACTCAATGATGAGGTCCTCAATCTGGTGCTTGCTCTGAGGGCTGCCTCCCATGGACTCTGCTGGTGGAGGTCAGGGTCAGCCTGTGCACACCCCAGCCCCGCACCTGCCCGCCTTCACACCTGTGAGGTCGTGGGTGTCAAAACAGCGCACAAGGAAGCACAGGGCACGGTAGTGTGCTGATATGGACAGTTACTCTCCTGCCCCCTCCCAGCCTTGGGCACAGCCTCCCAGCATGGGGATCAGGTGAGTCAGGGCCCTCACCTCTCTGCTTGTAGATGGGTGGCTTCTTGTAGATGTTGGAATCTGGGCGGGTGGTCTCTGTAGAGAGCAAAGTGGAGGAGAAGGATGTGTTGATGGCGGGGAGGCCAGGTCAGGGATGAGAAAGGAGACAAGGGGAGTGGGAGAAGGTAGGAAATTCATGGGCTCCTGTCAAGAGCCAAGACAGAACCAGAGTTCCTGGAACTGTCCCTGAGGGGGCTGGGACAGGGTCTACCATCTTTGGGAGCTCTGCCCGGGGTTCTGGAGAACTGTCCCTGAGGGGGCTGGGACTTTTTGCACTTTTTTGGTTGGGTGGGAGGCAAGATGAGACGGGGTCTACCATCTTTGGGAGCTCTGCCCGGGGTTCTGGCTTCGGGGGGTCTGGCCAGTTCTGTGAGGAGCATATACCCCAGCAAGGGGCTTGGGTTCCTGAAGGAGAAAAGAGGTCCTAGGAAAAGGGTGCAACCAGGCTGGCAGGGAAACCTACCAGGATGGTGGAAATGAGGCAGGCTGGTTCGGGGGGTCCCAGTGGTTCTTGGGGCTGAAGCCTGAGAGATGGTTGCAGGGGACCGGCTCTCCGCCCACACCTGCAGAGCACAAGTGAGGTTCACTGCGGCTCCCGGGTCCCCCTGCCCAGCCCCTCCAACCCATGTAGACACAGCTTCACCTTACTCCACCATCTCTGTCTCCCTCCCTCGAAGCCCCCAAGCTAGACAGATAGATGGACAGAGCTGGCCGGTGACAAAGGAGGGCCAGGGATTCCGGCATCCCTGGGCTCTGCAGAGCCCTGTCTGGATGCCGTTGGGGGCAGGGAGTTGGGCCTGTGGGAGCAGGGCTGGGCGACACTCACCTCTGGGGACGGTGGGGGGGATGTGGATTTGGGTGACAGCGAGCGCTGCGAAGGAGAAGAGCTGGTCAGAGCCACAGGGTAGGATGAAACCCTCGTTCCTAGAGCCCCAGAGGGGCCACTTCATCCCTCACCCAAGTCTGCATCCTTACCTGGCCGACGTCTGGGCCATCTCTTCTCTATCAACCCTCCCAGTTCCCAGCGCTGGCCCTCCCGCCTCCCTCCCAGTGCTCTCCTGGGCAGACTCCTAGGTCTGTCCCCAGGATGCACCAGGAAGCCACGGGCCCTGGAGCAGTGTGCTTGTGCTCGGAGGGCCAGCTGAGGATGGCTGTGGCACCGTCCTCAGGGCCAGACCCACAGCATCGCGGATGGAGTCTGGTCTCTTGGTGGGTATTTAAGTCTCCCTCCAGTCTGGCCCCATCTCACGGCTCAGCCATGACACTACCCCGTTCTCAAATACCATTTACAAAGCCCCTGGCATGTGTGCTTTATCTCGTGCACTTGACTCCCTGGTGAGATGGATGGGCAGAGGTGCCACCTCCATTTCACAGGAGGGGAAACTGGACCACACTGTCACACAGGCACTCAGCTAGGACTTTCAGCCTCTGAGGTCAGTGTTTCTGGGTGCTTTCTGCAAATCTGCTATCTTTCTGCCGACTCCCCCTCCCCCACCCCCCTCCTCCTCCCTGACCTTAGGGGTCGCTGCCATTCAGACACAGCCTCCCCTGCTCTCCCTTGGAGCCCTCCAGCCCATCTCCCCTGCTCTCCACAGCACGCGATTACACTGGGTGAGTCCTGTGCACAGTTCTCTCTCTTGTTTTGGAGTCTGGCCTCCAGGAAAGAAGGCAGGACAGGGATTCTGCCACCCCCCCCCCGTGTGGCCTGGGGGAGACCTTCCCCCCAAGTCCTGCCCAAGAGGAAGTGTCCCCCCACTCACCTCCCGGCTTCTGGGCAGCTCCACGTGATCCAGGAGAGAATAGGTGAAGTGGGGCTCGTAGATCATGAGGTCAGGCCGCTCGATGTCCAGGATGGCCTTGTCCTTGGGGAGGGCAGCCAAGTCTTTGTAGCCCAGCACCTGGTTGTCCATCTTGGCCTGAAGGGAAATGGTGCCGATGGAACAGACATGCTCAAAAGCTCACCTGGGATCCTGGCCTTACAAGCCCAATTTGCAACTCGTTAGGAAGAAAATGGACAGCCTTTTTAGATGTCAGCTCCGCTCTAAGTTCCGTTATTCAATTTTAAGGGTTTAGGGAGTCGCCTTAAAAAATGTAGTCTTTCCCCTAGCACTCTGGGTACAAGACAGGACCAGACCAGAAGGAGGACAGCGGGGGCACCTTCGCGGGCTTTTGGGGTTCTCTCTGTCCACCAGCCCTGGCAGAACCACCATCGGGGAGGCTGAGGGAAGCGGCCCAGCGGGGAGTGGGTCCCGGCCCTGCTCCCTCCCAGCCGGAGGGCGCTGGTGGCCAAGAGGTACTCACCACGATGCTGGAGGGAGAGCCGGGAACACTGGAGTCTCGGGAGGAGCTGACGCTCCCGGGGGAGGTAAGTGTTTGCTGGGGAGAGTGAGAAGGCGGCGTGGGAATGTGCGTGTGGGCGAGGGCCAGGGCCGGGGCCAGGGCGTTCCAAAGGGTGGGCCAGGGCAGAGAGGGTGTCCTAGGCCGCTGGGACCCCAGGGTGCGGCGCTGCGGGCAACCACCAGGTGGCACCATCGACCCCGACCTGACCCTCTG
>NW_005357075.1:1542674-1553992 GCF_000412655.1 Myotis brandtii
CGCTGGGCCTGGGCTCGGAGCGCAGGGCGGAAGGAGCCGGGCTCCGGCTTTCCATTCGCTCCGCCTGGGGAAGCAGGGCCGTGGAGCGGGAGCGGGAAAGTGGAGGGCTGCACTTGTTTTTGAGCCATTGTTCTCCGGCTAGAAAGGAAATGACGGCAGGGGTCAGCCATCCCTGGGCGGCCCTACATCCTTGCTTCGTCACACCTGCCCTGCCTGGGGCTGCAGCCAGTTTCGGACCCAGGTTCTCACGCCTCCGTCTCTATGGTGCCTCTTTCCCGGCTCTGCGCTGGCCCCTCGTTCCACTCCACCTCCATCCCCTGTCCACTGTGCCAGCCAGCTCTCACCCCAGGAGGGCTGCACACAGCAGGTCTTAGTATTGTCTATGGGGTGAACACGCAGGGAGGAGAGGACTTGGGGTGAAGTGGTCAGGTCAGGGGCTGGGGGTGCCACTCTGACCCGGGTTCTGACCTGGTTTCAACCCCTGTGAAGAGGGAGAGGCGGGTGGAGGCAGCCCACTTCCCCGTGCAACTGCCTCTGTACAGCGGTCAAATTCACCTGCAGAGTGAAGCGCCCTTGGGGCAAGGCCCCATCCAGTGCCCACAGCCTCCTCATGCCTGTGCTGAGGCTGCCTCTGAAGTGCTGCTTCCCTGCAGGGAGGCGCTGGGGGGCACTGCTCTCCCTTTGTTCCGAGGGAGTTAGGCCCTGTCTTCTGCGGTAGCTTATGAGTTCCCTGCAGCCAGTCTTCTCCTTCTTCAGTGACTCCCATAGCCATGCTCCCATCCCCCACCCGCACACACCGGTACTGGACTTACAATAACCATTCAGTGAATGCCTGGCTGAGTTTCCAGTGTGAGGGTGGGAGTGTCTTCCTATCTGCAGGCAATAAGCCAGAGTGAAGAGAACTGATGGCTACAGAGGTTCAGGGAAGAGGCAGCATAATGTAGTGTTAAGAGCATGGACTCTGGACCCGAGAGAGCCTGGGGATGAGTATGAGACTCTGCTACTTAGAAGCTGTGTGGCCTTGGGCAAGTTACTCACCCTCTCTGGGCCTCACATTGCTCATCTGTAGAATGGAGGATAATGTCATAGGGTTGCTCTGAGTATCAGATAAATTATATGTGAAATGCTCAAAGCACTATACATTCTATGTAGTGTGAGCTATTATTATTTCTCTATCCACAAGGGCTAATGGACTTTGATGGTTTTTCTGTAGCCATTCTTTACGACAGAGGGTCATGAAAGACTGAAGTCATTGGTGCTCCCAATCTTATCACCTACTACTTTGTATCAGGTCATTCTGCTCGCTGTCTCTCCACCACTAAAACCACCTGCTTGCTGCAAAGCAGCCCTCACTCCCACTTCCCCGCTTTTGCACACCCCTTTCGCTATTCACCACCCACCACTTTGTCTTTCAGATCCCACCCGTCCTTTGAGGTCAGTCCTCAACCCTCCTCCTGGGAGGCCTTTCCTACTATTCTAGTCCCCACCCATCTCTGAATTCCAGTGAGACTTGAAAAAAGAGCTGTATGGCTTCGTCCTTGATTACATGTTGCCTGATATGGGAACATGTTTTGTTTTTTGCCAACTAGAATGGCTGCTACCTTCTGGAGGGCACACAGCAATAATAATAGCTATCATGTTTTGCATGCTCATGCTAGGCACTTTGATAAGCACTTTACAAAGGTTATTTGTTTTGTCCCCTCAACAACCCTATGAGGTAGACCCATCTGGCACGCGAGGAAACGGAGGCTCGGAGAGGCTAAGAACTTGTCCAGAGCCGTGGAGCTGAGAGTGGCCATGTCTCAGGCATGGCCTGAGTCAGAGTAACTACCTAGTACTGTGTCAGGTGCATCGTGAACATAGACCAGTATCTGCCACATTTCTCAAGTCTTTTCGGAATTCTAGAGCCAAGGCCTCAGAGCCACACGAGGTACTTGGTGCCCATGGAAAGACCCCATTCCGCAGTTTCATCCTTTTCCTGACTTCTTAGCACTCACTTTGTAATGCTTTCAACTAGGGGTCTGAGGACCAGAATAAACTCTGGTACATATTAAAGGAACTGTTCGCTCCCTCTCACTCCTCTCTAATCTTTACTTTATTAACAGCCATTGTCAACCTAGTGATACACTTTGCTTAGTCCTAGAGGCATACACTTATTCATCCATTAGTCCATCCATCTACCCACCCATTCATCCATCAATCCGTCCATCCATCCATCCACCCATCCATCCACCTATCCACCCATCCATCCATCCATCAATCCATCCATCCATCCATCCATCCATCCATCCATCCATCCATCCACCCATCCATCCACCTATCCCCCCATCCATCCATCCATCAATCCATCCATCCATCCATCCATCCATCCATCCATCCATCCATCCATTCATCCACCCATCCACCCATTCACCCATCCACCCATCCATCAGCCCGCCCGCCCAGTCATGTATTGTTTTCTCCATCCATTCACCAAGTACTCTCTCAGCACCTATTCTGCAAATGACCACACAGCAGCACTCTGTGATGTCCTCTGGAGAACACAAAGATGAGTCAAAGGAGCTGGCTGTCCCTCCAGAAGTGAGGCATCCATATAGATACTCCCATGCAAAGCAGAAAATTACACGTGTCAGATAAGATAGTCTAAGGGGCTGTGAGAGGTCCCAGGAGAGGATCACTCCTGCTGGGGCAGTGGTCGGCAAACTCATTAGTCAACAGAGCCAAATATCAACAGTACAACGATTTAAATTTCTTTTGAGAGCCAAATTTTTAAAACTTAAACTATATAGGTAGGTACATTGTTATTAACTTAATTAGGGTACTCCTAAGGCTTAGGAAGAGCCACACTCAAGGGGCCACAGAGCCCCATGTGGCTCGTGAACCCAGTTTGCCGACCACTGTGCTGGGGCATCAAGAGGGGGTGAACCGCAGTTTGCCGACCACTGTGCTGGGGCATCAAGAGGGGGGAAATAAAGGTTTCTTACTGGAGGAGATAAGGGAGGTGGGCCTTGAAGGATGCCCACTTTGAAATCATGCAAACATTGGAAAAGGGATTCTTGAAAGAGGAAGCAGCATGAGTGGAAGTGGGGCCAGGAAGCCCTGGTCTGTCTGCGGAGCAGCACGCATGACCGAGTTGCAGGGCTCATGAGGTGGGGGCATGCTTGGGCCAGGGGTTGGGGGCAAGATTGTGGAGGCCTTTGAACCAGACCAGTGGGTGTTAGATTGTATTCTGTGGGCAACTGGGGCCATGGAATGCTTAGAAACTTGTGTGAAAGAAAAAAGTGACAGATCCAAGCAGTGCTTTGGGAAAAGGAATCTGGCTGCTGCCTGGGAGATGGATTGGACAGAAACAGAGAGACAAGCCAGGAAGCCATGGCAGCAGTTGGGGGCAGGGGGGGAGGCAGGACTGTGAGGGTCTAGACTTGGGCATGGGGCCAAAGATGGAAAGGGGCAAATGGGAGATATCCTAGAGGCAGAATGTGCGAAACAGGACTTGCTCAGAGAGCCCCAGGGGAGAGGCAGCTTGCAAGGCCGGGAGACAGGAGACGGGGAGCCATGAGGTCACTTTTGCCAGGATGAGGGTGAGGTGGGTGTAGTAGGTGAACAGGTGGGAATGCCTAAGGAGAATACGAGGTTGAGGGTGGAGCAGGCTAGAAACAGCAATTTGGGAGTCATGTGAGCTAGTGGTGGTGGTCTGCACAGGAGGTTGCCAAGGGAGAAGGAAGGTCAAAAACAGTCCAGAGAAAGCATGAAAGGGAGGAGGAAAATTCCATGGCCAGCTCATAGAAGGGCCGGGGGGAGGGGGTGTGTGTCTAGTGATACATTTTTTTCTGCAAAGGGCCTGACAGGTAGTAAGTGTGCAGTACAGACTGAGAGAAAGGATGGGAGCGGGGAGGGAGGAGGGGCTGAGAAAGAATGTCAGGAAGCCGAGAGTCCATCATCCAGAGAAGGCCAGAGCGCTGAAGGGAGTGACAGCCCGCCCGGTGGGTGCCAAGGCCTGGTGGCCTCCGAGGGCATCTTCAGCGGAATAGTGAGGCCTCCTTGTTCGGGATCACAGGGCGGGAGGCCTGGCCGGGACCCCTGTAGGGGGTGCTTCCAGGACGTGCCCCAGAATGGCAGGGCGGGGCTAGGAGGAGTAACTTTGGAGGAAGACTGGCTGGAGGCTTCTCAGGACAGGGGAGACTGGGCCATGCTTGCAGGCAGAGGGAGCCAGTTCCAACAGGTGGAGGGACCGGTCCACGCCCGGGTGGAGGGCCAGCTTTGGAAACACTTGTTTCCCTGAAAGGAGAGGACGGGGTAAGAAGCAAGGTGACCACCCAATTCGGAGGCTTTTGTTAAAAGAGAGATAAGGTCCTATGCGACTGTCACAGGCCGCTAGGCAGAGGTTACAGAGAGCAGAGGAGGTTTGCAAGGGTCACAGCAGGGAGTGTGGGTGGCCGGGCAGGTTGGGGAGGACAGAGAGCTTGTCTCCTGGAGGCGGAGGCTGCACCTGGGTGGCCCTGGCACCTCCCTTTGAACAGCTGTCTGAGGGGACACAGTAGGGCAATGGCTGTCTATCAGCGGTAGCTGCCCAGGGAAGCGGGGAGGGGCAGGGTCGGGGGTGGGCTGTGTCACAGGTGTGCATGGCCTTCCCAAGACCCACACTCACACACGCACACATCCTACGGGCACGGCCCTTCAGAAATGGGGTTCCACGGAAGGATGTCTCTGCTCTGTGCACACCATGCCATCCCCGGGGCGGGTCGCCCCTCTGGGCCTCCTCCCACCAGTGCCCACCGGGATGTCAGACATCACAGCACGCTGGTAGCTGGTAACCTGTTAATGTTCTGCCCTTTCCCGGGCATTACTTGTCAATGTGGGCTAGACTTATGGGGTGAGGTATTACTGGTGACATTTTAAGCCAGGAGGGAGAGTGTTTTGGAGTGGAGGAGTGAGGGTGGGGGTGGGGGTGGAGTTTTCTTGGCTTCTGTCAAATCATACTGCAAAGCAACTGCTGCACGCTGGTAGCTGGTAACCTGTTAATGCTCTGCCCTTTCCCGGGCATTACTTGTCAATGTGGGCTAGACTTATGGGGTGAGGTATTACTGGTGACATTTTAAGCCAGGAGGGAGAGTGTTTTGGAGTGGAGGAGTGAGGGTGGGGGTGGGGGTGGAGTTTTCTTGGCTTCTGTCAAATCATACTGCAAAGCAACTGCTTACTCCACCCACACATACCCCCCCCCCCAAAGCTACTTCCCTCCAAGTCCACACCCCCTCTCACTCAGCCGCCTCCAGCCCCCACCCTCCAGCACCTGCGCTGCACACCTCCTGCTCTGCACTGACTCCCTGGACGGGGCCACAGGGCAGGCTGCAGCAGGAAGGTAGGGCGGGATGGGAGGAAGGAAAGAACCTGGGAGGAAGGCAGGCCCAGGTGGCGGAAGGGACACCTCAGCTGCCCCAGCTCCGATCAGACACTGGCGGCTCCTCCTCCTTCCCCGTGCACCCCGCCCTCCCCAGCTGTGCTGCCCGCCTTATCTGAGCCGCCAGCCAGCCCCACCTCACACTGCCCACCCGCATCTCCAGGACAACCAGAGCCTGGGGCTCCGGGATGGGGCGATAAGACCCCCCAACCCAACAGGCTGGCTCTCGCTCCAGGTAGGGGCTGACCTGACTGTGGCCGGTAGAAATAAAGGCTCACCCCGGCCCTAGCTGGTTTGCTCAGTGGATAGAGCGTCGGCCTGCGGACTGAAGGGTCCTGGGTTGGATTCTCATCAAGGGCACATGCCCGGGTTACGGGCTCGACCCCCAGTAGGGGGCGTTCAGGAGGCAGCCGACCTAGAGATGAGGAACCGGTGGCCAGGAGTTAACTTGCCAAAGGCCGCCCCGATAGAAGCCAGGCTAGAACCCCTACCCAGGCCTACTAGAATCCTTCCTCAGGTCAAAGTCAAGGAATACTCTTTTCAGCGGGTCCCCAACGATCCCACTTAATCCGAACTTGGAACTGGGGTCCTGTGTGCTTCCCCCACTGGCCCAGCCTGGGGACAGTCGCGGGAGGCTGGGGGTTGGGCTCTGGCCGCCAGGCAGGCCCAGCCGAGGTGCTGACAGTAAACGAGTTATGAGTGAGGCGAGCTGTCCAAGTGGGCCGGGGTCAGCGGGGCCAGGGACCCTCCCCTTTCTCTCCAGCCTCATTCCGTGTGACTGACGTCCTTGCTCCCGCCTCCCTCTCTCTGCTTTCCTTTCCCTTTTCCTTTACTTTCTTCATCCTTCTCCGTTTGTTTCCCTTTCACCCTCTCCCACTCCCAGCCCCACCCCCGCAGTTACTGTGGCAACAACTCAATGCCAGAAATAAAGGCGGGATCCAGCTAGGTCACCAGTTCCCAAAACAGCATCCCAGTGCGGGAGGGGAAGGGCCTGCGGGCCAGGCCTGCTCTGGGGGTGGGCTCTGTGGGGAGGGGCACCCATGCTCCCCCCAAAAAGGACACTGTGTGAGCAGGCGAGGCTCCCTGCTCTGGGCCAGCGGCTCATCCGAGTATCCCTCACCTCCACCACGCCTGAGGCCGGTGCCTTTTCTAAGACTGGTGAAGCCCTCACTCTCTCCTCTCCTCTCCTCTCATATTCTCCTTCATGGCATCCCCATGTTAACGCCCTGTTCCATTTGCTGGGACTAGGATTGGGGTTCCTCTAGTGCCAACACTCTACAGCACCCTCTCACACTCTGAGAAGCATCTGGCAGGAGCAGGTGGGCCCCTATCCCCCCCGCCTTTGCTCCTGATGACATCAGGACTGGGCCCCCCTTCCTCCCTCCTACCCCACAAATATGCATCTGTTCATCTGGGCTCTCTGAGATCTCTCACTCAGGTTTCTGTGTCCTCTCTCTCTATCCCTCCTCTGAGGAGCCCCTCTTCCTCTGTCCCTCAGCCCCTCAGGCTTGCTTGGTCCCCAGCGTGTTCCTGCTCTGGCCTCTATTTATAGTGGGTCCTGTGGGTGGATTGTGATATCACCTGTACAAGCTGGATCGATAGGGCTGGGGGCGATGCAAGGGTCTTGCATCCCAAATTCAGCTTTCTGAATGATGGGCCATCCCTATGCTTGTCTTCACACACACATGAGCTCCGAGGGAGGAACTGCTACAGACCTGCACCCCCAGGTGGACAGCCTGCCCCAGGTGACCCACACCTGGCCATGGAGAGGCTGGTATGGCTGAGGCGAGACTCACGCGTGCGCACAGACAGGAGAGCCCACGCTGAAACATCGTTACAGAACGCACCCACCTGCCTGCAAGATCACACACCCACTTCCCAGAGAGGGCCCCACACACTGACACGCGGTGCCACCGACACCCACTGGCACCCACCCACCAACCCGCCCCTTCACAGCCACTCACGCCACGTGCCGACGCCCCCTCTCCAAGCTGAGCACATGTGCAGCCACACACCTAGAGCCCCCACCTCTACCCTGGGGGCTTCCGCGCCACCCCTTCCCACAGCACCACTACCCCCATCTCCTAGACCCGCCCTCACTCCCCCGACTCTGGCACCCTGGCGACACGGTCCCCTGGGAGGAAAACACCGGGTGCACCTCCCCAGGAAAGGGCAGAGTTAGCAGGGGTGCCTCTGGTCCTGGGGGGCCTGCGTGTCTGCTCAGCCCCAGCCCCTTCAAGCACATCAACAGCCAGCTCGGGAGAGAGCTGGGGTCAGGCTGCCGCCACACCCTGCCGCCCAACCTCATCCTGCACTTGGCCCTCACCCAGCCTGGCCAGCCAAGGGCTAGCAGGGGCCTCCCCAGAGCCCTTGCCCCAGGAGCACACCCACACCAACAACATGCGGCCTCTGTGTGAACTGCTCCCCCCAGAATACCTGTGGTGGGAGGGAGGCTGCCACCCCTTTCTCTCCCTTCCCTGTCATTCAGGAGAGGGAACAGCCCCCCTGCTCTCTGGCCCCATCCCATCACCTGGATGTCTGGCCCACACAACGAGGTGAGGGGGGCGCCGGGGTGCCAGCATGGAACCCCCCAGGCCCTCTTCCTCAGATCCGAAGGCGGTCGGATCAGATCAAACCCAGCCAGTCTCAGGTCTGGCCACAGGGCCCATCTCCTACTGAACAACAACAGGCCACAGCTGGCCCTCCTAGGGGCTCCCTGCCACCCCCAGAGCCTCACTCCCAGGCTGGTGTTGTGGCCCCAAGTGCCCACAGAGGGGAAGAGAGTGGGAGACCCTGCCACCTACCTGCTCCCAGACAGCGTGGCCCCGACACTGAGCCCCAAGGCTGGGCAGGGACCAGCGCAGGCCAGGTCCCCAGCTGCCGCTTTTCCTCTGAGCCTAGGTAGCCGGCATCTCTTCCCGCAGCACAGATAACAGGAAAAGAGCTGGCTGGGGTGTGGTGGGAGCTGGAGGAAGAGACCTACCCTCCTGCCCCCACCTCCCCGGCTCCCACCCTGCTCCTGCACAAGCCTGGAGCTCGGATCCCAGCTGAGCTGGGGCGTCTGCGTGTGGCAGGCAGGCGTGGGCCACTGGCTCCCCCACACCCGCACCCTCCCCACCTCCACTGATAGCGTGTGGCCGGCCCAGGGTGTGTTTGTATGTGTCTGCTCTTCCACCTCGCTCGCTCATTCACTCGCTGTAGCTCAATCCATTTCAAACAAGAGGAGCAGCTCACTCGCTCGCTCAACTCGCTGTAGCTCAATCCATTTCAAACAAGAGGAGCATTAAGCCGACATCATGACGAAGCAGAATCGGAAGCAGACTGGGCCAGCCGCCGGCCTTTTCCCCTTTCCCACACCCCTACCCTGCAACACTCGCACATTCACTCAGCTCCTAGAGCGTCCTCACAAACAGCCAGACCTTCACAGCGGGACGGGGCCCTGCTGATAACCCAGGGGTGACAACATCTGGTTCCTCCAAGCACCTGTATCTCCTGCCCGGCAGCTAACAGCAGCCACAGGGGCCTCTGGGGCCCATGCCTCCCTGGGTGATAAAGGGCATGGGAGCCGAGAGCTAGGGGTGTGGGCACAGCTGCCAGAACTGATCACCCCAGGATCACCCCTCTCCTGGGAGGACTGGGAAAAGCAGGTCTTCAGCACAGGAGACTGGTTAGCCCTTCAGGAACCTGAGTCCCCTCGGAAATGCACAGAGCACAGCGGTGGTGCTGTGAGGGAGAGGAACCCCATTTCCTGCCAGGACGACTTCGTCAAAAGGGAACTTCCTGCCAGGTGGGGCCCAGGTCCCAGCAGAGAGTTTCAGGATGTTTCCCCGCCTCTGGGAGGACCTCCAGGGCCCTGTCACCGCCTTCGGTTTGCTGTGGGCTCAGAGCAGAGCCCGGTTCACTGGTGACCCCCAGAGGCAGGCAGGGGAGGGAGCCCCGCCAGCTGACCCTGGCCCTGGCCCTGGCCTCCTCTCTCCACCTCCGCCTGGAAGACCTGCCTACCTAGGCAGCTCTTGCCGTTGCCCTGGTAACCACTGCCCACAGCCGGTCAGCTGATGTATCAGCTGTCATTGGGGAAATTGAGAGACTGGGGAGGGGGCTCTGGGATACCTGAATGGAAAAATCACAGGGGAGGGTCTTGAAGGGGCAAGTGAGAATGTTCCCTGGGACCTTTTTCCCTAAAAGAAGAGGACAGGAGGGGACAGGTAGGGACAGGAAGGGAGGAGGTATGTGTCTGGGTTACTGGGAGGCAGGAGAATGAAATCTGAAGGCTGGGCTGCAGAAAGCAAGGAGAAATGAAGGCAGGTTGCTGAGCGGCGAGGAGTAGATACAGTCCAGCTGCTGTGTGTGGGGTGGGGAGAGGGCCTTGGAAAGGATGAGAAAGCCAGGCGTGGGGGAGGGAACACAGGGCCCATCTGACAGTGAAGAACACAGGGAGATGGTGGGAGGGGGAGTACCTTAGATGTCACAGGAGGGGCCACATCCTTGAAGAGAGGGACCAGGCTTCTCTGGGTAACCAGCCTGGCCACCGGGCCTCTCTGCTCTCTCTCCCTCCACCCGCCCCCGCCTTACTGCCCTGGCCCCACCCCAGGCCTGCACAGCCTCCCTCCACCCTCCCGAAGAGCAAGTGCCGGTGCTTTTCCGCCTCAGCCTTCAGCACCGCTGATCTTCCCTTCCCCTCGGGTCCTCCCCTGCTCTCACTACCCCTCACCAGACCCACCCAGGAGGCTTGTCTTCCCGTGCAAGGGTCCCAGAGGTAAGGCTGGAACGAGCTGCTGCCGGCTCGGAAGCTGTGGGCAGGGGCCTGGAGCGAGGTGGCTCGTGAGGAATGGGTAACTGTCTCCGGCTGGGAGGAAGGGAGCATTCCCCTCAGGAAAACAGGCATGTTGAAGGGGAGGGGGGGTCAAGGGGAAGGATGGGGGGAGTAGGGAGGGTAATCGGTACCTTCAAGGGCCTGGGGCGTGAGGCAGGAGCACGGCAGCTTCCTCGGTGACATACACCTCCATCCCTGGGCGCATCTCCTCTCCGCCTCCCGTTGCCAAGACAACCTGCCGGCTGAGCTGAGGAGGAGGCGGCAGGGAGGGGGGAGGAGGTGGCTGTGGCTCCTACTGCTTGTTCTTCAGTGATGGAGGGAGGAGGCCTGAGGTGGGTCTCTCTGCTGGGGGTGGAAGCTTCAGGAGCCAGGGCTCCCACCCAGCCTGGCCACTCTCCCCTCCCCCTTCCACAGGCTCTGGGATTGGCTCCTGGGGTGGCCTCAGGAGGACCCTAATTCAGGCCCAGAGAGCAGGCCTGCCTTGGAGAAGGAGGCAGTCAGTGCTGGGCAGCAGCCCCCATTCAGAAAGCTCAGCTTGGAGTAGGGAGAGCGCGATAGGTACGAGGGAGGGATAGGCTATACTGAAGGGTTAGAGGGTGGCTTCCAGCCAGAACGAGAGGGTCTGGGCAAGGCTGGGGCAGGCGCGTGGCTGTGGGCCCAGAAGCCTGACCCCATCTGACCTCTGCTTTCCCTGATGGCCGCCTCCTAGTCCCCACCCCTCTCCTTCCCCTGGACCTACAGGAGTCAGAGCCTGGGCCACTGCTCTTCCAGGGCCACAAGGCCCATCCCCGCTGCCCAGCTCCAGGGCAGTGTCCCTCCCTGGGCAGAGCCACCTGGGGCAGGAGCCTGTTCAGCCAGCCAGCCCTAAACCACGGGGACTGCAGAGTTAGGGCTCCCTCTGTCGACGCGAAGCGTGTAGCTGTCAAGGTCATTCCTGCTGAGAGTGATCCTGGCATGTGTCGTGTTGGCTGGGGGTCCAGAGGCCACAGAGGGACGGAGAGCCTTCTCCAGCCCTGCTCCACCTTCACCTCACCTCTGGCCTCATCCCACAGAGAGCCTGCTCTGCCTCCTCCCGGGAAGCCCCAGACACCCCAAGGCCAGCTGCCC
>NW_005357075.1:1554283-1561462 GCF_000412655.1 Myotis brandtii
TTGCCTGCCTCCCCATCAGGCAGGGATGAGAGATGAGGGAAAAACCTCCCCCAGAAGCAGGCAACACTGAAGACCAGGTGCCTGTTAGCCCGGCCCCAGGGCGGGCTTCCCGGGCACTGCGTGGCCATCCCCAGAGGGCTGGTGGCAGCACTAGCGTACCTTTGAGCCCAGGAGTGCCTGAGGCCTTGAGGATGGGCGCGGGGGTTCACCACAGGGGTGCCCGGACAGGAGGTGCCCGGCCTGCACACCTAGTTCTCGACTTCTTTCCCCAGCAAGGTCACTGGTGCCACATGTCCTGACTGAACAGGCCTCCCGGGGCCTGTGCAATAGGCTCGCTGTCCTTTCCGTCTCACTCCAGTGCCCCTTGCCCCGCCCCAAGCACGAACCTGCCAGGGAGGGGGAGCACCAGGGATGCCCCCCTGTGCCTCTGCCGCCTAAACATTAACTCCTAAAGGCTGACTAGGGCCCCTGGGCCCAAGGAGAAGAGAACTGCGCCGAGGAATAGAGGAAGGATGAGGGCCTCGAAGACACTCTTTATCACCATGAGCCTGGAAACCTGTCCCCCTATATCCAGTCACCAGACCCTCTGTCTCCTGGACCCCAGAGTTCCAGCCCCCAGCATGCTGCCTCAAATCCCAAACCCGACCGCACAATTGCACCTGCTCACTCCCCTTCCTGCCAAAGCTCAAAGACCAAACTCCAAAATGTGACCCCATCACTGCCTGCTGATGCTCTCTGCAAACTCACTTCAGGCCACACTGATCAACAGCTCACCTCCCCCTGAGCACACCCAGACCCACACTCACCTCCCCCTGAGTACACCCACACCCACACTCACATTCCCCCTGAGCACACTCAGATCACTGCTCACCTCCCCCTGAGCACACTCAGACCCACACTCACATTCCCCTGAGCACACCCAGACCCACACACACCTCCCCCTGAGCACACCCAGACCCCCACTCACCTCCCCCTGAGCACACCCAGACCCCCACTCACCTCCCCCTGAGCACACCCAGACCCCCACTCACCTCCCCCTGAGCACACCCAGACCCCCACTCACCTCCCCCTGAGCACACCCAGACCCCCACTCACCTCCCCCTGAGCACACCCAGACCCCCACTCACCTCCCCCTGAGCACACCCAGACCCCCACTCACCTCCCCCTGAGCACACCCAGACCCACACTCACCTCCCCCTGAGTACACCCACACCCACACTCACATTCCCCCTGAGCACACTCAGATCACTGCTCACCTTCCCCTGAGCTCACACAGATCCACTCTCACCCACCTGAGCACACTCAGATCCAATCTAACCTTCCCCTAGCACACTCAGATCCAATCTCACCTCCCTCTAAACACACTCAAATCACTGCTCACCTCCCCCTGAGCACACTCAGACCCACACTCACATTCCCCTGAGCACACTCAGATCACTGCTCACCTCCCCCTGAGCACACTCAGATCCCCTCTCACCTCCCCCTGAGCACACTCAGATCCCCTCTCACCTCCCCCTGAGCACACTCAGATCCCCTCTCACCTCCCCCTGAGCACACTCAGATCCCCTCTCACCTCCCCCTGAGCACACTCAGATCCCCTCTCACCTCCCCCTGAGCACACTCAGATCCCCTCTCACCTCCCCCTGAGCACACTCAGATCCCCTCTCACCTCCCCCTGAGCACACTCAGATCCCCTCTCACCTCCCCCTGAGCACACTCAGATCCCCTCTCACCTCCCCCTGAGCACACTCAGATCCCCTCTCACCTCCCCCTGAGCACACTCAGATCCCCTCTCACCTCCCCCTGAGCACACTCAGATCCCCTCTCACCTCCCCCTGAGCACACTCAGATCCCCTCTCACCTCCCCCTGAGCACACTCAGATCCCCTCTCACCTCCCCCTGAGCACACTCAGATCCCCTCTCACCTCCCCCTGAGCACACTCAGATCCCCTCTCACCTCCCCCTGAGCACACTCAGATCCCCTCTCACCTCCCCCTGAGCACACTCAGATCCCCTCTCACCTCCCCCTGAGCACACTCAGATCCCCTCTCACCTCCCCCTGAGCACACTCAGATCCCCTCTCACCTCCCCCTGAGCACACTCAGATCCCCTCTCACCTCCCCCTGAGCACACTCAGATCCCCTCTCACCTCCCCCTGAGCACACTCAGATCCCCTCTCACCTCCCCCTGAGCACACTCAGATCCCCTCTCACCTCCCCCTGAGCACACTCAGATCCCCTCTCACCTCCCCCTGAGCACACTCAGATCCCCTCTCACCTCCCCCTGAGCACACTCAGATCCCCTCTCACCTCCCCCTGAGCACACTCAGATCCCCTCTCACCTCCCCCTGAGCACACTCAGATCCCCTCTCACCTCCCCCTGAGCACACTCAGATCCCCTCTCACCTCCCCCTGAGCACACTCAGATCCCCTCTCACCTCCCCCTGAGCACACTCAGATCCCCTCTCACCTCCCCCTGAGCACACTCAGATCCCCTCTCACCTCCCCCTGAGCACACTCAGATCCCCTCTCACCTCCCCCTGAGCACACTCAGATCCCCTCTCACCTCCCCCTGAGCACACTCAGATCCCCTCTCACCTCCCCCTGAGCACACTCAGATCCCCTCTCACCTCCCCCTGAGCACACTCAGATCCCCTCTCACCTCCCCCTGAGCACACTCAGATCCCCTCTCACCTCCCCCTGAGCACACTCAGATCCCCTCTCACCTCCCCCTGAGCACACTCAGATCCCCTCTCACCTCCCCCTGAGCACACTCAGATCCCCTCTCACCTCCCCCTGAGCACACTCAGATCCCCTCTCACCTCCCCCTGAGCACACTCAGATCCCCTCTCACCTCCCCCTGAGCACACTCAGATCCCCTCTCACCTCCCCCTGAGCACACTCAGATCCCCTCTCACCTCCCCCTGAGCACACTCAGATCCCCTCTCACCTCCCCCTGAGCACACTCAGATCCCCTCTCACCTCCCCCTGAGCACACTCAGATCCCCTCTCACCTCCCCCTGAGCACACTCAGATCCCCTCTCACCTCCCCCTGAGCACACTCAGATCCCCTCTCACCTCCCCCTGAGCACACTCAGATCCCCTCTCACCTCCCCCTGAGCACACTCAGATCCCCTCTCACCTCCCCCTGAGCACACTCAGATCCCCTCTCACCTCCCCCTGAGCACACTCAGATCCCCTCTCACCTCCCCCTGAGCACACTCAGATCCCCTCTCACCTCCCCCTGAGCACACTCAGATCCCCTCTCACCTCCCCCTGAGCACACTCAGATCCCCTCTCACCTCCCCCTGAGCACACTCAGATCCCCTCTCACCTCCCCCTGAGCACACTCAGATCCCCTCTCACCTCCCCCTGAGCACACTCAGATCCCCTCTCACCTCCCCCTGAGCACACTCAGATCCCCTCTCACCTCCCCCTGAGCACACTCAGATCCCCTCTCACCTCCCCCTGAGCACACTCAGATCCCCTCTCACCTCCCCCTGAGCACACTCAGATCCCCTCTCACCTCCCCCTGAGCACACTCAGATCCCCTCTCACCTCCCCCTGAGCACACTCAGATCCCCTCTCACCTCCCCCTGAGCACACTCAGATCCCCTCTCACCTCCCCCTGAGCACACTCAGATCCCCTCTCACCTCCCCCTGAGCACACTCAGATCCCCTCTCACCTCCCCCTGAGCACACTCAGATCCCCTCTCACCTCCCCCTGAGCACACTCAGATCCCCTCTCACCTCCCCCTGAGCACACTCAGATCCCCTCTCACCTCCCCCTGAGCACACTCAGATCCCCTCTCACCTCCCCCTGAGCACACTCAGATCCCCTCTCACCTCCCCCTGAGCACACTCAGATCCCCTCTCACCTCCCCCTGAGCACACTCAGATCCCCTCTCACCTCCCCCTGAGCACACTCAGATCCCCTCTCACCTCCCCCTGAGCACACTCAGATCCCCTCTCACCTCCCCCTGAGCACACTCAGATCCCCTCTCACCTCCCCCTGAGCACACTCAGATCCCCTCTCACCTCCCCCTGAGCACACTCAGATCCCCTCTCACCTCCCCCTGAGCACACTCAGATCCCCTCTCACCTCCCCCTGAGCACACTCAGATCCCCTCTCACCTCCCCCTGAGCACACTCAGATCCCCTCTCACCTCCCCCTGAGCACACTCAGATCCCCTCTCACCTCCCCCTGAGCACACTCAGATCCCCTCTCACCTCCCCCTGAGCACACTCAGATCCCCTCTCACCTCCCCCTGAGCACACTCAGATCCCCTCTCACCTCCCCCTGAGCACACTCAGATCCCCTCTCACCTCCCCCTGAGCACACTCAGATCCACTCTCACCTCCCCAGCACTCCTCACTTTTTCCCACCTCAAGGCCTTCTTCTCATGCTGTTTTCACTCAGTTTTCCCCTGTGTGCCTTCTTTGCTGGCTGAAATCCTGCTTGTTCTGAAAGATCATGGCAAACCCCAGCACTTCCCACCTGCCTCACCCCATGCCCTCACCCCCGAAGAACCCATCGTGTGTGGGTGGGGAGTGGAGAACCTCCCAGCCGAGGCACTGAGGGCAGGAGGATCTAGATTGTAGGGCGCACTGGCCGTGACCGTGGCTGATTTCACATGTCTGCGTTTTGAACTCGCTCACTCATGACACGGGAATAATATTATCCCCGAAAGAAGGGGCTCCATGGGAGCCAGCCTTGCACGCTGCCTGGCCATCGCCAGAGCACTGCACACCAGTGTTCTCACTTCCCACAGCTCCCATCTCCTTCACTCTTTGGGGAGGTGCCAGGTGCTGCTTTGCTATCTTATCTGTAAGAGAGAGAGTTCCAGAAGCCCCAGGGAGAAGTGCCTCTTCATGGGTTCCCCCCCGCACCCCAACTGCTTGACAGGGGACGATGCAATCTTGTCCATCTTTTTAATTAACTGAGGGGCTAGCACAGTGCTTGTACAGAATAGGGAATGGATAAATCCTTGGATGAAGTGCTTAGGGCCCGTCCCCACCCAACTACACGTAAGGATGGAGGGTAAAGGCTGGATTCTGGCTTCTCATCCTGCCCCCACTGTGAGGGACTACACTATGACAGACGTCTTTCGGCCTTCTGATGGTTTATTGCCTCAATAAGTCCTTATTCTGCATAATGTACTGTGCTGAGTACGGGGGAGGGGGGCCAAGACAGACTATTTCCACATCTGCGGCACTGCTATCCAGCAGATCCATGGCACAAGCATCAATAAGTACAGTCTGGACCAGCTGTGATATGTGCCAGAGGGCAAGGGCGGTGCAGCCGAGGAGACCAGCACAGTGGACACTGCTGCTTCCCCCGGAGAGCGGGGAAGTCACGGGGCAGGCAAGGCGACTACGGTCCGGAGGGCATGCTAGGCCGTGGGAACCTCATGAACAGAGATGGACACGCGTGCTTGCTGAATGGCCAGGGCCGCAGTTCGCCAGTGTCTTGAAGAGCGCTATAGGGCTGGGGCTGGGAAGGGCCTTCTCAGGACTGAGCAGGAGCCTGGAAAGCCATGTGCTTGCTAGCGACCATGTGACAGGATCTGGGTGTGTGGTAGGGTGAGGCAGGCTGAAGAAACGGACATTGTGGAGCAGGGGTGGGTGGTGCGTCAGGTGGCAGAGAGACCATTTAAAAGCTGTGCAGCGATTGAGGCACCCGGTGAGGGCTGGCAATGGTGTTCCCGAGCTGGACGAGGAAGCAGTCGTGGCGAGGGGGTGAGAGTTGAGACCAGACGGCTCAGAGGGGCAGCAGGAAGAGCAGGAGAGGATGCCCCTATGAAGAGGAGGCAGGAACGAGAAGGTTGGAGCAGGGGAGGCGGAGAGGGTGAAGGCAGGACAGCGCTGGCAGGCTGAGCGAGGAAAGAGCGTCACAAAGGGTGGTCCTCACGGCGGCGGGCCGTGAGGCTGAGGACACCGGGGTCCGAGGCAGGCTTTTTGGCTTGGTGACTGGGAAGCTGCCGCCATGGGGGTCCCAGGGACGGGGCCGAACGGAATGACATGAGTAGAAGCCAGTTTGCAACCACTAACAAGCGTGGACTCCCCCTCTGACTTCCTGCTTCGGCCCCCCTCTGCCTCATCTGGCCTTTTGGAGGACAGGACAGGGAGGAGAGATCAATATAGAAGCTATTCTTAGCTCGAGTCTTGGTAATCCCAAACAGGCACAGGAACTGAGGCACGCCGCTGCCACCTCCCTCCGCCTTGTCACGTCCTCCCTGACACGGACAGGTTCTTCTTGCCCTAAGTCCCCCCCTCCCCCCATCTGCACACTTGCTGAGAATCTGCGGGCACACAGAAGCAAGCAGGGTGCTGGAGCCAGCTGCGGGCTGGCTGAGGCCCAGGGGAAGCCTCCCTCCTACCACACGTTCTTACTTTACACCCCTCACCCCTCCGAGGGCCCTTGATTAGAGACCCACTCTTCCCACCTCTTCCTGTGAGCATCTTTGAAATGGCCAGCTCAGAGGGAATGAGCTGAACAGACACCCCCCCGCCCCCCAGCCCCGTATGCAGAGGCACCCGGGAAAGAGCTGGTCTCTGCAGAGGCACTAAATGGCGCGGTGAGCCAGGGACCCAAGGCCACACGCAGGCCCGAGACCTGCCAGGCTTGGGCTTGGGGTGGGGCACGGGCACCCTGAGATGGCATAAGCCTCCAAGCTGCCTTGCTCCCTCACCGTCCCCCAGTTTGTCCCTCTCGGCCAGGTCTCACCTCAAAAAGCAAGCAAGGAAACAGTGAGGGCTTTCTGGAGCTGGCCCCCAGAGGCCTGTCTGTGCTGGGGAGGTCAAAGAGGGAGGGAGGGGCCGAGAAAGGCAGAGAAGAAAGCAGAGGCCAGACAAAGGGCCCGTCCACCTTTGAAGCCGTCTCTAACCCAAGCCAGGGAAGGTGGGGGTGGGTCTGGGAGCCTGGCAGGGGGAGGCAGTCTAGAGTTTTAAAGAATGTCTCAAATTCCTTCGGAAATCAGAGGGATTGTAAGAACTGCCCCTCCCCAACACACTTCCTTCCCAGGCCCCCCAAGTCCAGTCCTCCACACCTGGGGGCGCCAACCCTTTGTCCTCAGGTAATTGCTGGGCGTTGCCCCCGAGTTTAAAATCCCATTGATCTTGCCAGTTATCAGCTGTGGCTCCAGACCACCCTCCCCTCACCCCCTCCCCACACCCGCTC
>NW_005357075.1:1561572-1562105 GCF_000412655.1 Myotis brandtii
CTCTCTGTGCCTGGGGAGGTGGGGGAGAGAAAAAAGCGACCTGGTAAAAAGCAATTATGACAAACTGGAGGGAGAATGTCCTGGGGCCTGGGAACCTCCCTCTGGTCTCAACTGCCCAGAGTTGGGGGCGTGGGGCTCCAGTCCGCACGGAGAGGGGGGTGACCCCTCCCACCGCATCCGCTCACACTCCCCTCTGCTCCCAGTTGGGCTAAACCAGGCCCCTCCACTCCCCACTGTCCTGATGTTTAGGCCCGTCGCGGGAGAAGCGGTGTCTTTCATCTTTTCCTTCTCTTTCCATACTCCCCTTCCCCGATGTCTTCTCGGAAAGAGGGAAACTGAGGCCGGGGTCCCTGCGCAGAAGGACTGGGGAGGGTGTTCCCCTCAGCGCAGACTGGGGCTTGGAGAGACCTGCAGGGGAGGGCCTCCCCCCGGACAAGATTAAAAGCCAGTGCAGAGGGGGCCAGAGGCGGCTTTTATGGCCTCTGAGCTCCATCCCTGAAGGGCGCACCCGGGGGCGTCGGGGAAAGCCCACC
>NW_005357075.1:1571729-1591209 GCF_000412655.1 Myotis brandtii
CCGCGAGCGGCCGGCCGGTCACCAGTGCGGTTTTGGAGTTGGATCCGTCTACCCCTCGCCCCCTCAGATCAGCCGTTTGCAGGAAAATGGTTTTATTCTGGGGCTGGGAGCTGGGGCAAGGGGTGCAGGCCTGGGTAGTGGAATGTGAAGAACGGTCAGCCCTCTTTTTTCTCCCTTTTTCTTTTTTTCCTGAAACAAAAACGAAAGTCCCTTCCTAGGGGCTGGCCTGGAGGAGCTTGGAGGCGGGGGCGGACTGACACCCGGGCGCAGAGTTGAGAAGAGCCACCTCCCCACAGTCTGCAAGGCCTTGAACCTGCTGCCCTCCCCCTCGGCTCAGTGAGTCTGTGTCGTCGGGGTGGGGGTGGGGGGACACTACAGCGTCTCTCCTGGGCCCGCCACACCCCTGGGCCCATGCCAGCGGCCCTGGAGGGGTCCAGGAGGCGGCCCTGAGGCCCGTCCAGCTTGGGCAGCCTGGGCGCTGATGCTTGTTGGTCCTCGGGACCTCCTGGGGGCTTCCCTCCCTCCACCCCAGCCCCATCTTTGGATCAGGAAGGGGAGGGGACGGGAAGGCTGAGGAGGGACAGCTGCCACCCCGGTGTCCCTGACTACGTCCGGGGCTGAGGCCTCCGCGTGCGCTTGGTCCGGCGGGTGGGGGCCGAGCCCACGAACTCGAACTGCTTCTGCCTCTCGACCTGGTTGGGGAAGGGCAGCTGGCCCTCGTACAGGCGCTTGATGAAGTGGGCCTCCCGCTGGTTCTGGCGGCTTCGGGAGGCCTGGCGCGGCCGGCCCTGCCGCGTGAAGGCCATGAACCAGCCCTCGTGCCGGGCGTTCTGGAAGGCCGTGTAGTTGTTCTCCAGCACAATCTCCGTGAACACGCAGTCTTTGCTTTTCCCGCTGGGCTGCCAGGGAAAGAAGGAGAGGAGGGAAGTTTGTCCACCCACCCTTCCCGGTGGCTCTGCCTCCGGGGCCTCTTTTAAGACCGTGGAGGGCTGGGCACCCCAGGGTTTCTGCCTGGTGAGGGGGTGCCCTGGCGGCTTGAGGCCTGGCGCGGCCGGCCCTGCCGCGTGAAGGCCATGAACCAGCCCTCGTGCCGGGCGTTCTGGAAGGCCGTGTAGTTGTTCTCCAGCACAATCTCCGTGAACACGCAGTCTTTGCTTTTCCCGCTGGGCTGCCAGGGAAAGAAGGAGAAGAGGGAAGGTTGTCCATCCACCCTTCCCGGCGGCTCTGCCTCCGGGGCCTCTTTTAAGACCGTGGAGGGCTGGGCACCCCAGGGTTTCTGCCTGGTGAGGGGGTGCCCTGGCTGGGGAGGCAGCTCGGGGAGAGAGGGACAGGCTATGCTTGGAGTCAGACCTGCACTTAAAGGCAGGCTTGTCGTTTGGAAGTTGTGCACCTCCAGCCAGGCATTCAGCCAGCGGAGCTTCAGTTTACCAGGATGAGACGTAAAGATCTAGGGCAGTGGTTCTCGACCTTCCTAATGCCGCGACCCTTTAATACAGTTCCACATGTTGTGGTGACCCCCAATTTCATTGTTACAAATTGAACATAATGAAAGCATAGTGATTACTCACAAAAACAATATGTAATTATATATGTGTTTTCCGATGGTCTTAGGCGACCTCGACCCCCAAAGGGGTCGCGACCCACAGGTTGAGAACCGCTGATCTAGGGGATTGTGTGGTTTCCTGCTTAACCAGTGGGCAGCCCTCGGTGGGGGGATGGCGTTGCTGGGTGGAGGGGAAGGAGGCACCGTGCTCTGATGAAAAGAAGGGGCAAACATTTATGGACACCAACTGTGTTAGAGCCATACAGGCAGCCCTTAGACCAGTGGTTCTCAACCTTGGCTGCACATTAGAATCACCTGGGAATCTTTTTAAAATCCTGATTTCTGGGCCTCATCCTCCGGAAATTCTGTTTCTTTGTTACTAATGTTGTGGCCTCACCCCATAACAAAGAAACAGAATTTCCGGAGGATGGGGCCCAGAAATCAGGATTTTAAAAAGATTCCCAGGTGATTCTAATGTGCAGCCAAGGTTGAGAACCACTGCCTTAGACTTTACAGATAACCCTGATGCTATGCCCATTTTTATAGATGAGTAGCCCGAGGCTTGACAAAAATAAGTAAATATTTGGTGAGAACAGCCAGAACCGGAAGCCAGGATTGACCAATGCTAAAGAAATGGAGTTCTCCTGCTCAATGGTGCTGGACCTGCAACTGCGGCATAGGTTATACTAGCACGCGGTCCCACTAGGTGCACGGTTACACTAGCAGGTGGTCAGTGTGCATCTCGCTGGCTGGGTCCGTGGAGCCCACTGACCTTGGGGGAGCTTCTGACCCTGTCTGAATGCCCACTTTCAACCCCAGTTAGCCCTTAACCCGCAACACAGGGGCTGCAACATTATGTAGGTGCTGAAATTCTTGCTCATTGAGCTGGGAAATGCCCCAGGAATCTGAGCAAGGGCCCTGTGGACCAGTCAGTGTCCTCAGAGTGCTTGTCAATCCAGAGGGACTCACTGACACGGGGAACAGAGTGACAGTGGTGGGTGAGAGCCGGAGAGTCCTGTCCCCCGTCACCCTGCAATGGGGATGCTGTTGGCCCGGGGCACCCCACCCCAGGAGGATCCAGTCAAGGGTCTGCTCTGTCCTGCGGCCTCACCTTCCCGATGAGCTTGCCCCTCTTGTTCATGCAGATGTATTTCTCGCTCTCAGCCCCCTTGATGCGCACCCGGCTCCCAAAGGTGTCCGTCTCCACTATGAGCTTGGCTGTCATGAGGGAGAGACTTCTGTCTATGAGGGTTGCAAGCCCAGGGAGTGGAAGCCCCCCACCCCCCACAACCCACCTGACCTCCAACCTCAGGTGGGGAACATGGGAGGCCCTGACACAAGATCCGGGATGAACCAGGGGAAGCCGGCCAGGGGTGTGGGTGGCCTCAGGTGAAGGCTGGGCCTCACCGAACTTGTTGCCGTCTTCAGCGGTGGCGGAGATGCGACGCCCGGTCACCTGCACGTGCTTGCCGCTGGTCCGGCTGTAGAGCTGGTACTCACGGATCTGCCGCCGGCTCAGCTGGTCGGTCATGGCCCCCTGGTCCCTCACGTACTGGTTAAAATTAGGAGACGGGTGATTCTCCCCCTTTGCGGTTACCAAGGGAAAAATAGTGTCAATTTGCTTTGGGTGACACCACCGCTGGTCCATCCAGGGGAGAGGGGTACAGAGGTGAGTGTGGCGGGGCAGGCCATTTGTCCTGGGAGGTCGCGGTGCAGGGTGAAGGGGGCATATAGCCAAGACTTTCTCCGGCCAGTGGGTGAGCCAATCATGACCTCTCGGCTCCCTGTCCAGCCTGCAGCAGAGAAGTGCTGGCTGCGCAGGCTTGAGGACTCCTGGTGACAGAGTGCAGACTTGGAGTCATGACTCTGGGAGCTGGAGGGAGCCTGCAGTTCTGTATCTGATCCCCGTATTCTATGGAGGAGGTGCACAGGCCACACGGCTAATTAGAGACAGAACCCCGTCCTGCCTCTTGCGTGGAACTTGTCACCCCTCCAGAACTCTGGGCATTGGCTCTGTTAGCCAGGACAGCCAGGCTTTCCTCCATCCGCCCCGCTAGCCTTGAAGGACCCACCCCAGCACATGTGCACACACGCACATGCACACGCAGCGGCTGGTCTGTTAGGGTCACTGGCGAGCATTGTGGGGCTGTAAGACCCTTGTCTCTAGCTCTGCGGGCCCTGGAAGCATTTCTTAGTAGCATGTGGGGTCCTGACCCTGCTAGCCTTGAAGGACCCACCCCAGCACGTGCACACACGCACACGCACACAGCGGCTGGTCTGTTAGGGTCACTGGCGAGCATGGTGGGGCTGTAAGACCCTTGTCTCTAGCTCTGCGGGCCCTGGAAGCATTTCTTAGTAGCATGTGGGGTCCTGAGCTGTGCCCGCTCCCCTGCCTCTCCCCTGGATGCTCGGGGCCCTCAGAGAAGCCAGACGCCCTTCCAGTGTTCCTCCCTCCTGCATGGGTGCGGCACCTCCTTAGTGGAGGGAGGCCAAGGAGTTGCGAAGGTGCTGTCAGCAGTGGTCCAAGGGCTGTTCCCGTGAGGCCACCTGCCTGTGGCACAATGTAACAGAGGCTGGTGGGCATTGTGGCCAGCCATGCCGCCACCCACCCGCTCCTCCTCCTCCAGGCGGGGGGAGGGGCTCTTCCGCCCACACTGCCTGCAAACAAAGGCAGGAGGATACCTGGCTCTCCTTAGCCCGCTGCACTGAGCTGGAGGGACCCCTTCCCACCTGTGCAGCCAGGTGCAGCCTGACTGCATCCCAGCTGCTGCCACCGCCTCAGCGCCGCACCAAAATGCTTCTCTCCTTCTCTCCACCTGGACCCGTGGCCTTGCTGGGACAGCCTTTCCCGGTCCTAGTCCCTAAGGCCAACCCTCTGGACAGAGCTAGACCTGGACCGGCATCTGTTAGGGCCCCTCTCTCCTGGAGTGAGAGGTGGGAGTGTTGGCTTTGAGGAAGGGGAGGCGAGGGGGCAGCCTGAGGCTGACAGTGTGACCTGCTGGGGGTTAACCCTTCGCGCATCTGCTCATTTCCAACCTGAGCTGTCCGCAGGCCAGGACCCCAGCCCGCCCCACGAGCCTCCCTCGAAAAACCCAAGGCCTGAATCTGGGGCGGGAGACCTGCCTCCCTGCCAGGAGGAGGGGTCTGGCTGGCCCAGGACCCTTGGTGGGGTCCGCCTGCCCCCAGCCCCAGCCGCCTGGCCCAGGTTCAGGCCCTCCGCCCTTCTTGGCGGGCAGCCTCCTCCTGGCCGTCTGTTCCAGGTCAGGAGCAGAGAGGCCCCCCAGAGCCCCCTCCTCTCCTCATCCCCCTTCAAGCCCTGCACAAAGGCAGCCCCACGCCCCCCCACAGCCCACAGCCCACAAGTCGCTCTCCCCGCGGGACCTTGCCTGTCCCTTTCATGTTCCCGCTGTGGGGAACCTCCCCTTCCAGTGCAGCAGACAGCTGCTTGTCAGCCGGCCCCTCAAGCATGGCTGTGGTCCGGCCTGCGGGGCCCCCTCCAGGGGGGTGTGGGGGCACTTCAAGGGGGAAAGGACAGCTTTGCCACCTTCCTCGAATCCTGAATGGGGCCTCAGCCAGGCCATAAACACCAGGCCAGCCGCACCATTGTGCTAATTCCCCTTCCAGAACAGGTTGGGCCCACCCCCACCCCCGCCCGGCCCGGCTGGGGGCTTTCTTCTGGCTCTCTCTGGATGTGTGAAGCAAAAGGCCTGGAACGGGGGCTTGAGCAAAAGTGGGAAGGAAAAGGGGGGTGTCTCTCTCTCCCACCCCCCCACTGCTTCAAAGGCAGCCTCTTTCCCTCGCAGAGAAAAGGCCTTACCTTCAAAAAAAGTCCCCACTGGATATGAAGAGAAGCGGCCCCTGGCCTGGGAAAGCCAAGCCGTGTCCCCAGCGCGTTCTGGACCAGTGCATTTTAATAGCTGCACTTTTATGGAGGATCACAAAAAGGGACCAGCCTCGAGCTGCAGCTGGGCAGGGGGAGGTGGGCATGGGGGGCAGGCTTGGGTGGGGGAGCCTGGAGAAGCAGACCCTGAATCTTGTCTCAGACAACCCCTTTTGGGTTTGACCTCATTGTGTCTGGAGTCACCTGCCCTGGCTGGGCACTCTGATCCCATAACCCCCCAGGACAGCACCCCCCCAGGACAGCACCCCCTGGGACACCTGTGTTGGTGGGAGTGCGGTCAGGAGTGGAATACACAGGTGGTTTTGCATGGCAACCTGTCCTCTCAGGTACAAGCCTCACTTGAGCCATCACCTCCACCCTCTTCCAGCCACTCCCGGCTCCATCCCTCAAGTCTGTGTGGCCTCTGCACCTCGCCTTGGGGTGACCCAGTGTGGAGGGATGCAGAGCGAGGCAGAGACCCCAGGGGGAGCAGGGAGGGTCATGGGAAAGAACACTGATAAAAACCTCAGTCAATCCCCAAATCTGCGGTAGCCCCTTTCCTGCTCCCCTTCAGAGCTGGACCCCCTCACACCCCAGAGAGAGGCCAGAACCGGCCTCTGTCCAAAGAAAGGAGACTGCCCCTCCCCCTTTGGTGGGTGGGAGACATGGGGAGAAGCTCCTGGGGTAGGTTGCCTACCTGAGTTTGACAGCAGAGAATCAGTAGCTGCAGGCACCTGTGTGGGGACACGAGGCAGACCCAGGTGTGGGTGCCAGCAGCCAGCCCAGGGCGCACCGGCGCCGCCCCCGCCCCACCCGCCAGTCCGTGTGGGAGTCCCGGTGAGATTAGGGCTGCCGCAGGCTGGAGGTGGCAACAAAACTCCCGTTTGTCTGTCGTTTGTCGGTCGGAAAGGCCGGCACTTACAGAGTGAAGTTGGGCAGCAGGCGGGCGGCTTCCATCGCCGGAGAGGTTTCTTGGGGCAGTGGCCCCCCTGCCCCCAGAGTCGGGAGAAGATGTGGGCAGTCCCCAGGGTAGAGCCCCAGAGAAGCCAAGGTCTCTTCAAGGCACAGGTTTTCAGGGGGGAGAGGAGGAGAGACAGGGGAAGAGGAGGAGAGAGAGAGAGGGAGGAGGAGGTGGAGGAGGGGGAGGAGGGCGTAATTGGGAGACTGAGGTGTGATGTGTCCACCTTCCCGGCCAGTGAGACTGCAAAGCGGCCACCGGCGGGGCTGCCAACCTCTGGGGCTCCCAGCGCAGGGGCTGGGGCTGCTGGAGCCTTCTCAATAGGAGGCTGGCCTGTGGGCTCTGACCCCAGCGGGAGTGCCCCTCCTCCCCTCTGTGGGCCAGCTTCTCCCGCCCGGGTTCGGTGCCCACTCCCCACGGGTGAGCAGCAGGTATCTGCCTGAGGTGGTGGGATGGGAATTCCCAGAAGCAGCCTCAGAAGGAGGAGCCTCCCTGCAGGGAGGGGTGGGCTTGGCCAGGACTGCGCCGCCACTGCCTGGCTCCCCCTACCTGTTCTCTGGCCACTGGGAATGAGGGGGTGACTGTCCTGGCCCGGGGTGGGAGGAAGGGGGGCTGGGGCCGGGGAAGACCCCCACGGAGTGCGGAGAGCTGGCCTGGGGTGGGGACAGAAGAGCTGGCTGCTGGGCTGTGGCAGCTCCTCTGAGAGATGGGGACAGTGATGCCCTTGGAGGACCCAAGCAGATAACTAGTGGGCGTCAGGGGGCCCATCCCCCAGGGCAGCAGCCAGTCCTGGAGCCGCTGGGACCTGGGAGAGTGCCCGGCAGCCATGTCTCCTGACCGGGGCCCCACACCGCTCTGTGAGCCGCTATTGCCCCATCCTGCAGATGAGGAAACGGGCACGCTGGTTGGTCACCAGCTCAGAGTGACCCGGTCAGTGAATGGCGGAACCAGGGTTCCACAGGCCACGCGCTGTGTGTTCCGCACGGGACACGGGCTGTGTCTGCGTCTCTGCTCAGGGCCGGCCCAGCCCAGCGCGTCCCAATAGCCAGGTCTCCCCGCTCCTTCCCCACGGAAGGTGGTGATGGTGGCTTCGGAGGGGGCTGGTCCTGGGGGACCTCTTGGGGAAACCCCTCCTTCACTCACACTCAGCTTGGCTCCTGGGGGTCTCCCCGTGCCCCCAGGATGGGAAGAGAAGGGGAAAGGCTGGTGTGGTTTTATTTACCTGAGAGATGAGTGGGAGGGCAAAGCTCTCACCTCCAGGCCTTCTCACCTTCCTGAGCCACATCAATCCACAAAGCCGTCTGCCATCCCTGCCCCCACGGACAACAGGGACCCTCCGCCCTGTCCCCCTCAGCACCTGGCTCCCGCCCGGCCCAGGGAGCCCACAGGCCTGAGCTGGCCCAGGGAGGGTGGTGGGAGCCCCACCCCTGCACAGCTGGGGAGTCCAGGCTTGGAATCAAATGGGAAGATGTCAAAACTAGAAAGGCTCTTAGAGCTTCCCCATTCACTGATGCAGCCTCACAGCCAGTGAGGGGGGGCAGGCACGGGGGATGGGGCGGGTAATGGGTGTCCAGACTCAGAACACACCCAGCCTGCCCCCACCCACTCTGCGTTCGACCAGGCCCAGCCCCCTGAGCATTTCCATTTTCCACATTCCTCCCACCATTTGGGGCCCCATTTAAACTCTGCCTCTTCCATAGATACTTCCCCCATCGACCGCTCCACTTGGACTTGGTGCTGGCTCTGCCCTCGGGGGGCCAGTGCCCTGATGCCCACTCCCCACCAGCCCCAGCTCCCAGGTAGGGTATGAAATGCTCCCTCCTCCTGAGGAGAGGCACAGGGAGGAGACGGCTGGGGTTTGGTGTGGGGGGTCAGCAGGGGCACAGAAGTCCGTAAGGAAGGTGGGTGTGGGGCATTGCACCCAACGCTATCTGGGCACAAGGCCTCTGAGCCTGAACCCCAATTCCTATCAGTGGGGGAAGAGCCTGCTGTCACTGGCCAGCCCCTAGCCCAGCCCGGGTCCCCATGGTAACAGGGGCCAGCAGTCCAGCTTGGCCTTGGGGTCCAGCCAGGGCACTGGTGCCAGGGGGCTCTGGGGCATGGCTTGCTTCACGGTGTGACATCTTCTGCTCCTTGTCCCTTCCCATTCCACACCTGCAGGCTTGGCTTTTACGCAACTTGCTCCTTTACCGCCACGGAGAGGCCAGTGGTGGCCCCAGCGGGGAGGCAGCATGGAGAGTGGTCCAGGCCTGGCCTCTGTCCCATCTCCGGGCCTGGCCGCTCTAGGCTGTGGCTGTGTGACCTGTGGCCCGTCCTTCACTCCTCTGGCCTCAGCTTCACAGTTTATAAAAAGGAAACAACTGCTATGGATGCTGTCAAATTGTCACTGGGATGAAGGACACCCCCTGGGAAGCATCAAATATCCTCACAAGAATGGGGGAGGGGAAGGAGACCCTCTTATGTGGTCCAGACTCAGTTTACCTAAACGTTGCCTGACTTTCTCCCTTGACCAGAGGGAGCTGGGAGGAGGGGAGGACAGGGTTCATTAACATTTATTGGGGGGGCAGCAGGAGGTGATAGGGGAAGTGAGAAGTAGCCTGGGCTGCACAGTGGTTAATCCTCACTCCCGAGTGACAAGTTCGATGCCCCCAGCTGGGATGTCTCACACCTGTTTGTCCTGACAGCCCAGCTGGTGCAGACACAGCGCATGCGTGCACAGGGCCCACCTGCAGACCTGCCGCCTGCCCTCCTGCTTTGCCCCCACCCACACTTTTCCTGTTGAGACCCTGAGGCGCTGGGGTGAGGGTGGGGCCGGGGGAAGGGCCCTCGGCAGTGCAGGTAGACCCCATCTTTGCTCTGTGACCCCTACTGCCTGCCCCACAGGGAAGTCAAGCTGGCAGCAGGGTAGCTGTTGAGTGCCCTTGTGCGCAGACCCACGGCTGAGCCGAGGACTGGGGAGAAGTCCTGCGAGACTGTGTGCTGCCTGCCCCTCCTAGGGCTGCAGTGTCGCAGGCATTCTGGGCTCAGTTCTGGCTCCAGCGCCCAGTTTATGAAACTTTTGAGCGCCGGGTGCTGCCTGCCCCTGCCCCGCACCCACAGGGTGGCTAAAAACAAGGGCTCTGGGGCCAGACCACCTGGGAGTGGATTCTGGCTCCTCCACCAGCTGTGTGACCTTGGGGACACGTTGTTTAACTGCTCTGTGCCTCACTCTCTACACCTGAGAAATAGGGCTAATTACACCCACCTCCAGGCATGGCTGTGAGGGTTAAAGGAGCGAGTCCTGTAGGACAGAGCGGTGCCCGGCTCACAGGGTCATCACTGCAATCGGATCAGTCTTCTTTCTGCCCGAACCTCCAAGCTCATTCTGCCGCAGGCCCTTTGCACTCTCTGTTCCTGCTCCCAGGACTGTCCTGCCAGCTCCTCACTTGGCCGGCTGTGCCCTCACTGTCAACCGCTCCCTCTGAGAAACCTCAGATCTCCTCACTAAGTGCTCTTCCACCCTGGAAAGTAGCCCGTTTTACCTCCTCCAACGCACTTGAAAGTAATTGAAATTATGTTGTTGGCTTTTTAAAAAAATTTAAATTCTTTAATTTAAATTCTTTAAAGTATTACATAAGTCTCCTTTCCCCCCATTGACCTCTCCCCGGCCGTTCCCACCCCCAGCACATGCCCTGACGCCCCTGCTGCCTGTGTCCATTGGTTATGCTCTGTTGTTGGCTCTCCTTTCCACTGGGCTGTCGGGTACTTGAAGGTGAGGACTTTGTCTTGTCTGCCCTGCATCCCCGGGGCAGGGAGCCATGGTCAACGCCGGCTGCCCACCTGGAGCCGGGCCTGAACTGTTGTCCCTTTTCATTCTGATTAATGTGAGGTCAGCGGCCCCGTTCTCATGTGTGGGCCCGGGCTCCCTTCATCCCGTGGGGTGTAGAATGCAAGCAGCAGGAAGGCCAGCCCGCCCTCTGCCACCTCAAGAGAATGGCAGAGCTGAGTGGGTGGCCCAGGCCAGGTCGCTGACCTTCTGTGCAGGTGTCCACAGCCCTCCTCTGGGACCCAGACCTGGGGGTCCTGGGAGACCGCAGGGCCAGCTCCCATCAGCCCACTGCAGGCCTGGCCACCGGAGGTGCTGGGAGGGGCAGGGGGCAGCCCAGCAGGGGCCCTACAAGTATAACCCGAGTCGGGGGCCATCTGCCTGTCACCATGGATGAACTGGCTCCAAGGTGGCTCTGCAGGCCTGGGAGAGGGCAGGAGGCTGGCCTGAACTGTTGGGAGCTGGGAGGAGGGGAGGATGATCCACGCAGGGTCATTCACCCCTTTCCAATCCTCCTTCGGTCTCAGCTCCGAGAGCTGCCCGGGGAGCCTAGCATCGGAGCTGAAAGTGCTCACCCGTCCACCTCCCATGGGAGACACTAACAGCGCCCTGGAGCCCAGTGGCTCTACCTGGGAGGGTTTCCTCGAAGGTGCAGGCCTCTGGGCTCCTGCCCAGCACAGACCTTCCCACAAGAGAGCAGGAGCTCGCCCTGAGCAGGACACACGCCTGGGAGAACAGCACTAGCTTGTGCCCCGAGGCTCCAACAGATGCACCCCCTCGGGCCGGTCCCACAGGCTGGCCCTTCCTGAGCCACCTCATGCCAGGAGCCGCGGGCAGCTCTGTCCCTAGAAAACAGGGCCTGCCCGAAGGGAGTGTGGGCGCAGGAGGACCCACAGCAGCGCTGGCTCCCTCCCTCAGGCCAGGGGCAGAGGTCAGAGCTGGGTTAGGGGCTGAGACACTTGGTTCTTCCTCCAAAGATGGGCGGTGAGAGGTGTCAGGACAAGAGAGGGCGATGACGGAGCAGAGCTGGCAGGGCCTGGCGCCCAGGGCGGATGTGGTGGCACACGCCGCCCTCTGCTGGGCACAAGGGCTCACTGCAGCCAGCAACAAGTAGGGCTCCTTGGAAGAGATGCAGACACAGGTCTTGGCAAAGCAAACTTTATTGTGTCCCTGAGGTTGGGGTTCTTCCCTCCAGGTCCTGCTGAATCCAGTGAGTTGGGGTGAGGGGCTCTTGTGTTGCCCCCCAACAGCTCCATCACCTTCAGACTCAGGTTGAGGGCCGGGGGGGATATTCCCTGGGCCCACAGTGCATCCCAGGAAGGCCCGCGGTGCATGGTGGCCAGGCAGGCCCTCCCCCATCACGGAGGCCATGCACTCCTGGCTTCTCATTTCTTGGGTACCGGCTTCCTTACTTTGGGGGTGTATCTGGCCTACGGAGGGAAGGCAGGGCTCCAGGTCCTGGCCCCTCCCCAGAGGCCACCACCTCCCGGGAGGACCAGCCCCGCTATGCACTCACCTTGTTCACAGGGCTCTTGCCTTTGAGACTGGGTCTGAAATGGGGGTGGTGGGTGAGGAGCAGGAGGAGGGTGAGGGGGAGGGAGAGCTCAGCCTGGGGCCGCAGCCCGGCCCTCCCAGTGCCCACACTGCAGAGCAGGAAGCAGGGCTGTGCCCTGGAGTTCTCCTCTCCACCTGTCACCCTCCAGGGGCCACTCTGATTCCCCACCCTTTTTTTTTTTTTTAACAAAGATGCTTTTTCTTAGGCTTCCATCTGCTCTCTTTCTTTTACTTACCACAGACATGTCCCTTTCATTATAAAAGTAATGGTAACCATATTGCACAAAATAGCAAATAAAGAACAGAATAAACTACTTATGTTGTTTACCTCCCACCAACATTAACATTTCGGTGTATTTCCTCTCGGGGTTTTTTTTTTTTCTTCCTCCTAAACATACTAGTATGTGAAATAAAATGAAAGCGACTTAATATCCTGCCCTTGTTAATTCTATCAGCACGTCCCAGGTCGCTATCTTCTTCACAGGCACATGCAGCAGCCACTGGGAAAATGCTCTGCAGTGGAACCTGTGCTGCGGCAGCATTCAGAACGCCCCGTTCCCACTCGTGGTTCAGTCACCAGCGAGCGGTTTCTCAGCGCACACAGTGCTCCCCTTATTCTGGACGGAATCCTTGGAAAGGCATTGCCACAAGGGGAACTAGGTCAGATTATAAGCACGGTTTCATGCTTCTCAAAAAGGTTGTGCCAACCTCCTGCGGAAGACGCCATGTGCCCTCGGACTTATACACACGCACGCGCGTGCGCACACCCGGCACCAATGCCCTTTCTAGCACCGTATACTTCGCCCAAAGAGTTCGGCCAAGTTAAGAGATGGAAAGAATTACCTTGCCGCCTCCTCTTCTTTTTCCACTTTTTTTTTCTGGGAACCAAACACAAGCGTCATTGGATGGTTAGGGTGAGGGCCTGAGCAGACCCCGCTGGGCCCCCACCTCCTGCACACTCAGCCCAGGGGCCTGGCCAGGGTCCCTTCCCTCACCTTGGCAACGCTTGTCTGCTTCTGGGACGCCAGCCTCTTGCCTTTTTTGACAGGGGTCTCCTCTAGGGACACCTCTTCATCATCATCGTCGTCATCGTCATCATCTTCCTCTGACTGCTGCTCCTCTTCCTCCTCCTCTTCCTCCCAGGAGAGTTCTGGAATTTCTGCACATGGGAGAGGAGAGGTGCCTGGGGGAGTCCCCGCAGGGGTGCAAGTGTCTGCCTGCCTCCCTGGGAAGCCCTCCTGGCCTCCCTGACAGAGTGGAGGCCAGGAGGTGGGGGGAAGCGGCCTTGACAGCTCAGAGGGCCCGGCCTAGGGTGGTAGAAGGAGGCGGGGAAGGGCAAGCTGGGCTCTGCCTGGGGCGAGAGTGGGGGGGGAAGACTCACCAGGGAAGGAGTGTGTGAGGGGAGGAAGGGGAAGGTGGGGAGGAACGGGAGTAGTAGCTAAGGACTTCAGGCCTTATCCGCAGGGAAGTGGACGCTGCCGGGGTTTGGGGGCAGGAGAGCACCCCGAGGACAGAGGCCCAGCCGGACAGAGAAGAGGGCCAGTGAGAGGATATCAAAAGAGTCAACAGCACAGCGACTTGCTGGCCCATGTGACTGCTACAGCTACGTACTTCGCTTTAAGTTAACATTTAAAAAATATATATTTTTATTGATTTCAGAGAAGAAGGGAGAGGGAGAGAGAGATTGAAACATCAACAATAAGAGAGAATCATTGATGGGCTGCCTCCTACACACCCCGCACTGGGGATCAACACCAACCTGGAATCGTGGGAATCTAATAGTGACCTCCTGGCAATAGGTTGACACTCAAACACTGAGCCACGCTGACCAGGCTAAGCTAACACGTTAAGTGCATGCTAGTACTGGGTACCATGCTAACTGCTTTTCCTGAACATCCCATTTATTCCTCACAGCTAGTCTTTGTAGATGAAACCTAGTACACCCCTACCCTCGTGTTCCAGGTGAGGGGCTGCAGCACAGGCACGGTGCAGGGAGGTGAGGTGCAGGGAGGTGAGGTGCAGGGAGGCGAAGGAGAACTGGGGGTAGAACTGTGCCTGTGGCCTTCCTGCCCAGGCTACTGGCAACCGTGCTGCCTTTGGGGATTTTCTCTAATCACTCAGGAGCCCTCCTCTGTTGGGGTGTTCATTACGTCCCTGGCCCTGTGCACCCTCAGACCTTCCCCAGGTCCAAGCTCAGACTTACCATAACATTCCTGGCCACTGAGGAACACGGGTCCCAAGCCAGCCCGCAAAGGAGACCTGGGGGTAGAACTGTGCCTGTGGCCTTTGGGGATTTTCTCTAATCATTCAGGAGCCCTCCTCTGTTGGGGTGTTTATTACGTCCCTGGCCCCGTGCACCCTCAGACCTTCCCCAGGTCCAAGCTCAGACTTACCATAACATTCCTGGCCACTGAGGAACACGGGTCCCAAGCCAGCCCGCAGCTGAAAAGTGACTGGAGGAGAGAGCTCCAGGCCCATCATGACCTGCAGGCAGAGGGATGTGGGGGCAAGAGCAGAGAAGACAGGGTTGCTCGGGCACCCCCAGGCTGGGGGCTGGCCTCCTGCAGAAACACTCAGAGTTTACCCCCCAAGCCCCAGCCGCGGAGTCACTGCGCTCGGCCCTCCCCCTTTCTGCCGAGGCGGACTCTGGCGGAGAAGAATGCGAATCTGACCAACTCATTCTTGCTAAGATCTCAGATGAGCTTCCAACCAACCTCAGGGGCAGCTGTTAGTAGAGAACTCTTACAGACTAAACTGTGTCTCCCAAAGTCTTATGCTGAAGCCCTAACCCCAATGTGATGGCATCTGGAGATGAGGCCTTTGGGAGGTGACTAGGGTGAGATGAGGTCATGCGAGTCATCATGAGATTAGTGTTCCTTTAAGATGAGACTAGAGAGCCCCCTCCTGCCTCACACCCCCCTGCCCCCATGTGGGACAGAGGAGACACCGTGTAGAAGCTGGGAAGAGGGCCCTTCCTAGGACCTGACCATGCTGGCACCCTGGTCCCACACAGACTACGCACGAATCATATGAGCAAAGCAGATGCAAATCTGCATGTGCAGGGGGACTTCTGTCTTATAAGTTACATGGGAATATGCATATGAATAAAGGTTGGGAAAGATGAAGTGCTAACCATAATTTTCAGTGGGTAGTACAGAATTTTAAAAAAAAATATTTTCCCAGACATTCCACAGGAAGCATTTTACCTGCTTTATCTCATTTACTCCACACCCATGGAGGAGGTGCCATTACTTTACAGAGGAAATTGAGGCTGAGAGGGATTCACTTCGAGTTTCTGGTTCAGACAGGGAGCAAATAAGCAAAAACAAACTCTGCAGCACCAACACCTAGAAAGGCTGAATGAAATGTAACCCAGTGTTTTCTCTGCATGGCTGAATAGTAAGAAGAAAGGAGAGTCCCCAGGCATCAGACGTGAGGCAGCCTGTGCGAGAGCTGCTCTGCAGCAGCTGAAGGAAATGCACTGGAGATAACATGCGTGCGCGGACGGGGGCCCACTGTACGGAGGCCAGCACCCTCGAAGGGCTGCACCTCAGTAAAAAGCCCCAGCCTGAGGCTCGAGGGGAGGGGACTAAAGAACCCCAAACCAACAGGTAGGAACTACACACCACCAGAAAAAGGTGATGGGATTAAGAAGCACAAATTGGTTGTCACAAAATAGTCGTGAGGATGTAAAGTACAGCACAGGGAATACAGTCAATAATCCTATATAATAAAAGGCTAATATGCAAATTGACCAAATGGCAGAACGACCGGTTGCCATGACACGCACTGACCACCAGGACGCAGACGCTCAATGCAGGAGCCTGCCCCCAGCCTACAGGCCCCAGGTCAGCCAAAGCGGGTGCCAGCAGGGGGGCCCCCCTCCCCACCTGGTGAGCGCAGAGCGGTGGCGGGAGCCTCTCCTGCCTTCACAGCAGCGCTAAGGATGTCCAACTGCCAGCAGTCAGACATCCCCTGAGGGCTCCCAGACTGCGAGAGGGCGCAGACCGGGCTGAGGGCCCCCCAAGTACACGAATTTTGTGCACCAGGCCTCCAGTGCTGTAATAACTATGTATGGTGCCAGGTGGGTACTTGGAATGTCATGGGGACCACTTTGTAAAGTACATGATTGTCTAACCACTACACTATATAAATTGAAATGAAAAGAAAATATTAAATGTCAACTATAATTAAAAAATAAAACTTAAATTTGAAAAACGGTGTGGCTTGGGCCATTTTGGAGAGTTACTCAGTTTTTCTGGGTCTCTCCCAGGTATACAGGAGATATGCATGTTATTAAACTTCAGTTGTTAAAAAAAAGAAAGAAACTACACACCACCACAGAAAGGCAACAAGGGACATGCTGGCCGGGATAGAGCTAACACCCCAGGATGCACCTGTTGCTTGTCTGCAGTCTGGATTTGCCTGGTGCGGACAGCCAAGCTGAGAAACCCACCTAAAATCCAGGGCTTGTGATGTTCCTGGGGAAAATGGCAAACACAAACACAAAACTACTTTCCATTCTTTTCACATAGAATTTTTTAGAGAAAACAAGACAATTCGCCGTCTAAAATTACAAAACAGCCCTGGCCAGTGGGGCTCAGGTGGTTAAGCATCGATCGCCCTCCTGTGCATCTAAAGGTCTGTGGTTGGATTTCGGGTCAGGGCACAGGCCCGGGTTGCAGGTGGATCCCCAGTAGGGGTGTGCAGGAGGCAGACTATCAATGCTTCTCTTTCTCTCCCTCTCCATTCCTCTCTAAAAGAAAGTAATAAAACGAAACCACCTTCTTTAAAAAAATAAATAAAATTGCAAGCCATATAAGAAGCAATCCTGCATCAGCAGAAGGAAACAAAATGACTGTCACGAGCACAACCAGGGGCCTGAGGTCGGAGAATAACAATCCGGACTTCTAGGAAGTAAGGCTGATGAAGACCAAATAAATATAAAAACAGGAATCAGAAACCTAAGAACAATATGTTGTGAAAAATAAAAAAAGAACCAAATGCAGTCTCTATACATGAAAAAATATAAGCGTTGAAACAAACTGAACAAATGTTTAATAAAAAGCAGAATAAGCCAGCTGAAGCCGGAAGGTAAACTGGGAAACAGCTGTGAAGAAATTACCCAGAATGCATCACAGAGAGACAGACTAACAAAGTCTGAAAGAGAAGCTGGGACACGGAGGACAGGATGAGAAGACCCAACATGCATCTGATCAGACTAAAGGGCTGGAGAGAATGGAGTCAATATTTAAAGTGAAAACCACCAAGCCTAGCGGTTTGGCTCAGTGGATAGAGCGTCGGCCTGTGGACTGAAGGGTCCTGGTTCCGATTCTGGTTCTAGGGCACATGCCTGGGTTGGGGGCTCGATCCCCAGTGTGGGGCGTGCAGGAGGCAACCGATCAATTAATCTCTCATCATTGATGTTTCTATCTCTCTCTCTCCCTCTCCCTTCCTCTCTGGAATCAATTTAAATAAATAAATAAAAACTTAAAAAAAAAAGAATATGGCAATTAAATTGAGAAGGAAGAAGTGGCTACAACAAGCAGTGGTGAGCGAGCTAATTGGTGAACAAAGAAAAAAACGTAAGTGAGCATTACCGTAAAATAAGTTAGTACTGGTAATGACTAGTGTTGAGTGGGTTTAAAACAAGTTGAAGCTAAAACACTACATGACAACAACATGTAAATGAAGAAGAGAATAATCAGAAAAGCTTCCTGGATAGTTTGAGAGGAATAAAAACATTAATTTTTTACTTTGATCATGCATGATTGCTAAAAAATTAAGGACAACCAATAAAAATCAGAATGGGTTCTGTAGTTTCCAAACCAGTAGAAAGAAAAATGGGAAAAGAAACTGTAGTCAATCTAATAAAAGACAGAAAAAGGAGAAAAAATAAAATATATAAGAGCAAGGAAAGTAGAAGCACAAAGTACGTCTTACAAATAAATCCAAGCATATTAGCAAACACAGTAAATATAAACAGATTCTACCGGCCAGATAGACTAAAACAAAGTCTAGCCACATACTGATTGTAAGATACACACCTAAAACATAAGGTCAGAAATGTTAAAGCAAAGAGACGGAAGCATATATTTAGATGTGGGGGAGATTTTCACTTGCTTATCCAATATCCATTCTTCCTTTCTTGCATAACAGCAATGCCCTGTGATTATTCAAATGTTGTACCCAGCCAAAGACTGCATCCCCCAGCTTCCTCTGCAGCTATGAATGTGTTACTAATTTCTGGACCGGTGAGTTATAGGCAGAATTTCGTGGTGGTACTTGTGCAAAGACTCCTTAAAAGTTGGACAGAGAACTGAGAAAGCCCCTTGGCCTTCCCTTGCTTCTCCTTTCCTATGACCTTAAATGCAGAAGTGAGGGCTGGAGCTATGGCAGCCTTCCTGGACTGTCAGGTGATCTTGAGGATGGGAACTCTGCACTAAGGATAGGAGAGAGATAAGAGGAGACTTGGGAACTCTGCACTAAGGATAGGAGAGAGATAAGAGGAGACTTGGGCTTTGGTGAGCACGGAGCCATCTCACCAGCCCTAGACTGCCCATCTCTGGACTTCTATGCAAGACAGAAATAAATCTCAAATTTGTTTAAGCCCCCATGGTTGGGTCTTTGTTATTGCAGCCATATCTAATGAAAATGAAGCTAGTTGTACCATCTGGTGAGTGATATGGATAATGGGGGAGGCTATATATATGTAAGGAGTAGGTGATATAGGAGAAATCTTTGTACCTCCCTCTCAATTTTATTATAAACCTGAAACTGCTCTAAAAATAAAAAAATAAAGTGCTTTAAAATTGAGCTAGTTGTAGTTGTTAGCATTAGATTTGGTATCAAGTGACAGAAAACTCAATAACAGTAGCTTACACAACTAGGAGCTTGTTTCTTTGACATGTAAACTAAGTCCAGATATAAGCAGCTGTGGGCTTCCTGCTCCTCAGTCACCAGGGACCCAGGCTCTCTGTACTGTGTAGCTTCACCAACCTCAACACATGGCTTCTACCTCCTGGCCTAGATGGCTGCTCAGATTCTGGCCATCACGTCCCCGTTCCAGCCAGCAGGAAGGAGGAAGAGACGAAAAACAGTCACATGATCTGTTTGAGGACACGGCAGATGCAGGAGATACCACTTCTGCTTACATTCCACTGGCCAGAACTTCATTGCCATGCCAAACTCAAAAGCAATATAGTTTTCATTCTCAGTAGCCTTATGGCCAGCTGAAAGTCATGAATTCCACTACTAAAGAAAAGGGAGAGTGGATATTGAGGGACGACTGGGAAACAAATTAATATCATATGACTTAAGCTTTAATTCAATAAGTACTTTAGAGATAAATATTCAAAGTGATGAATGCCAAGAACCTACAACCAAGATTACTTTATCCAGCAAAGCTATCATTCAGAATTGAAGGTCAGATAAAGAGCTTCACAGATAAGAAAAAGCTAAAGGAGTTCATCACCACTAAACCAGTATTATACGAAATGCTGAAAGGTATCCTTTAAGAAGAGGAAGAAGAAGAAAAAGGTAAAGATACAAATTATGAACAACAAATACACATCTATCAACAAGTGAATCTAAAAATCAAGTGAATAAATAATCTGATGAACAGAATAAACTGGTGAATATAATAGAATCAGGGGCATAGAAAGGAAGTGGACTGACTATTCTGGTGGGGGGAAGGGGTGTGGAGGTGCGGGAAGAGACTGGACAAAAATTGTACACCTA
>NW_005357075.1:1592858-1599995 GCF_000412655.1 Myotis brandtii
TCCTATATAATAAAAGGCTAAAATGCAAATCGACTGAACGACGAACAACCGGTTGCTATGACATGCACTGACCACCAGGGGGCAGACGTTCAATGCAGGAGCTGCCCCCCCTGGTATTCAGTGTGCTCCCACAGAGGAAGCACCGCTCAGCCAGGAGCCGGGTTCACGGCTGCCAAGCGCAGTGGTGGTGGTGGGAGCCTCTCCCACCTCTGCGGCATCAGTTGGACCTCCCCTGAGGGCTCCCGGACTGCGAGAGGGTGCAGGCCGGGCTGAGGGACCCCCCCGCCCCGAGTGCACAAATTTCGTGCACCAGGTCTCTAGTCTATCTATAATAATAAAAGTCTAATATGCTAATTAGACTGGATAGCTGAACGACCTTCGGACGTCATTCCAACAAAAACCACAGCAGCGGGGGCCAAGGTAGAGGTGATCAGGCAGGCAGGCAGAGTGGTTAGAGGAGATCCGTCATTCCAACAAAAGCCACGGCGACGGGGGCCAAGGCAAAGGCGGTTAGGGGCAATCAGGCAGGCAGGCAGAGTGGTTAGAGGAGATCAGGCAGGCAGAGGCAGTTTCTGATAGGCAGTTTCTGCCAATTATACAAGCTGTGTTTGGAGAAATCTAGCAATGTTTTTCAAGTGTTGAAAGCAAAAACACTCAACCTAGAGTTTTTTACCCAGTAAAAATACCTTTCAAAAGTCAAGTGAAGCCCTGGCTGGTTTGGCTCAGTGGATAGAGCATCGGCCTGCGGACTGAAGGGGCTTGTGTTCAATTCCAGTCAAGGGCACATGCCTGGGTTGTGGGCTTGATCCCCAGTAGGGGGCATGTAGGAGGCAGCCAATCAATGATTCTCTCTCATCATTGATGTTTCTATATCTCTTTCCCTCTCCCTTCCTCTCTGAAATCAACAAAAATAAAATTCAACTGAGAGTTAAAAAAAAAAAGGTAAAGTGAAATAAGGACTTTTCAGATATAAAAAAGCTGAAAGAATTCATCACAAGCAGGCGTGCATTACAAGAGATGTTTAAGTCCTTCAAGCAGAAGAAAAATGATATCAAATGGAAACTTGAATTTACACAAAGGAACGAAGAATACCAGAAATGGTAAATATGTAAATGTTTTATTCTAATTCCTAATCTCTTTAAAATATAGACTGTTTAAAGCAAAGATAATACATTATAGTGAGGGATTTATAGCATATGTAGAATCAAGAGTTATTACAGCCCTGGCTGGTTTGGCTCAGTGGATAGAGCGTCGGCCTATGGATTGAAGGGTCCTGGGTTCGATTCTGGCCAAGGGCACATGCCTGGGTTGTGGGCTCTATCCCCAGTGGGGGGCGTGCAGGAGGCAGTCAATCAATGATTCTCTCTCATCATTGATGTTTCTATCTCTTCCTCTCCCTTCCTCTCTAAAATCAATAAAAAAAAGTTATTACAATAGTACAAAGAAAGAGAAGTGAGAAATAAAGTATGCTGTAGTAAGAGACTCATCATACATGAAGTGGTACAATAGTATTTTAATTAAGTAAAAAATGTATATTGTAAACTCTAAAGCAACCACTAAAAAATAACAAAGCAATGAGGTATAAGCCAATAGAAGAAATGAAAATGTAATAAAAAAACAGTTAATCCAAAAGAAGGCCAGAAAAGAGGAAAAATGGAGCACAGGTGGAACAAATAGAAAAACAAATAGCAAGATGATAGATTTAAACCGAATCTTGTTGATAATTACAGTATATATTAATCATTTAAATACTCAAATTAAAAGGCAGAGTTATCAGTTTGGATAAAAAAGAATTACATGGTATCTAGAAGAAATCCATTTAATACATAAAGATACAGAGGTTAAAAGTAAAATGATAACAAAATAATAAAACAGGAAAAAAGCCCTGGCCAGTGTGACTCAGTTGATTGAGTGTTGTCCCATGCACCAAAAGGTTGCTTGTTCGATCCCCTGTCAGGATTCATGCCTGGGTTGTGGGCTCGATCCCCAGTAGGGGGTGTGCAAGAGGCAGCCGATCGGGTTGATTTTTTTTCCCTCCCTCTCCCCTCTCTTTAAAATCAATAAAAACATACTTTTTTAGTTGATTGATTTTTTTTTCCTCCCTCTCCTTTCCCCTCTCTTTAAAATCAATAAAAACATACTTTTTTAAAAAGCAGAAAAAAACACCACAGAAACACGAATGAAAAGAGAGCTAGATTGACTATATTAACCAGATTAAGTGGACGTCACAATATCTACTAGGGATAAAGAGGGGCATTTCATAATGATGAAGGTATCAATTAACCAAGAGGATATAGCAACCTTAGAAGTGTATGTGCCTAATAAGAGCTTTAAAGTACTTGAAGTAAAAACTAGTAACTGAAAGGAGGAATAGACAAACCACAATTATTGTTGAAGACTTCAACATTCTCCTCTCAGTAATTAATAGATCAACTAGACAGATAATGAGACTATAGAAGACTCCAACAAAACAACCAACCAACTTGATATAATTGACATTTATAGAGCAACACGCCCAACAAAATGAGAACACACCTTCTTCAAGTGTAAATGAAATATTCACCAAGATAACACATTCTGGGTCATAAAACAAGTCACAACACAGTTTAGACTGAATAGAGCATGTTCTCAGACCATGATGGAATTAAACTAGAAATCAATTAAAGAGTCTTAGAAAATCCCTATTATTCGGAAAATTTTAAATATACATACTTCTAAATACCCTAGGGGCTGAAGAAGGAAAACTTTACAATAATTTCAACTGAATAAAAATGAAAACCATACTTGACAAAACTTGTGGGATGAATAAAGACTTGAATAGATAGTTCTCCAAAAAAGATAAACAAATGACCAATAAGCACATGAAGAGATGCGCAACAGCATTAGTCATCAGGGAAATGCAAATTAAAACCACACGGAGCTACCAGATCACACCCACTACGATGACTAATCAAAATTACAGACAATAACAGGTGCTGGGGAGGATGCTGGAGCCCTCGTACATTGTTGGTAGGATTGTAAACAGTGTGACTACTTTGGGAAACAATCTGGTAGTTCCTCAAAATGTTATATATAAAACTACCACACAGGACCCAGCAATTGCATTCCAGGTAGATGCTCAAGAGAGATGAAAGCATGTGCTCACTAACAACTCTGCACATGAATGTTCATAACAGCGTTCATAACAGCCAAAAGGTCGAAACAATCCAAGTGTCCATCACCTGCTGGAAGGATAAGTGACAGGTGCTATATCCAGGCAATGAATATTCTCTGACAATAAAAAGAAGTGAAGCACAGATACATGCTACAACGTGGATGAGCCTTAAAAACAGTATGCCAGGTGAAAAGAGCTGGCCATAAAAGACCATCCACCTTTTAATTTCATTTATATGAACTGTCCAGAACAGGCAGATCTATAGAGACAGAAAGTAGATTAGTGTTTGGCTAGTGCTGCATGTGATTTTTAAAAGAAGTCCTATTCTGAAATTTATATGGAAATGCTAAGCACCTATAATTGTCAACACAATTTTGGAAAAGAATAAGAAAGTTGGAAGATTAATATAGTCAATTTGCCTCATTTTAAGACTTACTATAAAACTACAATAATTAAATCAGTCTATTATTGAAAAGAGGGTAAACATATAAAGCAATGAAACAGAACAGAGTATAGAAATATATGCAATCATATGTAGTCAATTGATTTTTGACAAAAATGCTAAAATAGTCTTTTCAAAATAGTGCTAGTGCACTGGATATCATTTTGGGGGGAAAAGTTCCTTTATCCTTACTTCATACCGTACAAAAAAAATGATCTTGAAATGGATCATCGACTTAGATATAAGAGCTAAAACAATAGCACTTCTAGAGGAAAACATTTGTGACTTTAGGTAATGATTTCTTAGGACACCAAAAGGATGAACCGTAAGAGAAAAAAAAAAAAGTTAGATTGGACTATCAAAATTAAAAACTTGCGCTTTTCAAAATACACTATTACAGCCCAGCCAGTGTGGCTCAGTGGTTGAGCATCAACCTATGAACCAGGAGGTCATGGTTCGATTCCCAGTCAGGGCACATGCCCAGGGTTGCAGGCTCAATTCCCAGTGTGGGAGGCAGCCAATCAATTCTCTCCCATTATTGATGTTTCTATCTCTCTCTCCCTCTCCCTTCCTCTCTGAAATCAATAAAAATATATTTAAAAAGCAAAACCAAAAACACTATTACAAAAATGAAAAGGCAAGCCATGCAATAGGAGAAAATATTTGAAAAATATTTTTGATAAGTCAATGTCTCCAAAATACATAAAGAACTCCTACAACTCAATAAGAATAACTCAATTTAAACAGTGGCAAAACAATCAACAATTGAATCTAAAAATCAAAATAATCTAATGAACAAAATAAACTGATCAATAAAATAGAACCAGAGGCATGGGAACATGGAACAGACTGAAGAATCTCAGAGGGAAGCAGGCAAAGGGGGGCAGGAAGAGATTAACCAAAGAATTTATAAGCATACTAGAGGCCTGGTGCACAAAATTCATGCATTCGGTGGGGTGGGAGATCCCTCAGCCCAGCCTCAGTCCGGGAGCCCTTGGAGGATGTCTGACTGATGGCTTAGGCCCGCGGCGGCATCAGTTGGACATCCTTAGTGCTGCCATGGAGGCTGCCACCACTGCCGCTGCGCTCGCCAACTGTGAGCCCGGCTTCTGGCTGAGCGGTGCTCGCCCTGTGGGAGTGCACTGACCATCAGGGGGCAGCTCCTGCATTGAGCATCTGTCCCCTGGTGGTCAGTGCACATCACAGCGACTGGCTGTTCCACCACCAGGCTGAAACTGACTCTCCGACATCCCCCAAGGGGGTCCCAGATTGCGAGAGGGTGCAGGCCAGGCTGAGGGACCCCACTGGTGCATGAGCAGGGCTGGGGAGGGACACAGGAGGTTGGCCAGCCTGGGAGAGACCACGGGAGGACTCCAGGGTGTGACCGGCCTGTCTTGCTCAGTCCCAATCTGCCAGACACCAGCAGCAAGCTAACCTACCGGTTGGAGCGTCTGCCTCCTGGTGGTCAGTGCACGTCATAGCGAGCGGTTGAGCGGCCTTAGCATATCATTAGCCTATTACGCTTTGATTGGTTGAACGGTCGACTGGATGACCAGACACTTAGCATATTAGGCTTTTATTATATAGGATATGCATTACCTATGGACACGACAATAGGGTGGTGAAGGTCTGGGGTGGGGCAGGAACCGGTGAAGGGGATAATGGGGAGGAGGGAAGGGGTAGACATCTGTAATAACCCTAACAATAAAGATTTTTTTAAAAAGAAAAAACAAAAATTGGCAAAACATCTAAACAGGCATTTGGAAAAAAGAAGACATACAAATGACCAAACAACAAATTCAAAAAATGATCAATATTGCCCTGGCTAGTATGGCTCAGTTGGTTGGCCATCATACTGTGCACTGAAAGGTGGCTGGTTCGATTCCCAGTCAGGGCACAAACCCAGGTTGTAGGTTTCATCCCCAGCTGGGGTATGTGTGGGAGGCAGCCGATCAATGTTTCTCTCTCACATTTCTCTCTCTCTTTCTCTCTCTCCCCTTTCCTCCCCCTCGCCCCCCAAAAAGAAAACACATTTTAAAAAATGATCAACATCACCAGTTATTAAGAAAATGTAAATCAAAATCACAATGAGATGCCACTATCTAGGTACTGAGTAGCTAAAATTAAGATTGACAGTGCATGGGTGGGGATGTAGAGCAACTGTAATTCTCATACATTGCTGGTAGGAATGCAATTTGGAAAATAGTTTGACAGTTTTGTACAAAGTTTAACACACATTTGCTACATGATACAGCAATTCCACTCCTAGGTATTTACTCAAGAATGAAAAAATATGTCCATACAAATACCTACACTTAAATTCATAATAGTATAAAATTGAAAACTACCCCAATGTGCATTAATAAGTGAATGAATAAACAATTTATATATATGCATATTTTCATAGAATGGAATATTACTCAGATATAAAAAAGGAACACACTGACCAACAACATGGATAAATCTCAAAAGCATTATGTGAGGTGGAAAAAGCTGGGCACAAGAGACTATGTATCGCAAGCTTCCGTTTAAATGAAATTCTAGAAAAGGAAAAACTATAGTGACAGAAAGTAGATCAATGGTTGCAGAGGCAGGTGGAAGGGATTGACTGCAAAGAGGCTTAAATGCGGTGGTGGTTACACAAGTATAAACATTTGTCAAATGCATCAAGCTGTACATTTACCATTGGTGAGTCTTGTTCTAAATCACATCTCAATAAAACTGGTAAAAAACGGACTCAAAGAAGTAACCCGGATGATGTGGCTCAGAGGTTGAATGTCGACCTATGAACCAGGAGGTCACAGTTCAATTCCTGGTCAGGGCACATGCCGGGATTGTAGGCTCAATCCCCAGTAGGCATGCAGGAGGCAGCCAATCAATGTTTCTCTCTCATCATTGATGTTTCTCTCTCGCCCTCTCTGAAATCAATAAAAATATATTAAAAACAAGAAATAGAAACATTTGAGATCATAAACTTAAATAAATCACAGTAACTTAAAAACAAACCAGTCCCACGGAGTTCATTTGCTTATTCACTCACTCCTTCACTATAGATCGAGTTCCTACAGTATACCAGGCCCTGTTAGACAGACGGTGTGGGGAAGGCAGCAGACAAAACAGGCCAAGTCCTTGCTCTCTTGGAGGTTATGGCTAGGGAGGAAGAAGGCACACACGAAAACTGATGCCAGTGGTGGGTCCTATGGGGGAAAAGGGGAGTGTGGGCTGGGAAGCTGAGGGGTTGCTGCTGTGGTTACATTAGAAGAAAGACCAGATGGAAGTGGGGGACAGGCGTAGCCCTGTCCCGGGGAACAATAAATGCAAGGACTCTGAGGAGGGGTATTTGGGAGTTTTCAAGGTATAGTCAGTGAACCAGTGTGGTTTCAGCAGGATCAGGGAGGGGAGAGCAGCGAAAGTGGAGGCCAGAGCGCGTGCTGAGGGCCAGAACATAAAGGATCTTGGATCCCAATCTCAGTGAAATGGAAGCCATGGACCTAAGCAGAGAAGCAACACAGCCTGACTTTGTTTAAAAGAATCTTGCTGT
>NW_005357075.1:1600069-1602329 GCF_000412655.1 Myotis brandtii
AGGGGTGAAAGGCATAAAAAGGGACACCTGTAATACTCTCAACAATAAAAACAAAGTAAGCTTTTAAAAAAATAAAAAATAAAAATAAAAGAATCTTGCTGGCAGCCGTGCATAGAAGGTTGGGAAACATCCGGAAAGGGCTAGATGGTAAATATTTTAGTTTGTAAACCCTATGGTCTGTGGAGAATACTCAACCCTGCTGTTACTGCATGTAAACAGCCATGAATAATATGTAAATGAAGGAGGATTAGCTGTGTTTCAACAAAACTTTACAAAAACAGGCAGTAGGCTGGATTTCACCTTGTAGTTTGTCAACCCCTGGACTAGACTATAGGGGACAAAGGGTAGGCCACTGAGGAGTCCCTGCAATAAAACTGAGCAAGAAGAGATGGTCCCCTGGACCAGGTATAGCAGGGGGGTGGGATGTGGTCAGACTGGGGAAGGTGGAGCCAACAGGATTTGCTGGTGGATCAGACTTGGGGGATTACATAGTTCCTGACGACTGAGGAACCATGCCCTGGGAGAGGATCGGTTGGGGTAGGGAAAGAGCTTATAGGTAAAAATCAAGAATCTGGATTTAGATTTGTTATGTTTGGGATATCTCTTAGATATCTCCTGAATATATTCAGAGGTTGGGTTTATAAAAATAAATTTCAGAGTATTCATTTTGAACAGATGGTCTTTAAAACCATGGGAACGAATGAGATCTCGGGAGATCTCAGAGGGAGGGAAAAAAAACGGTTTGAGGGCAGGTTTACAAGGACAGTCTCCCAGATTGTCAAGGACGGATAATCCTAGTCTTATACTCACTGTCCCACCACACAGAAGAGCACACTCCACCCCCAGCTCATGAGGCCAGCAGGCCTTGGAACCCAGATAAGGAATTCATAGGCCAACCTCACTTATGAATATATACATTTTTTTAAAAAAAGTCTTACAAAGTAGATCTAGCCGTTTATAATATGATCAAATTGTATTTATCTCAGGAATGCAAAGTTGGCTGAATATTATTCTATTAATATAACTTACCACTTAGCAGATGAAAGCTGATCTAGCCGTTTATAATATGATCAAATTGTATTTATATCAGGAATGCAAAGTTGGCTGAATATTATTCCATTAATATAATATTATTCTATTAATATAACTTACCACTTAGCAGATTAAAGAAGAAAAGAACCCAAGATCATCTGAGTAGAAAAGTGTTTGATAACCACTCTTGATTAAAAAGAAGAAAACCTAATTTTAAACGCAGAGCGGGAAGGGATGGGACTTCCTGAAGCTGACAAAGGGTGTCTACCGGACCTGATAGACCTAATGGAGAAACTTTAGAAGCATTTCTTTAGAAAGAAACCAAGAATGAAACAAGGGTGTCTACCACTATCATTTTATCTGATATGGTACTGGAGGTCCTAACCAGTGTAGCAGGATTTTAAGAAGGGACACAAAAACTGCCATTATTCACAATGACGATTTGCATAGAAAACACAAGATAAATGATTAGAAATGAGAGAATTTCTGGATACACAATCAATAGGTAAGTCATCAACAGAGTCCTGACACCATCAGTAAGCAGTTAAAGTATGTGATTTAGAAGAGAAGCTATTTAGCCACCATCCGCAGCTAGTAAAGGTGGGCTGGGGTGGAAGCAGGATGAGTTCAGGCTTTTGGTCATGGGCGCACCCCCTCTCTAGCATGGCGACGCTGTGGCAGGACGCCCACCCCGAGTGAGCTGAGCAGCAGTGTCCCCGCGCCTGCAGGCGAGACTCACCATGGGCAGCACAGAGGCCTGCAGCGAGGCGACGATGATGGGCTTCGTCCTCTTGTCCTCCTGGCTTGCTGGGGGCAGGATCTCCACGAGGTTCATCTCCTCTTTGACTTTCTCCCCCAGGCAAATCTGAGCGGGTGGACAACAGGCGGGCACCTCGTCACCCGAGGGCAGAGGGGGGGAAACCTTGTTGCCTCTGTAGGGATCCGACTCCCCGCTCCTCTCTAGTGGTTTGAGTCCCTCCTCCCCGCCTTGGGGTGGGGGAGGGGGCACCCACCGTATTGAGCAACACCTTACAGTCCTGCTTGCCCTCCTTCTGCGGCTTGAAGGTCCAGGTCCGCTTCTCCTGGTTTAACTCACAGCCTGGAAGGGAGAGGCAGGGAGTTGGGGGCCGTGTCCTCCAGGCCGTCCTCCCCCGGCGGACGCGCCAGCAGCCCGTCCGCACTTACCCCAAAGCGTGGCTGTCCCGGCCTTGTCGGGGGTGCTGGAGCG
>NW_005357075.1:1602579-1605046 GCF_000412655.1 Myotis brandtii
AGCCCAGGCTGCCCCGCAGCTGTTATGAGGCTGCGGAGGGCACGGGTGGTGTCCAATCAGCCCTAAGGGGAGGCCTTCTCCCGCCCGCCTGCGGTCCTGTGCCCTGAGTCTCGGGGCACCTGGACGGCCCGTCAAAACGCACGTGCGGCTAAAAAAAAAGTGCTCACCGCTTTCTTCTTGTCCCCCCGTCCCCCCCCCAACCCCAGGTGTGGGTCCCCGGAGAGGAGAGCCCTGTTCCCAGAAGGATGGCTTGTCCCGCGGCCAGGAGAGGGGGTGGCAGCTGGTGAGGAATCCGGAGAGAGCGACGCTGTCAGGGCCCGTCATTAACAAACAGCCGCGCGCAGCGTCCGGAGCCCCCAGGGAACTCTCCGCGCATCCTCCTCCGTCCCGCCGCCGGGCTCCGCACCCGCCGGTAAGTTTCGCTGATTTTCAACCGAGGCGCCAGCAATTCAACCGGGAAGGGATAGTCTTTCCCGGAGCGGTGCTGGAGGGCGTAGCTGGATACATCTCTCTCTGGAACCCTGGGTGGAGCTTCTGCTGTGTGAGAACCAGCTTTTTTCTTTTTAAAATGTCAATTTTATTGAAAAACTAACTTACAACCCTAACCGGTTTGGGTCAGTGGATAGATAGAACGTCGGCCTGTGGACTGAAGGGTCCCGGGTTCGATTCCGGTCAAGGGCAGGTACCTTGGTTGCGGGCACATGCCCAGTAGGGGGCGTGCAGGAGGCAGCTGATCGATGGATGTTTCTCATTGATGTTTCTAACGCTCTATCCCTCTTCCTTCCTCTCTGTAAAAAAAAATCAATAAACTGTATTTAAAAAAAATAAAGACAAGGTTTTAAAAAAGAAAAAGAAAAAATGACTTATATACAAAAATGTACTCATTTAAGGTGTCTGATTAGATGAATTTTAACAAATGTACTCACCTGTGTAGTCCTCACCGCAGCCCTCACTCCCATCACTCCCCCAGATTTTCTTGTTTCCCCTGCAGTCAGTCGCCTCCCCTTCATGCCTAATGGGTATTAGGCAAATGCCTGCTTTCTGACACTACAGATTAGCATCGACTCTTCTGGAATTTCATGCGTAAATAGAATCATAGGAACTGTTTGCCCTCTTTTGCTGAACAAAACGTGTTTGGGATTTACTTATCCACATTGCTGCTGGTATCAATAGTTTGCTTTTGTTGGGTAGTATTCAATCTGTATATCCAGTCACCTGCTGGTCAGCTGCCAACTTGGCAAGGCTACTGTATCCAGTTATTCAAGCAAACACTAATGTAGATGTGTCTGTAAAGGTGTTTTGTAGACATGCTGAACACCTGCCAGCAGTTGCCTTTAAGTAAAGGTTACCCTCAGTAATGTGGGTGGGGGTGATTCAATCAATTTAAAGGCCTTGAGGGCAGGACAGATTCCCCTGAAGTTCTGTGGACTGCAGTGTAACGTCCTGCTAGAGAGCTCCAGCCGGCCCTGCCTGGAAACCCGCGCTGTGGATGTCAGACTTGCCTATCCAGCCCTCATAGTTGCCTAAACCAATTCCTTGTAATACATGCCTGACTGATACACATGCTGATGGATATTCGGGTAGCCCAGGTTTAGGCTATTCTGAATACAAATGCTACGAACATTTGAGAGCAAGTCTTTGCTTGGACGTGCCTAGGAGTGGAATTGCTGGATCATTGGTAAGCATTTACCAGACTATGTAAAACTATAAAACTATTTTCTTGTACATTTTGCGTTCCTACCAGCAATGTATAAGAATTCCAGTTGCTCTACAACTCCGCCAGCTCTTGGAATTGTCAGTCTTCCTAGTTGTAGCCACTGTAGTGGATGTGTATAGTGACATTTCTTCTGGCTTTTATTTGTATTCATTTGATGAGTGATGTTGAGCATCTTTTCAAGTGTTTATTTGTCATTTGTGTATCTTCTTTTGTAAAATACCTGTTCAGATATTTTGTCCATTTTTAACTTGGGTTATTCTTATTGAGTTGTAGGGGTTCTTTTATATATCTTGGATACCTGTTTTCTGTCAAATATATATGTATTCCATAGATTTTTCACTCCTGTCTATAGCTTGTCTTTTCATTGTAAAAAATGATATCTTTTAAAGAGCAAATTTAAAAAAATTTTTTAAATTATTTTTTTCTTTTATGTCTTGTGCTTTTGATGTTTAAAGAAATCTTTGCTTAACCTAAGGTTGTGAGAGTTTTCTCCTAGGTTTTCTTTTAGAAGCCTTGTAGTCTTAGCTTTTACTCTTACATCAGTCATCCATCTGAAGTTAATTTTTGTGATGGTGTTAGGCGAGGGTCATGGTTATTCCCCCCACCCCCAAGTGGACATCCACTTCTTCAAGCACCATTTTTGGAAAAAGACTATTCCCTCTTTACTGAATTACCTTGGCACTTTTTTTTTTTAACTTTTATTTTTTATTTTTTTAATTAAATCTTTATTGTTCAGATTATTACATTTGT
>NW_005357075.1:1606058-1606460 GCF_000412655.1 Myotis brandtii
GTGGTTCTGGATGATGTCTGTTTTGTCTTTTCGTTGTATTTTTGAAGTTGTTGTGGGAGGCAGCAATTTCCGGTGTTTACCTATGTCGCCATCTTGGTTTCTTATTTTGTCCATTTTTAACTTGGGCTATTCTTATTGAGTTGTAGGGGTTCTTTTATATATCTTGCATACCTGTTTTCTGTCAAATATATATGTATTCCATAGATTTTTCACTCCTGTCTATAGCTTGTCTTTTCATTGTAAAAAATGATATCTTTTAAAGAGCAACATTTTAAAAACATTTTTCTTTTTTTCTTTTATGTCTTGTGCTTTTGATGTTTAAAGAAATCTTTGCTTAACCTAAGGTTGTGAGAGTTTTCTCCTAAGTTTTCTTTTAGAAGCCTTGTAGTCTTAGCTTTTACT
>NW_005357075.1:1606473-1607484 GCF_000412655.1 Myotis brandtii
GGCTACCCAGCAGAAGCCAGCTGTAAAGCAATGCAAGTTGCCCTGGGGCCTTGGGGCAGCTGCAGTTTGTTATTTTCAGATTACAAAGGGCCGGGCCTTTCATATACAAAAGCCTCCGCATGGCTTGGCTTGGACAGGGCGGGGTCCCAGGGGATCAACAGGATGGGCGGAGTGAGCAGTATGGCTGCTCTCAGTCCTGCCTTCAGAGGCCCGGGCAATCACTGCAAGCGCCTCGAGTTCCGACCGATGCCAGACAGTCCCGTTTCTCCTGTATTAGTCTGGGTCCCCAGAGACTCGCCCGGAACTGGAGCTCAGAGCCTGAGACACCCTCCTGATTGAAAAAGACAATCGTGTCCTCAGCCGCCAGCCCTCTCCGCATGCACCTCCGCGTGGGCTCCACCCATGTGGGGTGTGCAGGAGGGAGCTAATCAATGATTCTCTCTCATCATTGATGTTTCTCTCTCTCTCTCTCCCTCCTCTCTGAAATCAATAATAATATCCTAATAATAGACAAACATGGTAATTAACCATACCTCCGCTACGCTTCCCATTGGCTAATCAGCAGGATATGCAAATTAACTGCCAACCAAGATGGCGGCCAGCAGCCACGCAGCTGAAGAGAACAGGAGGCTTGCTTGCTCCAGTGATGGAGGAAGCCAAGGTTCCCCGCCTGCTGCGGCCCAGCTGTGAGCTCCAGATGCAACAATGTTGCAATTATAGAAGCTAAACAAACCCCAGAAACCTGCTTTCAGCCGCCAGAGGGCTCAGAGCTTAGAGCGTCAGTGATGGCAACAGAATTTCAATTATAGAAGCTAAACAAACCCAGATACCTGCTTTCAGCCAGCCATGGCCTCAGAGCTGGAGCCGGCTCTCAGCTCCAGTGACAGCTATAGAAGGTAAGTAAATCCCAGAATAAAAAAAAAAAAGAAAGAAAAGAGAGACTGGGAGCTTTAGTCGCCCGTCAGCCTGAAAACGGCCCTCAGCCCCTCCCCCAGATGTCCAGGCACCCCA
>NW_005357075.1:1607626-1608547 GCF_000412655.1 Myotis brandtii
CTCAATGCTTTTCTCTTTCCTTCTAGTTGTAGAATTTCCACTCAGCCAGCCTTCCTGTGGTTCTGGATGATGTCTGTTTTGTCTTTTCGTTGTATTTTTGAAGTTGTTGTGGGAGGCAGCAATTTCCGGTGTTTACCTATGTCGCCATCTTGGTTTCTTATTTTGTCCATTTTTAACTTGGGCTATTCTTATTGAGTTGTAGGGGTTCTTTTATATATCTTGCATACCTGTTTTCTGTCAAATATATATGTATTCCATAGATTTTTCACTCCTGTCTATAGCTTGTCTTTTCATTGTAAAAAATGATATCTTTTAAAGAGCAACATTTTAAAAACATTTTTCTTTTTTTCTTTTATGTCTTGTGCTTTTGATGTTTAAAGAAATCTTTGCTTAACCTAAGGTTGTGAGAGTTTTCTCCTAAGTTTTCTTTTAGAAGCCTTGTAGTCTTAGCTTTTACTTTTACATCAGTCATCCATTTGAAGTTAATTTTTGTGATGGTGTTAGGCAAGGGTCATGGTTATTCCCCGCCCCTCCAAGTGGACATCCAGTTCTTCAAGCACCATTTTTGGAAAAAGACTATTCCCTCTTTACTGAATTACCTTGGCACTTTTGTAAAAAATCAACCATATATGTTAGTCTGTTCCTGGACTTTATACTGTTCCATTGATCTGTCTACCCTCATGTCAATACCACACTATCTTGATTACTGTAGCATGATAGTAAATCTTGAAATCAGGTAGTTGAGTTCTCCTATTATTCTTTTTAAAAATGTTTTGGCTAGCCCTAGCCGGTTTGGCTCAGTGGATAGAGCGTCAGCCTGTGGACTCAAGGGTCCCAGGTTCGATTCCGGTCAAGGGCATGTACCTTGGTTGCGGGCACATCCCCAGTAGGAGGTGTGCACGAGGCAGCTGATAGATGTTT
>NW_005357075.1:1608880-1630242 GCF_000412655.1 Myotis brandtii
TCTATCCCTCTCCCTTCCTCTCTGTGAAGAATCAATAAAATATACTAAAAAAAAAAAAAAAAGATTGGTCACTAGACTGCTTTGCAAAGTGCCCTTGGTGGAAATTTCTGGCTTTTAGGATGAAATCGCAACTCTTGTACCCCACCCCTCAGTGCTATTTCTGCGCCTCCTTGAAAGGCACCGCGTTTCATGCCGAGCTTCTGCCCTTCCCGGCCTCTGCCCACGGGCTCGTCTGGCGGGACTCAGCTTGGGGTTCCTCTTTCGCACCCGCAGAGCACGATGAGCCGCGCCATGACCATCCCTGCCGGCCGGTCGGTCCACTCCACGGGTTCTTCCCGGCCAGGGGCAAGTCCGGGAACAGCGCCCCAGGGAGCACCGCCGCGGGTCCTGGGTGAGACCACGGTGCGTGTGAAGTCCAACCTCTACCGCACAGGTTCGTGCGGGTCCGACCCCGCAGGTACCCTCATGTCAATACCACACTATCTTGATTACTGTAGCATTATAGTAAATCTTGAAATCAGGTAATTGAGTTCTCCTATTATTCTTTTAAAAAATGTTTTGGCTAGCCCTAGCCGGTTTGGCTCAGTGGATAGAGCGTCAGCCTGTGGACTCAAGGGTCCCAGGTTCGATTCCGGTCAAGGGCATGTACCTTGGTTGCGGGCACATCCCCAGTAGGAGGTGTGCAGGAGGCAGCTGATAGATGTTTCTCTGTCATTGATGTTTCTAACTCTCTATCCCTCTCCCTTCCTCTCTGTAAGAAATCAGAATGACGTCCAGAAGGTTGTTCGGTCTAATTAGATATTACACTTTTATTAGTATAGATATAGTGAACTGCATTTATTGATTTTTTGAATGTTAACCCAACCTTGAATTCCTAGGATCAAGCCCACTTTGTCATGATATCTTTGATACATATTTCTGAAAATGATTTGCCTGTATTTTATTAAGGAATTTTGTATATATGTTCATGAGGGATATTAGTCTAGTTTTTTTTTTCTTTTAATGTCTTTGTCTATCAGGGTTTTGTTATCAGAGAAATGTTTGTTTCATAAAATGTTTGGGAAAGTGTTTCCTCCTCTGTTATTTTCTGATTTTTGTGCAATTTCAGGTGCTCTGACTGCAAGAGCAGGGATGTCTGTCTCCTTGGTGCAGGGCACGCTGCCCTCATCTCCTTACTGTCCCATAGGACTTGTTCTGCTCTATCCTGGAACCTGGGAATCATACTAGAATCCTCTTCCCTTCACTCTCCACATCCAATTGGTCACAAAGTCCTGTTGACACCTTCTCCCCCAATATTTCCCAACTCCCCACAGCCCTTGTCTTGGTTCAAGTCCTTATTACCCACTAGCTGATGGGTTAAACAAAGATTGGTCACTAGCCCGGCCAGCGTGGCTCAGTGGTTGAGCATCGACCTATGAACCAGGAGGTCAGGGTTCAATCCCCAGTCAGGGCACATGCCCAGGTTGTGGGCTCCATCCCCAGTGTGGGGTGTGCAGGAGGGAGCTGATCAATGATTCTCTCTCATCGGGGCAGGGATGGCCGCTTTCCCTCGGTGCTTCGCAGGATCGGGGCCCGATGCCGGTGGTTTCTGCTCTTCCCTTTTGGTGGAGGGCTGTGGCCACGGCGTGAGTTTAACGCGCCCAAACCAGGCGGCCGGGGCTCCCTCCAAATCAGATCCAGCCACTCTACCTTCCAGCTACCATCTGCCGGCCCTGCCACCGTCCCAGACACAGTTCCTTTCCACCTGGCCCAGCTCGTAATGAGCGCAGAGACTGGAGAGGGAATGGGGGAAGGGCAGAGACTGGAGAGGGAATGGGGGAAGGGCTCCCTCAAATAGGGCGGCGAGGGAGGCTTCAGAGCGGGAGGGGCCTCTGTCTTGAAAAGGGCAGATGGGCAAAGGGCCTGCAGCTCTAGCCCGAGAAGGAGGGTCTGCAGATGGTGAAGGGCAGGGGGCAGGTGTGGAGGCGGAGGCGGCCACGGCAGCTGTGTGGTTGGAGGGGAGAGTTCCACTGCGCACTTGAGGCTTGGTTGGTAGTTTATAACTCGATTTGCTTTGTGACGAGAGCCCCAGACTGCAAGCTGTTGAAGGTGGGGAATCGGTGTTCTGAGAAATAGAAATGACAATGGCCTGCTGTATTCTTAATTAAGAGAGGATGCTTTCCCTCCATTGCACCGTATAATCAGTCCTTTAAGAGCCGAGGGGAGATGGCTTGGGTTTCCTCACTTCCAGACTACTGCTTTCTTAAATTTGCCCACCCTTTTAAACTATCCGACCGTACCGTGGCCCCTCTGAGCTTTACGTAAGGCCACTTCTGTTGTCCAGTTAATCAGTTCTTATCCTGAGCTTGGTTGTCCACCAGACCTTGAATCCAGACATGCATGGATTTGCTTAAATTGCTACCCATTGGCTGACAGGGATTGATAATCACTTTTACTCATCTGTGAACTAATAATGGGATGGTTTGGACCACATAGAAGATGCTGTATGCTTGCCTCAGTTTCTGTCTTCATAGTTATCAAGCAGAATTTAAAATATAATTGTGTATGATGCTTGTAAAGTACTGTTCACTGTTTTGCAAGTCAGTTTGTACTGGTGAGGGACTTCAGGCAGAATGATGGCAATGAATTTGCCTTGCAAATGCTGGGTCTGCTTTTCCGGTGCTGTCAAAAAGGTATTTGGCCTATAGTGGGTGCTAAGTGTTTGATGAATGGACAGACAGCCTGTCCTGAAAATCGTAAGGGTTTTTCTGAGGAAGGCGGGGCTGACCAATGAATTCCAGGGCATCTAAGAAACCCAAGACCGGGTGTAATGGACCCAGGGCCCAGCTAGAGGCAAGACTCCTTAGACATTATTTAGGTCCACATTTGCAGTTGTATTAATTATGGCTGGGGACTACACTTTTACCCTTTCAAATTTAAAGTTTTTAAAGAACCAGGACTGTTAAATAGTTACAACTATTTACATTTTCCAAGGCTTTGTTATGACTCATGGCTTTTGCAGGCTTCTTTTGTTGCTTTGGCACTTGGGCAAGTGTTTTGGCTCTCTAGATTCAATTTATATTACCCAATGACCAGAAATATTTTGGAAGATAGTCTTTCTGCACTTGGTTGAAATTTCATAAGAATACTTTTTTTCACTTGGAATAAAAAACTTCTTAAGAATAACTTTAAGAGGAACAACTGTAATAATCTGAATAAAGATTCAATTAAAAAAAAGAATAACTTCATGTCTGAAGAACATAAATATTATTTCTTAGTAGGCTGTCACTTGTCATTGGAAAGTTGACACTTAAAGTCCTTACTCCTTAAAGTCAAAAAACCTAAAATCTGATCCTGGGTCAAATCCCTTGTCTGATTTATACTTCAGTGGGAATAGAGAACCCTTATTTTGGCAGAGCCAACAAAATAAATACATACGTACACATACATGCTAAAATAATCTTCAGTAAAGACTTTAGGTGTTTTGTCAAAGGTCTAATTTAGTAGGGAACACAGTCGAAAGCACTTGACTTGATGACCATAGAGCCCAGGACAGCTTAGAAACAAACAAAGTAATGTTTTTAAAAATTTTTTTAAATTAACCATTTTTTTTTTTTTTAAGTACTGTTCACTGTTTTGCAAGTCAGTTTGTACTGGTGAGGGACTTCAGGCAGAATGATGGCAATGAATTTGCCTTGCAAATGCTGGGTCTGCTTTTCCGGTGCTGTCTGAGGGTGGAAGGGAGGAGGAGAGTCAGAGAGAGAAACATTGATGTGAGACATAATTAGTTGCCTCCCACACGAGCCCTGGCCAGGGCTGGGGATCAAGCCTGCAACCGAGGTACGTGCCCTTGACTAGAATCAAACCCATGTCCCTTCAGTCTGCAGGCCAACGCTCTATCCACTGAGCCAAACCGGCTGGGGCCTAACTCATGTTTTAACTGAATAAAACCTCCACATGATTTCTTGTGGGAATTAAAGTTTAAAGAGGTTGCTGGTTTGATTCCAAGTCAGGGCACATGCCTGGATTTCAGGCTCGATCCCCAGTAAGGGGTGTGCAGGAGGCAATTAATCAATATTTCTCTTTCATTGATATTTCTTTCTCCCTCTCCCTCTAGAAAAATCAAAACATATTTTAAAAAAGAGAACTGGCTTTCACATTTATTAGGTTGAGAGAGGAAACTGCTGATCAGAATAAAGGCTAGGTTTTGGGTTGCCCTGTTATAATTGTCAATTAAGCAAGGAACAGCTTCACTGTTTAAAAAACTTGACGTGGTTGAGGGAGATCTTAACTATGGCATTTTGTCGTGACTGGACTGCGCTCAGGTTGCACTGAGACCACCACCTCTGATGAGTTTTCTGAAATAGTTTTTGGTAGTTTTGTGGGAGGGAACTGTGGTTTTGGTATCAACCAGCATCTCAGGATAGTTGGGGTGGGTGGTCTTCAGGTACCGGTGAAAGTTACTTTGTCTTGTTCACTACAGAATTAGAATCCATGTTACTGAAGCAATGTGACTGGAATGTTTTGCATATTAATGGAGCCTGGCCATTTTACATTTCTACTAGAGGCCTGGTGCAAAAATTCTTGCACAGGTGGGGTCCCTCGGTCTGCCGGGACCAGAGGGAGGGACCGTGGGAGGTTGGCTGGCTGCAGGAGGTTGGCTATGGGAGCGCACTGGACACCAGGGGGCAGCTCCTGCATTGAGCATCTGCCCCCTGGTGTTCAGTGCGCATCACAGCAACCAGTCGACCGGTCATCAGTCACATAGAGATCTATCTATCATCTATCTACACACACACACACACACTAGTGGCCTGGTGCATGAAATTCGTGCACGGTTGGGGGGGGGGTGTTCCCCCTCAGCCCAGCCTGAACCCTCTCCAGTAGGACATCCCTCTCGCAATCTGGGACCACTGGCTCCTAACCGCTCACCGGCCTGCCTAATCGCCCCTAACTGCCTCTGCCTGCCGGCCTGATCTTGCCCCCAACTGCCCTCCCCTGCCGGCCTGATCACCCCTAACTGCCTCTGCCTTGGCCCCCACCACCATGGCTTTGTCTGGAAGGAAGTTGGACATCCAGAAGATTGACCTGGTCTAATTAGAATATTACCCTTTTATTAGTATAGATTGATTATATAGGACAGGATTGCTTAAATGGGGAAAGCCTTTTTCAGCAGGAGGAGATGCTCTTGGCAGACAAAAATACATAATCCCTATATCTGGACCGATAGCCAGCCCTACGCACTATGCTGCCAAAGCGGTCATTAAAAAAATTGAACTGCTTTCTTACATCTTACACCAAACAGCTGTTGCCCTTAAAACCCCTCCTCAGCTCCCACCTTAGGGTCTACCTTTGCAGTTCACCCAGATTAGGTTCTGACTGGTTGGTTTCTATGCCAGTCAGCGTCAAAAGCATATCCTCCTAGGCAGCCATTGGCTCCTCACAGTTCACCCAGATTTGGTTCTGATTGATCAGTTTCTATGCCAGTCAGTGTCTCCAGGCCCAGAGAAAAAGAGAGAGGCAAGGGCTGATCAACAGCTGCCACGGAGGCTAAGGATCAGACCCTGCTTCTCTCTCCAAGCCTTATCCGCAGCCCCCTCGGCAGTCAATGCTGGGTCACCTCGCCCGCAGTGGTGGCAGTCAGTGTTTGGTTGCCAGAGACCCAACTGTGAGCCTTCAGTCATTTTGGACATTACAGACGCTGGGTTTTTATATATTAGGATTATACCAGGCTTAGGGATAAACTTGACTATGATGAATTACTTCAATTTGCCTTTTAGCCATTAGGACACTCTTTTTTTTTTTTGGCCTTTGAAATAACTTAGCACCAAGAAGTTACCCAGCAGACAGAGAGCAGACAAGGGTACATCTGGATAAGGTGGACAAGAGCAGCACTCTAGAGTCTGTGAATTCTTGGATGTAAATCTGTATCAAGCACAATTCCTATCTGTACCTTAATGCTTTCCAATGTTCCGGCAATTATGTCCCCCTCAGACCGAGGTCCTGCATAGTATGGGGACGAGAAGTGGTCCGTGTAACTACAGTGGCCTTCGTTTGATAATTCTGGCCCAGGAGGTCTGCCAAGTATTTTAGGAGCTAACACTTTATCCTTGAACTTGTCAAGTCTAATCCACATTAGAGATGTCACAACAGTCATAAACTGGGCTTTCTGAAATCATTATTTCTCTGCTGGTTGCCATGGTATCACCTGGAAACTAGTAAAGAGATAGAGTGGCTTCACTTTTATAGTTGTGGACAACAGCATGTATGTGTAAATATACACTTTTCCCTCACGCACATATGTAACCTCAGTCGCTTCAGCACTGGCACACCAGACTGGAAACATGTTTTAGTCACACTTTTTGTTTTTAACCTTGAGTCAATATATACCGTGTTCAAAAAGTTATGAAAAAAATGTACATTCTTTACTGCAGATTGAATGGTATTATGTATGTATGTGTATGTGTGTGTATCAATCAACCCAATCATACTCTTAGAAGAAATTGAGTCAGACTTAGTGCAATGAGAAAGTAATTTCACAAAGTTGAGGGGTCCTGGCTTTTAAGAATGCAGGTTTCAAACCTCTTCATGTGTTGAGAGTGAGACGTTCCTGTCGAAACACTAGACTTGATTTCTGAAACCAGGTCAGTAGAAACCATTGAAGTTTATTGGCGGTCACAATGCTTACACTGTATGCAGCAAACACCCTTACAAGTCTATCCGCAACCTGATCACGCAAGAAAGGATTCACCAAACAGTCGCCAGAGGAGAAGGAAGAAAAAATTAATAGGTTTGTTTCTGGGGGTAGAGGAGAGAAATAAAAATAACACCTAATTGATGAGTGTCCCATGGGCAAGAGCTGAACTAGAGATGTGTACAACTAGCAGCAACAATTGTGGAAAAGTACAAGGCAAATAGCTTTCTCCATTCATTTCCTCTGTAGGTTAAATTTTTTTAAATATTCAAAACATTTATTATGGTTTTCATTTTATAAAAATGTATATTTTTAAGGGGATGGGAGAATGTTAAATACTTCATGCTAGGCAGACCTTGTTATTAAGAACCCCTCCACTTAGTAACTCCCTCCAGTTCATACATTCACGAGTGCAGGGTACACATATAAATATCCACACGCACACACCCACACACACTGCCTCAAGGGCTGGGGAAGACCGAAAGTTGTTGGCCACACGCAGTTGGGTCTCTGGTGGACTCATCCAAATCGCTCCATAGGAGAGCAACCGGCTCAATCCCTTTTCTCTGGTCTCCGCCTTTACAGAGACCAGGAACCCTAATCATAGACTTATATCTGACTTTTAGAAGCAAGAGGCATCTGTCCGAGGATGAGGGTAAGCAAAGTGGGAAACAGGATGAAGCTCAGAACACCAAACACTTTTAGCTGGAGTGGCAGCACTGCAAGAGACCGGGGACCTAGGGCAGCATCTGGGGTTGCGGGGGAGGGGTGGTGCTCCGCATGGCTTAGAGTTCCTAATAACAAGGGTGATACAGTAACAAGAAGTGATAATTGGGGGGGCAAGGAAAGGGCAATAAGAAAAAATATACATTTGGAATTTTTACCTTTTTTGCCTCTCTACACTGTGTCACTAAATATATCTCTGCATGTCCACACATCCTCTCAGTAAAGCTCCAGGCCACCAGAATTCACATTTCCTCACTCGCATACACAACCCTCACATCAGCATTGGTGCACTAGACTCTGTAAAAATTTTTCAGTCACACTTTTTTTTTTAAACTTGAGTCAATATAAACCTTGTTCAAAATGTTATGAAAAAATGTACATGTTTTTACAAGGCAGGTTGTGGCAGGACACTGGGGGTTCTTCGCCTTTGGGTGGCCCCAGGAGGGGGCTGGAGTCTCACATATTTGTGTCTCTATCTCCTCCCACCACCCTTCCCACCCCTTCCCCCAAGAACCAGCAGCGCCCTGCCCCCTAGTGAGTGCACTCACATCCTATTCCCTGGGGAAACAGCGAGTTGACCTTTGCCATTTTTCCCACACCCTTGGAGGAGGGAGCCGGGATCAGCCAGGCCCTCTCCTTTGTAATTGTTTGCCCCTTGGGGCCAGACCAAAAGGACGCTGCTCTGTGTAGGTAGAGTCCAAGAAAGTGTCAGCTCATCATATCATTGCTGTTCACGCCGTAAGTGGAATTCTTCATCGAGTCGTTCACTTCTCGACGGAATGCTGACAGGTTCTGGGTGAACCTAAGAGAGGATGCATGTCGGTGGGGGAGTAAGGTAAAAGGGAAAGGTCTTTGCCTAAAGGTTTCTAGCAGACAAGTGGCTACTGAGAGGCAGAGCGATGAACTGATGGGTGGTGTTTCTAAGGTCAGTAAATATCAGACTTAAGACTCAGGGAAAGGTGGGCTAGTTTGTGCCCCTTCTAATTGCAACTTCAGGGCAGGCCTCAGATCTGCTCATTACATGGGACTGAGGGCCACCCTGGGTTCACGGCAGCCCAAAGGAGCCTCTCTGACAGAGGCAGGAAGGATGAGGATGAGGATGAAGCTATTTCATTTCTTAATGCCTAAGAGACCTATGGCTATGCTGTCCAATATGATAGTCACTAGCCACATGTGCCTGCTCAACACTTGCATTATGCCCAGGGCAACTGAGGACCTGATTCAAATGAAACGAAATGGAAATGCTATATTTTAAGTTAGTTAAAGTAAAATAAACTTTAAAATTTAATTTAGAAAAATCTCCATTCAGTTATTGGGAGAATTTCTACATGCGTTTGGAACAACTTCAGTATGGGGAATCTATTTTGTCATCTGTAAATTTTATGAAATCTAAATCTAAATCATATTTCTGATGAAAATTTAGCATCTGAATTGAGATGCCTTGATAAGTATAAAATACACAGGATCTTGAACTTAGTACAACAAAAAGAATGTTAAAATTCTATTTTTAAATACTAATTACACCTTGACAACATTTTTGATACAATGGGTTAACTAAAGTATATTAAAATAAACTTTGTGTTTTTCTTTCATTTTAATGTGGCTACTAGAAAATTTAAAACTACTTATGTGGGTCCAGCCAGTGTAGCTCAGTTGGTTGAGTGTTGACCCCATGCACTGAGAGGTCACCGGTTCAATTCCCCGTTAGGGCACATGCCCTGGTTGTGGGCTCTCTTGTGGGCTCAATCCCAATAGGGGGATTGCAGGAGGCAGCTGACCCATACTTCTCTCTGATTGATGTTGCTCTCTCCCTAAAATCAATACAAAGATACAACCCCCCCCCCAAAACCGACCCATACTTCTCTCTGATTGATGTTGCTCTCTCCCCATCCCTTCCTCTCTCTCTAAAATCAATACAAAGATACAACCCCCCCCCCAAAACAAACAAAAAAACCCCTCAAAAACTACGCATGTGCTTTGCTTTTCTATTGGACAGCACTGCTTAAATGGCCTGTAAAGACAAGGGATTTGAAACAGTCGTTGAGGATATCTTGGCAGGGCCCTCCACACTCAACTCACCTGTCTCTGTTTTTCGTTAGAAGGTTTCGCTCTATGCCTTCCATCAGGTTTTCGAAACACAGATGCATAGCCTGCTGCTTCTCTGGGGGCTGGCTGTTCACGATGCTGCTCCTCAGGTCAGAAAAATACTGGGGGCAGGAGTGGGACAGGGCAGGGCGAGGAGAGAAGATGGAAGAGCAGATCAGCCCTCCATCATTTGCAGGGTCGAAGGATGGAATAGCTACTAAAATTGGATACCTTTTTTTTTTTTTAAATTTCAAGCACGCACTTGGAGGATAATATATCTTTATCTCACTTAATCACCTGTTCCTTAATGGGACTCTTGACTTATGCTTGTTCATGGAAGAGCTGGTACTCTGATCTCCAAGTATGTTCTCCCCTTGTAACACTTGCTCATTCTTTACTTTTGTCTGACCTGCCACACGTGCTGACTTCGACTAGGTAGGTGATTTTGTGTTGTTCAAAGCACGAGTTTCTCATTGTGGCATGTTTCTGAGCTGCTCACAGTGTCCTGAAAAATGTGCACCTACCCCTGCCCCTGGTGCTGGGCATCAGGGAGATGGCTCGCTTACCTTTTCATTAAGCAGTATCAAGCCAAGTAGGGGTCGGGACATAGACCACTGGTTCCTACAGTCTTCAAAGATGATGATGTTCAGCACCGTTGACAACATCTGGAAATGGAAAATCTGAGGCAGTGACCTAGTGGTCGCTACCCAAACTAATTAGATTCCAAACAGAGGAGTTTATTAGGGTGGAAGCCTTTTCTGTCTAGGGTAAACCAGACAAGTATTTTATGTAGCTTCATTTTAATCTTCTATTACAAGGTAAGTTTTTCTTCTAAGACATTTCCTTTCCTGTTCTTTAAAGTGGTTTGCTAATTCATTTTAAAATGAACCTTCCCAGTTCACCCTGATTTGTGGAAAATGGGATTAGTCAAGAAAATGATTATGGTGCAAAATCACTTTGCACGCTAGCTCCTTGCACTTATCTCAGAGGAGAGAACTTTATAACATTTTTGGAGATGTGATGGAATGTGCACTATTTTACTGCTTCCTTAGAGAATAATGTAGACAGAGATGAGGTATGGGAGAAGAAGCTGTACAGGTGCATACTGCTAACTCATGCTCCATGCACAGCCACAGGGGAGGCAAGGCACTGTCATGGGACAGGCCCAAAGCACAGGGCTGTTGTGACACTAGAACTTCTATATCCAATGATTACTTTGCACACTCAAAACCCATCACAATTCTAAGATATAAACTTCACCGGGCAGCAATAGTCTGGTGAGCTATCAGACTCATTATCTTGCTTGGCCTCCTGTCTTGAAGAGAGGTTCTTCCCCTGTGGGACACCCCGCGCTGCCTGCGAACCCTCGTGTCCTTACCTGCTGGATCATCTCTGGATGCTGCTGCATGATGTGCAGAAAGCGGTCACTCTCCTGGTTCAGGGGTGCTGTCCTCTTCTTGGTGCTACGTGACAGCTGCTTGAAGAGGTATGTCACAATGTGGTCCAGGCAGGAGCAGCAGCCTGTGCATACCATGGTGTCTAGAAGGAAGAGGGGCCAGGGTAGAATAGAGCAGGGATACTGAGCTGCTGATGGGACTTGGGCAAGCACAACTGCCCTTAGCTGAGACCCCAGGGGTACCCAGTCAGACCGGGAACTGTGACCAGTTCAGCCAAGACCATGGATTGGGATGCTTTTTGTTAACCTCTCACCCTTAACATAGGTCAAATTCTAAGTTTGAAAGTGAGTGTGTGATAACACTATAAATAAATATTATTGAAATTATTGGCTCAATGTAGTACGGATGCATGTTTTCTGCTTCATAAAAAATAAATGGTTCACACGTAGCAAGTACTTCTATTGTGCTAAGGACTCTATAGATAGTCTCTCTAATGTGTTCTCTTGAGAACTCCAGGAGATAGGCATTCTACTTGACAAATGAGTAAACGCAAGTTTGGGGATCACACTGCTAGTGATTAGAAGCCAAGAAGCTGGAGCTGTGAGCCCATACTCGGAGTGACCTGGGGGATGGTGTTAAACCCAGCTTAGCGCAGCCTATCAGCATCTGCAGTGTGCTAGTGAGCTGCAGACTCCGCTGTGCGTTTCACAAAGATAACACTGCAGCACAGCCTGTGGACCAAGCGCTGGCCTGGCTAGGATGAACCCTTACAAGAGCAAACCATTCTGTTTCTGTCTATGCAGAGGCCCCTCCATTTTTAAGACCGATAAAGCAGCCTTCCAAAGCAGGGTGTGCTACCCTGGCTGGACTGCCCTAGCTATGGCTGTGCAGCTGGCTGACAACCCAAAGTCACTCTATGCACTTGCAATGTATCATGATTACTTTGCAGTTGATTTAACCTTCCATTTATTTGTGATCCGCACGTGTGCCCCCGCCTGTCTCTCTCTGCAGCTTCATTCCTTTTCATTCTCTTCTGCACGGGTGTACAGACATCTGGACTTCTGGTTCTTTCTTGCCTCTACATGCCAGTACTTGTGGTCCCTGCTGCTAGGAAGCCTCCCCCACTAACCTGGTAACACCTGTTTAGCTTTGAGGTTTATGCTTTGATACCAGTTCTTTCGTCAGCTTTCCTTGACCCCACTCCTGAACCCAGGAGTTCAGGGGTGCTTCCTGAGAGCTCCCATAGCACTTCTACTTCCCACTACTGTCCTGGGCAAGGGAATAGGTGGATGTCTGTTTATGTGTCTGTTTAATCCTCAGATAAAAAGCTCCTAATGGACAGGGACCAAGTGTTATTAATCACTGTATCTGCAGTGCCTAGCAGGTGCCTGGTCCTTAGGAGGGGATCAGTAAGTATTTGCTGGATGAGAATGTACCCAGGAGTCATGTGCTCTGTTGATGGGCCAACTCCTGAAAGAGTAATCCTTTGGATACTGGGGCAGGATTCTCTCTTTCTGTTAAGTGGTAAAAACAAGACGACTACTCCAGGTGCTTACCAAGTGCAGTAAGTCCTTCAGATATGGAAGAGAGAATGTACATGATGACGTGAGGTTCCAGGCTTGCAATAAAGTTCATGTGGTCCTGCGTCAGGACTTCCAGTAGTGAGTAGTAAGACTGGCTGAGCTTGGGGTAATCCTGTGGGAGAAGAGGCCAACAAAAATCAGCCTAGGCGCTGTGCACAGCTCACGGGGAGCAAGATCTTAAATAAAAGGGCCCAGTCCCTTCAGATGGGAAAACGAAAGTTAGAGCTGGCTGAGAGTTCTGCAGAGAATGGTTCAATCATAGTCTGAGGCCAAGAGAAGACTGCCATGAGGGATTGGGCCTGCCTAGGAAGCTTAAGGCTTACCAGGAGATCACTGTGGGGAATGGAGAGGAGCAGCTTGATGAAGGTCTGGAGAGCATTGTCCAGAGCATCGTCTCCATAGAGACGAAAGACTCCAAAGTTGACATAACTCCCACTGAGAGCAGCCTTCAGCATGGAGAAGCAGATGGAGATGCCCTTGAGCTTCAGTGCATAGACCTGGTCCTTTGGGACCTCTCCTAGTGTCAGGATGCGATTGCCTGAGTAGACATGTGATATATACTTATTTAACCACGTTACAACTGTAGTTTATATATCAACTCAATCCTCCTGCTCCAAAGGCCCCGGTGCCAGCTGGCACTGTGACACCAACACTGAGCGACACAGCCGCGTGGCAGTGCTGTCCTGGGTACGGCCAGAGCTGGCCCGAGACCCACATGCAGCAGCCGGGATGGAGCTGGAAGTCATGTCGGGCTGGGCTCCTCTAAAGCACGTACCATACATTGTGATCATCTTGCTAGTTTCTCTGAAGAGTAAGATGCCATTGGGGGAAGAGACATCAAACTGGAGCCGCTGGGATCTGGGCAGAGAACACAGAAGGAGAGACAGTCAGAGGTATGCTGCCGAAGAATGGGTACCCCAGGCTCTCATCTGAGGACCTGGGGTGATTCTTTTCGCACTGAGATATGTAGATTCCCTATCCTTATGTGAAGTAACCAAGTTGCTAGTGATACAGCTTTTATCTTGAAGACCAACATGTTAGATTCAAGTTCTGTTGCTCAAATTGAAAACATTTAAAGGAAACAAAAAATGAGGCAGTAGATAAAATTACTCTTAAAATTGTTTTGTTTGATGAAAGCAGAGCTTCTACCACCATCACTTCTTGGTTTTAGTACCTTATTTCTTTCCTAGCATTTCCACGGTCTGCAATGACTGTCCATACTTGTTTTATTGTGTGTCTCCCCCCAGAAGGTTTAACTCACAGCCTTTAGACATTAACCTACATTTATCTTTACAGCTTTGGAGGAACTAAGGGAGGGCACACACATCGTTACACTTTTGAAGGAGAGAAATGCAAAGGGACTGGGACTGCTCTTACATAAATCAGGTAGGAAGGCAAACATTTAAAAAAACCCCAAGCTTTGAGTTCCTGACTGTTCCCTAGACCAGAGCAACTCTTCATTGGTTTGCTCTACCTTTTAATGAGTTTCAGTGACACTAGTTGTAAGGTCTCACCCCCCAGGAGTCCTTCTTAATCCTTCTTCCCTCCCGTCCCACACTGATCCCATCAAGATCTCGCTCTACAATATGCCCTGAATCCTTCCACTTCTATGGCCCTCTACTGCCACTCTTGCCCGGACAGTTCATTCTTCATGTGGTAGTTAGAATGGAACCTTTAAGTAATGTAAACGAGATCACTTTAACTCCTTGCTTACAATACTTCAGCAGCTTCCCACTGTAATGAGAATACATGCCCATTCTTCACTACTGCGGGACCAGGTCCTGTTAGATCAGCTTCTGTCCCTTGCTTGACTGTCTACCAGGGCTTCCCCATTCACATGCTCGCTCCAGTGGCATTTTTCTGTCCAAGATCCGGCAAGCTCCCCCTTCTCAAGACTTCCGCAGTTATTTTCTGTTTAGAATGCTCTTGCCCCTCTATCTGCAGGGCACCCAGAATTTTTCTTGTCATTCAGAACCCAACTTAAATATCACCTTCTCTGACCCCCTCTCCTTCAATTCCTTTGTTTTAGTACCTTATTTTTTCCCTAGCCCTTTCCACTGTTTGAAATGACTGTCCATCTCCCCCCAGAATGTAACACCTAAGGTTTGGCTGGCACAATAGCTTAGGAAATTGCCTGGCAAAAAGTAGATGCTCTCAAATATATAGTTTATAAGTGAATAACTCTTAACTATAAGCCCCATGGGAGGCAACATCCTCTTTGAATATTACAGACTCCCTCACCAAGGAAGTTTTTTTTTTTTAAATATATTTTATTGATTTTTTACAGAGAGGGAGGGAGAGGGATAGAGAGTTAGAAACATCGATGAGAGAGAAACATTGACCAGCTGCCTCCTGCACACCTCCTACTGGGGATGTGCCCGCAACCAAGGTACATGCCCTTGACCGGAATCGAACCTGGGACCCTTCAGTCCGCAGGCCGATGCTCTATCCACTGAGCCAAACTGGTTTGGCACCAAGGAAGTTTAAAAAATTATTCTCTCAGGAGTGCTGTGAGAGGCAGATACACAGATCTGAAATTCTAGTTGAGTCAAAGTGCTGGATTTTTCTTTTTCTCCATCCCTAAATCATTGGGCAAATCTAACAATCTTGTATTTGGGAATTTGTTCTCACTTTCTTTTAAAGTAAATCTTTATTGATCCAGCTATAATCTACCTAACAAATACCTTTTGTAAGAAAGTGTGTTCTGCATGGTTCAGTGGCTGAGTGCCGACCTATGAACCAGGAGGTAAGGATTTGATTCCTGGTCAGGGCACATGCCAGGGTTTCGGGCTCAATTCCCAGTAGGGGGCCTGTAGGAGGTAGCTGATCAATGATTCTCTCTCATCGTTGATATTTCTCTCTCTCTCACTCTGAAATCAATAAAAATATATACATTTTTTTTTAAAAAAGAAAGGATGTTCTAATGTGCACTGTATCATTCTTAACCATCTCCATGAAACTTGATGGGCACGGCATCATTTCCAAATGTTAACTTGTATGTGTGGGCAGGGAAATGAGAATCCTGGTTGCCAAATTCACTTCTCATAAGAATGTGTGAAGTGAGACTCTTTAAAGTGACTTATTTCCTGCAAGCAGCCATGGCTTTGTGTGGTTGGGACACCTTTCTTCTAAACAAACAAAAACATATACCCGTAAACTTTTAGAAGTTTTCAAATCCTAATAGCAGTGAACCATATCATCTTCCACAACCTGCTGAAAACACTAGAAAAAGCAAATTCTCTTAGGACTCTCCCAGATAAAAGGCAGTTGTGCCCTTTAAAAATCTTCTTCCTCCTTACCTGTTATGAACTAATTCAGCCATCAGCTTCAGCACAGGTGTGGTGCAGGCTGGATCATGGTACCACAGCTCAATTGCCCGCTGAAGGATTGGCATGTAGGATGGGTATCTGTAAGTGAAAAGCTAAGGAAGAATTCCGAATTCAGAGAGGTACAGAATTTGAAATGATTTCTCAGCTCTGGCCAAGCATACACTGTCAGATTAAAGTTCTCTAACTTCCTGTCTCTTGCTGTGCTAATCTTCGTCTTTCTAACCAGAAGGTACTAAAGTGATTGTGTGTCCTTTAACTTGTAATAGGCATCTAATAATACATTGAAGTTTACATAATGCCTTTCTTCTGAAGAGCACAATGCATTTCATGTTATTTGTTCTCTTAGCACTTGTGGTATGATAGGGAATCAGCTGTTTCTGTTACATAACTTTGGAGAAACAGAGGCACTCAACTGGAAATGATTTGTTCAAATTATCAAGTCAGCAAGATTAGGCTTTATCATCCCTAGTAAAGCTGTCCTTTTTTAGTAGATTGAAATGTCTCTCTTTCCTAAGTGTGGTAAAATTCATGCGCAAAAATCCCACAGTGGGACAGTTCCACGGCCACTTACATCTGGGGCTCCGAGAAAAGCTGGGGAGCCACCTCATTCATTTCCCGCCCTCAGTGACCAGAGCAGACAGTGTTGTCATTAAACCACGCTGGAATGGCAGCTGGTAAGACAGCTATGGCAGGTCTTCTGGGTAACTCTTCACCTTCTTTGCCTCCTCACTCCTCCCCCCGCCTCCTTCCCCATAACCCCATCACTCATTCAAACTTCAGTTAAGGCCAGCTGTGACACGAGTTAGGATACATCCATTCAAACAGCATCATGAAACTGGTCTTGGCATTGAAGGCAAAAGCTATCCCTCTCAGGTCTCTTACCAGGCCAACTAGAGTTCGCTGTAGAAGAAGGCAAAAATATGTTAAAAGCAATGAAAAAGCAAACCTATAACCACCTGATGGGGACCTCACATATCTGTAATCAAATTCTTCCTCCCATTTTTCAAAAATTACTCCTTCCCAGAAATCTTACCTTTTGTGACAGCATGGATGAACCTGGAGATTATCTAAGTGAAGTAAGCCAGTCAGAGAAAGACATGATTTCACTCATACATAGAATCTAATGAACAAAAATAAACTGACAAACAACACAGACACAGTGGCATGGATACATGGAACAGAGTGACAGCTGTCAAGAGGGGAGGGGGATGGGGGACTGGATGAAAGAAGGTGAATGGATCAGCCAAAAGACGTATATACATAAGGAAAGAGAGATGGAGGCTAGGTGGAGGTCAAAGGGGGTGGGGGAAATGGGGATGGAAAGCGACTTTGCTTGGGGTGGTGGGGGCACGATGTAATGTGCAGATGATGCTTCACTGAGTTGTACACTTGAGACCTGTATGGTTTTGCAATCCAACGTCATCCCAGTAAATTCAAACAAACAAACAAACAAACAAACATACATTTCTTCCCAAATACTCGGAATCAATCTCTTCCATACTAGAATGGCATCCTTTCCCTGGGAAAGTTAGGTTTAGAACCTTGTTATATTATGAAAAAGGGATGGTCCCAGTCTCATCACAGCAAAATAGAGGCTGATGAAGTTTTAAGATATTAATGTGATCAATCATGTAAACACTGAAAAAGGAGAAACAGGCGGTAGAAGAGTCACATATCCTGAAGGTCTGGTACCACACCCAGTGACACAACAATGCCAGCAGTGCCTCTGCCCCTCAAATGCAGACCCTGCCAGGGGAAGACAAAGGAGGCCACACGGTTCCTGGAAATAAGACTCAGGTGTCAGATCTTGGAGCCAAAAAGCACTACGCTGTGCTTTTTTCAGAAAGAGACCGAGGCCCAGAGGTCAAATAACTTGCCTGCAGCCACACTGCCATGTGGCAAGAGGGCCAGGATTAGGACTCATGGCACCAAGACACCAAATCCAATGCTGCCTTTCTCGATGAAGCCTTTACTGAACAGCAGTAAGACTGCTCTTACAAGCTAATCGTCACCAGCAGGCTCGAGGAGGTAGCACATTTGTGTATCCTGTCTCACTTGTTAAAAATGACTGTACTTCTGCTGACAGCCTGCTTTAAGCAAGCAGTTCTATTCCTAAACTGATACTGTGAGCTCAATGTTCAAGTCTAAGACACGGACAATCTAAAAGACTTGTTACATTAGGCGTAACAACACTTGTAGTTCAAGGCCAGATGGTTCTTTCATGAACTTTATTTGCGTTGTACAGAACTAGTGTGATGGGGAAAGGGCTGATGTTCCCTGATATCCCTCAGTTATATTTGGTGCTAGCAGGTTGTCACTGTACATTACTGCTATGTCCAACACTAACTTAGCTTTAAAATTTTTTTTAATTGATTTCAGAGAAGAAGGGAGAAGGAGAGAGTCAGAAACATCAATGACGAGAGAGAATCATTGATCAGCAGCCTCCTGCACACCCCCTACTGGGGACCGAGCCTGCAACCCAGGCATGTGTCCTTGACCGGAACTGAACCCAGGACCCTTCAGTCTGCAGTTCGACGCTCTAGCCCAGGGGTGGGCAAACTTTTTGACTCGAGGGCCACAATGGGTTCTTAAACTGGACCCGAGGGCCGGAACAAAAGCATGGATGGAGTGTTTGTGTGAACTAATATAAATTCAAAGTAAACATCATTACATAAAAGGGTACGGTCTTTTTTTTTTTTAGTTTTATTCATTTCAAACGGGCCGGATCCGGCCCGCGGGCCGTAGTTTGCCCACGGCTGCTCTAGCCACTGAGCCAAACCGGCTGGGCTAACTTAGCTTTGAATGGTACCCATCTCAGGTCCTAAAACACTGACGTCGAGAGATGGACCAAGTGGTGCTGCTCTCTGACGTCCCTGCTGACTTGGAGATAGAAAATAAAGAGGCTTTCTAAAGATAAAAAGGAGAATTTTAGAATGTCAGGTAAAACCTGGCATTTTGGGGGGCAATACCCCTGGCCATTTGGTAGCTCTAGAATTCAGCCTCAATGTCATTATGGACACTACAAAACGTCCTACACATAGTAATAGCACAGTGTCTTCTGGTTTTGGTACAGAGAGCTGTAAGTAAGGAGAGCTGATGTGCATGAAGTAAAAACACGAGGGAAGCAAAAATCTAAACATGACAATTTTGCCTTGGCTGGTGTGGTTCGGTTGGTTGGAGCGTTGTCCCATACACCAAAAGATTTTGGGTTCAATCCCTGGTTGGGGTGTACTTCTCTCTCACATCGACGTTTCTCTCTCTCTCCCCTCCTTTCCTTTCTCTAAAAGTCAATGAACATATCCTCGGGTGAGGATTAAAAAAGAATACATTAAAAATAAATAAAAATGATAATTTTGAGAGCCAGGAATCAATAACTAAGGGTAACTTTAAAATTCCATATATATGGAAATTCATAAACCCTTCTAAATGACTCATGTACCAAAGAAATCTTAATGGAAATTAGAAAATACAAAAAACTTAACGATAATAAAAATGTTACATTTTGAAACTTGTGGATTCTGCAGACCTGTTTCACAATAGTATGAACATACTTAATACCACTGAAATTAATATGGTACACTTAAATATGGTTACACTGTAAATTTCATGTTATTATTATTTTTTAAACAGTTAAACAACTTCTGGCCCAGCTGGCGTGGCTCAGTAGTTGAGCATCGACCTATGAGCCAGGAGGCCATGGTTCGATTCCTGGTCCGGGCACATGCCTGGGTTGTGGGCTTGATCCCCAGTATGAGATGTGCAGGAGGCAGCCAATCAATGATTTTCTCTTATCACTGATATTTCTATCTCTCTCCCTCTCCCTTCCTCTCTGAAATCAATAAAAATATATTAAAAAGCCCCCCAAAAACTTCTGGAGTAATATACCTAGAGGGGCACTTATAGTCTTAAATGGTTACATTATGAAAGAAGGGCTGAAAAGTTAAGAAGTTAGAATAGCATCACCCCAACAAAAATATACGAAAATAAAGATTAAAAGTAGAAATGAATGAAATACAAAACATGGGTAAAATAGAGCTAAAACAAAGTAAAAAAATAAAATACAAGGACTAATGAAACTAAGCTCTGGTAGGACTGATAGAAAAAAAGAGGAAGTACTAATTAGTATTAAAAATGAAAAAGAGACATAAACTAAAGATACAACAAAAATTAACAAGGCAGGAGAGACCAAGATGGCGGCATAGGTAAACACCGCAGACTGCTGCCGCAAACAACCACTTCAAAAATACAACTAAAAGACGGAACGGACATCACCCAGAACCACAGGAAAGCTGGCTGAGGAGAGACTCTTCAACTAGAAGGAAAAATAACAGCACACCGAGGCTCAGAGGAGGCGCAGTGTGGAAAATACTCAGGTGCGGAGGTGCGCGCGCAAAGCGGGCTGGTGGTTTCTCTTATCACTGATATTTCTATCTCTCTCCCTCTCCCTTCCTCTCTGAAATCAATAAAAATATATTAAAAAGCCCCCCAAAAACTTCTGGAGTAATATACCTAGAGGGGCACTTATAGTCTTAAATGGTTACATTATGAAAGAAGGGCTGAAAAGTTAAGAAGTTAGAATAGCATCACCCCAACAAAAATATACGAAAATAAAGATTAAAAGTAGAAATGAATGAAATACAAAACATGGGTAAAATAGAGCTAAAACAAAGTAAAAAAATAAAATAAAATACAAGGACTAATGAAACTAAGCTCTGGTAGGACTGATAGAAAAAAAGAGGAAGTACTAATTATTATTAAAAATGAAAAAGAGACATAAACTAAAGATACAACAAAAATTAACAAGGCAGGAGAGACCAAGATGGCGGCATAGGTAAACACCGCAGACTGCTGCCGCAAACAACCACTTCAAAAATACAACTAAAAGACGGAACGGACATCACCCAGAACCACAGGAAGGCTGGCTGAGGAGAGACTCTTCAACTAGAAGGAAAAATAACAGCACACCGAGGCTCAGAGGAGGCGCAGTGTGGAAAAAACTCAGGTGCGGAGGTGCGCGCGCAAAGCGGGCTGGTGGCTGAGAGCGCGGTTGTCGTTTTCGGTCAGGGGGGAGTCTCAGACTCTGAGCTCCAGATACGGGCGAATCGCTGGGGACTCGGACCCAAACGGGAGAAGCGGGAGTGTCTGGCATCAGTTGGAAGGGGAACAAATGTAACCTGAACAATAAAGATTTAATTAAAAAAAAAAAATTAACAAGGCAATGCAAAAACATAAAATAACTTCATGCTCATACATTGAAAAATTTAAGATAAAAAAACCCTAATTGCTGCTTAAGAACATGCTGTAATGTAAATATAGAGTTGATAAATCCATACTGGCTCTTCTATTTCAGGACCCCAGGAGTTGAGGAGGTTAAATAAAAAGCTAACTCTGTGTAAAATTTATGGGTCAGCACTATTTTCTGTATTGCTAAGCCAGTGGTCGGCAAACTTATTAGTCAACAGAGCCAAGTATCAACAGTACAACAATTGAAATTTCTTTTGAGAGCCACATTTTTTCAACTTAAACTATATAGGTAGGTACATTGTTATTAACTTAATTAGGGTACTCC
>NW_005357075.1:1631316-1654937 GCF_000412655.1 Myotis brandtii
TATATATACACACACACACACACACACACACACACACACACACACACACACACACACAATTTTTAAGCTAGAAAAATGGCTGAAATCATCTTGTCCAAATAGGTTCAACTTTTTTCCATACTGAGTTACAATATCAGAGATTCATATGTATGTGTATAAGGCACTCTGATATTTATGTTTTTCCTTAAGTGAGAACTATAGGCAGCTGAGAGAGAACTGAGTCTGGTGTGTGAGAACTAGACTAGACTCAAGCTTGAAACAGGTGTGTGTAGAGGCTTTATTCAGTGTTCTTTTTTTAGTAACCTTTCACAAACCTAAAAACAATCTTTAATGTCATTGTAGGAGGATTAAATTTAAATAGCTCAAATTATGATGATGTCATTCTGCATTAGTTATTAGTTGATCCCAAACTGCTAATATCACAGCTAGAGCTAGAAAGGTGTGTAAGTCCTCCGGGTTCATATGTGCTAATGAATTGGGAAATAAAAGGTTTTGTTGCACCCCTATGTGGGGTGGATGGGGTTATATGACCAACAAGATGCATTTAGGAATCTCAATTCCCAATTCCTTATTTTACAGATGAGAAACATGGACAGTACTTTAAAACCACTGCACATCAGATGAAAATTTCAGACGCATACTGCTATTCTTTCAGGTACAGGGGCCCTGATAGTGTGATGTACTCTCAGACTATTATTTCAGATAGTTTTGTTTCTGTTGAAACAACAGAAAAGACTGCCCCCACACCTAGTTTTCTATCCTCAAGTAAAAATCTAGAACAATGTCAGATTACTTTCATCAGTGTCTAAGATTTACTGCAGTACCTAAATCCACCATGAGGAGACGCCCAAGTGCTGTGTAGAAGGTAGTTCGACACCGCATGTCTGTCAGGTTGGACTGATTGTTAATGCCCAAAAATGAAAAGTGCTCGCTCTATTGAAAAAGAAAAAACAAGTTAAAATGATAAAAACATGGGTTAGAGGCAGAATGCAAGCCAGTAATTTTAGATCTACTGATCCCTTTCAAGCTAATGGCTACATCATCATTCCTTAAGGATATGAGGGGTATTAAGAATTTATTTTTTGATTTGTTATTGTTACCTACAACTAATTTATCTTGGTATGAATAACAGCTGGCGATTTCACCATAACTCAGACCATCTGGAGCACAAAGAGCAGCTGTGACGACAGTTAAGTGTAAGCTGGCAGTGTGCTGGGGGTCGGAAACAGTCTGGCTGGAGAGGAGCAGGAAAAGAGCTAAGACCACTCACCGTGTGATTGTTCAGCATGAACTGTACCGCACTCAGCTTCACTAGTTTCCTTACACTACTGTATGTGCAGGCAAAAGAAGAAGGTCAAGGAAAGTGTGATGCAAACCAAGAATCTTTAATGCAGAACGAAACTACTTTATCCTAAGTACAGTTCCATATCCAGATATTATTTTTCTTAACCACTTGAGTATAACACTGTCAAAAGGGGAAAAAATGTGTACTCTTCTAAGCAGTGTTTAACTGAGCAATGAGAACACCCATACCAAACTCCTAACAGTAAGAAAATAGATAAAACCCAGCAGTTTCCCCCAAGAACCATGAACATCCTAGAGCAGCTTTTCTCCAGGAAGCTTAAGAGATAATTAAGCCCTCAGGCCCTGCCTAAGGGGTCCATTGTGTGTAGTGAATTACCTTTCTCTCCTATGTGTTTAGGAGGGTACTAGCTATATGTAATCTTTGGGAGAATTGAGAAAAGTCACTCAATATTTTTAAGGTTTACTTTTCTTGCAGACTCCAGCTTGTGAGAGGCTGTCTTAGAGCGGTTCCAACTTTGCAGCAGACCTAGACCAAGTGGAGAGGAAGCAGAGCCACTGCTTTTACTGCGAAGCTTGTAATCAGGTTGCTTCTAGAGATAGCCAGGGATAAATCTGTAGTAAACTATCAGCTTGTGGGTTGCCTCATTTCTGGGGCCTGGAATTATTCCTGGATTCTGTGTGGGCACTACTTTTGGCTCCTAGAATGGAAGACACTTAAATACCCATAAAGCTAAATTAAAGTGGAAACAGCAGGCAGCCATGATTTCCAAGAGGGCGCACACCACAATTCCTGTGGTGCACAGACACTGGCTTAGAAAAGGATATCCAATGGAGAGGTCATTGAGAAGCTGTAGTGTCTTGGAGGTGATTGGTTCACAGCGGCCCCAGTACTTGAGGTTGGTGATGCTGGAGGACAAAAAGAAAAAAACAACACAGGAGACACTTTTGATTTGCCTGTTTTCCTTGAGGGTTGGGATTAGAAAATCATCCATCACGAATCACCACACATCTGCATCACCAATTCACAGACATCACAACCACAAAAAATGGGTATAAAATCTCCGTACTTACATTTGGTTGACTAGAAAAATTATCCTTCAGATAATCTTCACTACTTGGTTCCAAAGCTACACTGGCCCATACCCAGGCCCTTGGAATTCTGGGGCACTCCAGGGCTGATTTCTGCAGCAAGGGTAAGAGATTTCTGCGGCAGTGATAACATGCAGACGTATGCAATTCTGCACCTGCACCATCCACTGTCAGCTGCAGAATTCTAGTAGCCCTTGCTTCTGGATTCTTGGCTGGCAGAGTCCTGTAGACCCCCTTTGCCTTTTTCATCTTAAATTATCAACCAGCTCATGGATATGAGTGTTTAGGATTGGGATGGTTGGAAGGAGGCAAAATGTCACTTTGCACACAGCCCTGGGTAATTTGGCTCCAATGTGTGCTTTGAAAAATTAAGCTCCTAAAAAGGGGAAAATGCAAACAAAGGGCACAACTTAAAAAAACAACAACAACCAAAGGGCCAATTAGGAGCTTTCTTCCTTCCAACTCTGAAGACAAGTCAAACAATAGCACTAGATTTTGGAGATTCGAAACTCTCAAAGGGTGTGATGCTTGAGAGGAATAAGACTGTTTTAAAGTGGGGCTCTCCTCCCAGGGGGCCGCCTAGTGAAAATCAGCACCAGAAGGCGAGTGCCCACTCTGGGCACCCCTGGCAGCAGGGTGATGGAGTGAGAGGCTGAGCACCAATCACTGGGGAGGGAGGGCCATTTTGCTAATGCCACGACAGGGTTTGACCTGTGATTCCAGAGGCTTTGGATGAGATGCCACATGAACAAAATTAAATCCTTGCCTGTACAAGCCTGGAATGCTCTGGGGCCGGGCCATATCTCTAAGCACAGCTTGTCACACACTCAAAATGCACAGTTTTCTGACGCAAACCATCAATGCTGGAATACCAAGGCACTGGCAGCACAATGCCAAGATCACATTTTACAGTTGCAATAGGATTGCAAGGGACTCTTGCTGATGGCAAGCCAAAACACTTACATTTTTCCTATGAAGACGCTTAGGACCATGGTCTCATCATTCAAGCCCAGAACTTCTGAGAGGCGGCGGTACAGCTGGTGTTGTGTTGAGAAGAGAAAGTAACCAGAAAACATGGATTAGAAAAATCACATCCCAGTACTGTTATGTCCTCATTCAGGGGGTAAGATGTGGGAAGAAGAATGGACAACAATGTTGAAAAAGCCTTTATTGACGTGAAAAGCTAGGCTCTAAGTATTACTAAATACTGGGTAGGTGTTGGACTCTCTTATAGTCCCTTCAAACGCTGAATTTACAAAAAGACTGTGAAACCTTCTGCTGTTCTAAACATCAATTCATGAACAGAGACTGAGAACTGACAATTCTGGGAACACCAACAGATATTTGTTAAGTATATGGAGCACTAGAGAAATGGGCCCATTCTTTGATGAGTCTCCCAAAATTCTATAAACTAAGAGGAGACAGTTGGACTATCCTGATACGTAAAACCTGGAGACTGTGGGACTGTTAGCAGCTGTTTCCTTGAACAGCAATTGCACAAACAGAAGGGAGAACCAATGGAGCCAACAGAGAGTCTGTTACCTTAGAGGATTTTTGCACCTGGTCCCCAATGTAGATCTTACGAAACTGTTCAAAAAAGCTCAGCATGGCCAGCTCTAGCTTCTCGTTGCCTGCCTGAGCCAAGCGAGAATCTGTTAGGTTCATCAGCTGGAGCACCCTAGAAGAAGAAGAGCAATGGTTCTCTCAACAGCAGGATATCTCAGTCACTCTAGAAAGAGTTGTACAAGTCTCCTCTCCTCCCCATACTATCTGAAAGGCATTCTCCGCAGGCTCTAAGTGCTGGGGAGGGACTAAGAAGTCTGCCCCACAGGAACCACAGCCAAGGAATAAATATGAATGACTAGTGAGATGTTTAAAAGTTCCAGTCCGCTGAGACTGTAGATTGAGGCAGAACTTGTAATCAGCTTAACGATGGTGGGGGGAAAAAGCCCATCTTGTACTACAGTAATGGTTTTCCTTGAAACTTCTGTGAGACCTTGAGTAAAGCAATTTATTTTGAGTCTCTGTTCCTCATTTATAAAAATGAGGGAGACTGGACGAAACCAATGGTTCTCAATCATTTTTCTCACAGAGCCAAGAAAAAAATGAAGACACATGAAGGACAATGGTCACAGGTGGCAACACTTCCAGGGACCAAAAGCAGAAATACTACCTGTGACTTCATCCCTTTTCCCTGGACCCATCCCCACCAAAGAAAGCATACTGGAATGCAAGTGCATGAATGTGAATGAATAAGAATAATGTTATTACAAGTGACTCATCCGACACTTTGATATTGTGAGAATAGGTAACAAACTATGTGTGACATGTCATGAGTGAATTAGATTCAGCCATTGTGCAGCAACACGCAGCTAGAACTGGTATAGAAGAGACTGTCTGAACTCAATTTACATGTGGCACACACAGTATCACACCAGGCTGCAAACTCAAAGAGGTATTAGATGTCATCCTGAGTAAACCTTTGTTCGACTCGTCAAAAAATGCCAGTGTGACAAGCTGTGATGTGGTCATCTGACAAACAAAATGGGGGTAGAAAGAGACAAATGGGGATTTTCAGAATCTGAATAAGGATTACGGATTAAAATATCTGGGGAGCAATAAATTCTAAGGCACCCTGTTAAAATGTATTTATCTCTAAGGAGACATCAGAAAGTTTAGAACCCTTCAGGGTAGCAGTTCTCTGAAAGGTCAATAAACCATTTTCATAAAAATACTACCACACTATTTGCCCTTTCGCTCAAATTCTCACGGGAGGGTGCGGTGCGGTTTCCTAGGGGCTACAAGACCATGGGATCACAAGACTGAACGCCGAAGCAGGTCTGAGAATCCAGCTGACTTCTATGCCAGACATTAGAACAAAGCCACTCTTCTCATTAGTTTTTTTTGGAAAAAGTTATTAAAAATATTATTTATGTTGAGATGTAATTTGGCTTACTGCTACTTTAAAATGAATTATAAAAATTTTTTGTTTTATTTCTAATATGATAAACACTGACAGATGTATCTCACATTAAACAAAGGCTCTCTGAGGTTCTCAAGGTTTGAGAACCTCTGCTGTAGGGTATTAAAATAGCCCACCATTTTATTTCTATGGTAAATTTTTAGAAATCACTAAATGCTTATTTATGGGCTTTAGTAATATAAGAATCACACAGATACAAATAACCTGAAGTCCTGTAGGTGGAGAAGTATATGGTGAAGAGATCTGAAAGGCTGCAGAAACTATATAATTCTATCTTTGGAGGATATTGGGAGAACCACAGTTCTCTATTAGACTTGCTCTGGTACGGCAAAAGCAGTCCACATTTTATTAACTTTCAGGGATTGTCCTTAAACAGAACTAAAAGCGACTCCTCAGTCTAATTTTCCTAATTCTGTATTCACCAATTCCTTGCCGAATTCAAGTAAGGTTGATAGTCAGAGTTCTTGCTATACGTATAAAAGGTTTGAAATTGGACCTGTAACAGTCCTTCATTCTCATGGGCAATCAGCTTCATGAGATTATATTCCATTAATAGGGAGAAAAGCATTAACAGAAGCATGTCAGGTTCCTGTGGTCTCAGAACCCAAAAGGGTTGCAGCTGTGAAACAGGAAGCCCCCGTGGGAGCACTTACCGACAGACAAGCTCACCATCCATAGCATCCTGCTCATCAGTGCTGGCAAAAGAGACCCGGCCACCAATCACTGCCCCAATGATGTAAACCAGCCATGTCAGCCTTCCTGCAACAGGAGAAAACCCATTAATGTCACCTCCAGTAATAATTTCACAAAGAAATCCCTCACTGGGAGGATCACTTCTTATCAGGAGCTTCCTTTATCTTAAGAACACCATGGAGAAGCCACAAAGCCTTACTTTGCTTATAGAGTATAGCTACTACTCTGCTCTGGTAAGGGTGATGGCAAGGGGAAAATTCACCAGATAACCAAGTTTCCCCTACCAGACAAGGTCATTATTTTTAGAGTGCAGAACTTACACATAACCACTGCAAATTATTTCAGTTACTCTTGCTAGTCCCCTGTGGCACTTAACAAACACTCTTTTGCATGCACAGAGGAAACTGATGATGGAAGAATCCTTCTGAAGGAAAGAGAGGATAGAGGTGGCAATGGGTGGAAGGGTACTGACATCACCTCCGTACAGGCCTGGTCCACTGTCCACTCACCCTCCTGCACGGCAATATCCATTGGGCTTGCGCTGGCACTCTGCAGCAGCTCCTGATAGGACTGGGCCGACTGGTCAAACAACTGCACAAGGAGCGCACATGTCTTCTCGTATTCACAACGCCCGATTGTAGACAACTGGTCCAATTGCTGCTGGACCAGACCTGTATCCTCCAGAGGATCTTCCATTCCATCTCTACTCCCAAGGGAAGAAATATGCCTATTGATTTCCCCATCCGAGCAGCTCCTTCTTCTTCATTTACCCACTGTTTCCAACAGTAGAGGCCCATATCTCAACACTACTTTTAATCAAGGAAGGAATATAAAAAAATTGGAAGGCAGACACCTTCAACCTAAGCACCAGTCTCCCTTAGGAATATTTTGCTTGTTGGTGTCCAATCTTTCAATCTTGATTTCCAGTTCTTAACATTTGTTGGCCCTGATCCTCTCATTCCTATGTTTCTCCACCCCAGCCTCTTAGCCTCTCGTTTGTTCTCGACCATAGTAAACTTTGGTATGATAAGTATCATGTCTCCTGAGTGAGGCCATTGTGACCAGATGTGTTTTGGAATTCAGAAATCTTGAGGTTTTAGGGAGACAATATGGTATTTCTGCCATGTAATATAAACCCTCAATGGGCTCTGTGGTGTGGCAAATACAATATTCCTATAGCAGAATATTATGAATAGTCACACCAAGTAGAATTTAAAAAGACCATAAAGGGTCTCATATCAGTGCATGTCTCATTTTGCCACCAAATGAATTTTGGTGCCAAACTTATGAGAAAATTTAGTTTTCACATCTTGGATTTCAGAATTACAGATGGGGCTCTGTGGATTTATACCAGGTCTTACCTTCTCTACTATTTCATACATTTGAAAATCTTGTCATATTACAAGCTATCTACTGTTACATCACAGAATGACAACCCAGCAGCAGCAGCACCATCACTACCACTAGCAGCTCATAGTTGTGTGTTTACTGTGGTCCACACAGTGGGCCAGGAGACACAGTAAATTACTCCCTATAATAACCTCGCCCAAGAGTACACAGCCATTAACTAGCTCTCTGGGCCCAGGGCCCACCCATGTAACCACTCCCCCACATGGTCTCACTGACACCAGCTGACTCCTCAAGAACAGAAACTAAGCAGCTAATAAAATAACTCCTCCCTGTGGACTTCAAAAATACTCAAATTCTGAAATGATTCAAAGTCATTAACAGTTAAGACAATGAACTGTTATGACAAGTAAATGCATTTGACTCTAAGCAAATTAAAAATCCAACTTAAAAAACCCAGATCTTCAGAGTCCAAGTAAATTCTCCTGAGAAATAGCCAATGAAAGCCCTAGCTGGTTTGGCTCAGTGGATAGAGCGTCGGCCTGAGGACTGAAGAGTCTTGGGTTCGATTCCAGTCAAGGCCACATGCCCAGGTTGCAGGCTCGATCCCCAGCAGGGGGTGTGCAGGAGGCAGCCAATCAATGATTCTCTCTCATCACTGATGTTTCTATCTCTCTCTCTCCCTTTCCCTTCCTCTCTGAAATCAATAAACAATATATTTTAAAAAATTAAAAAATAAAAGATAGCCAATGAAAAAATATACAAGAGTAGTCTTAAAAGTTCTCATCACAAGAAAATATTTTAACTATGTATAGTGATGGATGTTAACCAGACTTATTGTGATCATCTTGCAATATATACAAATACTGAAGCACTATGTTGTACACCTGAAAGTAATAGAATGCTTTATGTCAATTATACCTCCAAAAAAAAAATGGTTAAATGAGATCTTAAAGGTGGAAGTCTAGTCCAATAGGACTGGTGTCCTTATAACATACATATATGTGCGTGCACACACACAGAAAAAACCCTGTGAAGACACAGAGAAGATGCTCATCTGCAGGCCAAGGAGAAAGGCATCACCAGAAACCAACCCTGCTGGCACCTGGATCTCAGACTTCTAGCATCCAAAACTGTGAGGAAAAACAAACAACAACCCAAACCACAAGCAAGAAAGGTACCTAAACCAAATAACTTAACTCCAAACAGGTCATTTTTGCAGGGGTCTGACATTCCTTTAGCTATATGTTTCTGGTACAGTTAACAGGGTAGACAGAAACCATGTGTTAATGTAATACAATCAGTGATCAGTTGCCTAGAATTCTTATTTCTTCTAGTCAACTCTGAATTGTGTAATCCCTTTTATCTATTTAATATTTTAGGAGTTCACATTAAGCACCTATAACTTACACATTATAATTCTTATAATCTATAGTCTATAAATGTTTCTCTCCTATTTAAGGAAAATCAGTGGCAAGGACAAACATTATGTTTTGTATTCAAAGATATTGCTACCGATGGCAATAATAGGACACGAATAGGATGTTAAAGACTATTCTTTCAGATGTTATGCTATTCTGCTGACATAAAAGAATGACCATTAACAGTATCAGCTCCAATAAGACTCTTATCAAATACTCCTATCAAAGACTTCTATCAAATTTTTTTTGCCAATGGGGTGTCTGATCTCTGGCAAGTCTAACACCAGGCTACTGGGGGAAGGTTGTCCCAATGTCCTTACCTCAGTATGATGTGCACAGACTCCAAACGGGATGTAATGTAGGCTTTGGTGACTTCAGGAGTATAAGTTTCCAGCATATGGGGCTCTGTGGCTTTCACATATGGCACAGAAGCTGCCAGACGCTGCCATAGGCTCAGGAGATAGTGCACACTATTTGGGGCAAATTCCCAGTGCTAAGGAAAACCAAAAGAGCAGAAGGCATACTTCTTATTTTTGTACACAATACACTAGTCCCATGCCACTCGACACAAAGGATAAAGACTTAAAAAAAAAAAGATGAGAATCTTTTATGGGCTTTGTTCTGTGTATGGCAACTAGTCTAATATGTTTATTAGTATTTCAGAGACTATGCATCTAATGAGAAGAGCTGTTCTATGCTGGATGAGTAAACCTTGCCACAACAAAAACCTTGCATAAGTGGTTCTCAAACATTAGTATGCATGAGAATCACTTAGAGAGCATGTTAGAAATAGAGACACCAGGCCTCCACCCTGAACCTAGTGAACCAGAAATTATGGGGGTAAGATCCAAGCACCTGCCTTTTTCATTAAGCTCCTCAGATGATTTTGATGCAAGCCATACCGTTTGAGAGCCAGAGCCCTATACTACATGAATAAGAGAGGGCATTGACTCACCCTTTACTCTTCTGTCTAGTTCCCTGTTCCACTCTTGCCTATTGGGTGTGTGTGTGATTCTGAGGGGATTCTCTTTGGCTTGCAATTACCACATGTTCTTCTCCCAATACTCCTTGCACTTTTGTAAGGAGTAGACGACACATTGAGTAGACGACCACAGTAATGACTCTGCAAGGTTACCATACATGTATTTATAATTCACTTTTGCCAAGGGGGAAAAAAAATATTCTTAGAAGGCTAAACCCAGAGAGCAAGAGAAGCGGTTCCAATGTCTAGGAAGAAAGAGCCAAGCTACCAAAGACAAACCTGTAAGCTGGTCACTGTGAAGTTAGCTATCAATCGGATGACCTCAGGGTAGTTCTCCACCTTGACTAGTTCTCCCAGTTGATAGTTACTCTTCAGTCGGGCCAGCAGTCTGCAAAACTCGTGGTAGTTGTTCGGGTCTGACAAGCTCTGGGGGCAGCACAGGGGGAATAGAATGTGAAATGATACTCACTCACTCTGAATGACAGGGATGGCTTCAGGGGAGGGGGAATCTACTTAAACTTGTAAGACGCAAATCCTCATTCAGGACACGTCTGTGTAATGTTCAAACATTCATCTGTGGCATTAGCCTCAACTGACAGAGTCTAAAACGGAAGCCGGAAGGATCACACTATGGCCCTAAGGTTGTAAAGCTGATAAATGGCAAAAAAAGGGCGTGATCTAAGGTGTAACTAGTCTGCTTGCGTCTCATCAATTAAAAGAAAGATAAAAGAAATTTTCATCCTCACATCTGTCAAATTTATCAAGTACAATAAACCACAGCAGCAAAGTTATGCAAATGTTTTATATATTTAAACATTTAATAATAAAAAATACATTTATCTATTCCTATGTTTATATATTTTATACTTATATCAAACTTTTGATTTGTTCGCATATAATACCAGCATATTTATTTTCCTTATATATGTCTTCCTCTATTGGCATAGGGGGACAGACCTTGTTTTGTTCACCACGGTATCCCTGGTACATGGTAGGTGTTTCATAAAATTTGTTGAATGAATGAAATAGGAACTGTTTTTATGATATGTCCTAGTGTAGAGAAGTGATACTTTAAAAAAAATAGGTGTTTACAAAATCTTGGGGACTGAAAAAGACAAAAAGGACTACTGAGTTATGGAACAATATTTGAATGAGAAATCTCTCCCTTCCCACCTAAAAGCTGTTCTATATCCTATATAATAAAAGGTTAATATGTAAACCGACCAAACGGTGGAATGACCAGTTGCTGTGACGAGCACTGACCATCAGGGGGCAGACGCTCAATGCAGGAGCTGTCCCCTGGTGGGAAACTGGGCTCATGGCTGGTGAGCGCAGCTGCGGCAGCACTAAGGATGTCCAACCACTGGCTTAGGCCCGCTCCCCATAGGCCTAAGTTGTCAGTAGGACATCCCCCAAGGGCTTCCTGACTGCGAGAGGGCGCAGGCTAGGCTGAGGGACCCCCCCCCCCACCAAGTGCACGATTCTCGTGCACTGGGCCTCTAGTAGTTAAATAAACAACGTACATTCAAAAAAATGGAAACAAAAACAAATTTAAATTCTTAATTTCTTAGGGGGAAATGACTCTAGCTCTAACCTTATTTTCCTGAGCAAAGGGATCCTTCTGACTTGTAACAGATAGGTGCGTGCACACGCGTGCGCACACACATACACACACACATACACAGAATCATATATATCACATATACATATATAGATAGCAATCATATATTTATTCAAATAAAAACAAATCCTCAAATTTTACCTGTGGATTTTCCAGTATTCGTTTAACACCATCAACAAGATGAGAGAGAAACTTGGCCCTCTCTGCATTGTTAAACAGGGATCTTCTAACGGAGGCGATCTGTACTAAGCAAGATAATACCTAAAAACAGGGCACAACCCAAACACAGCTCATATTAAAAAGATTGTCCAGCTATTTTCATGATCTTTTCCACTCCTATAATATTCTTCTTTACATATGCCTCTAATTCTGTTCTTTCAAACCCCTGCTACAATTATAATATAGAAAGATCAAAGAGGATACAGCTTACGATATCTAAAACAACTTTATTAAAAGAAAAAAAAAGAGCATTACATCCAATCTGATCATAACAACTACTTAAATTCACACTATGGAAACTTAGGCATATTCTCTGACCACCCCAATGGCTTCCTTCATTCTTGTTAACATACATATTTAAGGCTTGAAAACACCAGGCAATTCATAGTTTAAATAAAGTTTTAGATTTTGTTTTTTCTGTTTTATTAAGACCCTTTGGCTAATCAGGCTTTGTATGTGGTGCTACAATGAAATATCTGGGCCATGAAAAAACCAGCGTTTATGCTGAAAGCATTTTACCCTTTCCCTACTGTGCGAGGTATTTATACTCTCTGCCCAACCAGATCTATTTTCTACCCTTCACCACCCTGCTGTTCCCTGGGAGGCTGACCTCTGTGACTAACAGCAGCCCAGCTCCCTTGCCCTCTTGCTTCTAGTTGGCTTCAACCATTGGAAAGTACCAGCAAGGAGATCAGGGCAGGAGGAAAGAAGTGCCACCTCCTGCTGGCCCATGGTTGGCAGTCTCTACCTCTGCTGTACAGCCTTGCCCTAGGCCACAGCTTCAGCTTCTCCTGAGCTCCTACCTTGCCCCTTGAAGCTTCCCACAACTGCTCACCCCAGGGGGTACAGTCATCACCTCTTGTTAGATTCCCTTCATTTGGCCCACACCTTTATAAATAGTCTTTTCATTAATTACCCTTATTGAGTATATTACCTTTTCCTAACTTGATACAAACAACACTGATTTCATATTTCGCTAAAGCAAAGAAAGGTCTACATTAATTTGGAAAAGTACAATGACCAGGAAAGTAGTCCACTGTAGAAACACTACACTAAACACCCATTACTATACTGTGTCTTCTTTATGTTTTGCACAATGGTATTTTACCCCAACCATCTGAAATACCAGGCCAACATCTTTTAGGACTTGAATGAGTTCTGTGATTTTTAGGACTTAAATGAATTCTGTGATTTGAGGAGTTTATTGCTTTAAAGGAGAAATGCATCATTCCCAAAAGCTTTCAAATGCTATTTAGAAATAAGTATGCAAATCTGCCTTCTTATTACAGCTTCCATTTATCACTTATGTTTGAGGGATTTTTAAAACTTCTCAGTCAGGACAACCTTCAGCTTGACAATTTGAGGTAAAAAGTAAAGATGAGACCAAAAGAGCTTGACATCTGCAGCAATTTGTCATTAAACAGGAATAATTTTAAAATAATTAAGACTTTATTGCAAGAACTTTTAATCTATAAGTTTGACCTTGGCTAGATAACGAACCCTAGTATTTCCATGCGTTAGTTCTATGATTTTGTACAACAAAGTGAACATAAGGCTCATTCACCATTGCTATTTTCCAGAAATAGGTTTGCTTTAGAAACTGACTCACCAGAGGTGAAAATGTAGGAGGGATGGAATGATACAGGTCAAAAAACAGCTGCAGAGTTGAAGAATCTAAGAATGCTGAAAGAAAGACACAAAAGCACTTCACTGAGCATGTCTGCACACTGCCACTGGCTGAGTGCTGGCACTACGTTTGGGAGCATATCTTCCAGCTTTCTTCACTTACACGCTGCTTATGTCCTTTGAAAGTGATAAGCTAATAAGGGCTTTTTGTTTTCCTTTTTAAGGCGTAGTTTTTAGCTCTTCTGAGAAATAGATTCATTCTTCTGATTCTCAGAAACTTAAGACAATAGGACTCTGTTCATAGCAAGAATTTTTATCCTTAGGAACATACAAACATAAGCACATGTTCTCTTGCTTGATTTTGTTTTTAAAGCTAGACATTACCTCAAATGAATAACCTAATGGAAGTCTCTAGGTGGTTAATGTAAGAAGGTCAAAGTCACACTGGTCAGTAATTAAGAGTTCTTCCAGGCTGGGCGATCCATAAGGTCTCCAAGAACCTTCCCTCACTTTATAAAGACAGATGCTGAAATGATAAATGCTCTTGTACAATAAACAGGGACGCCAGGGGTCCTGTAGACCATCCTACAGATACTGCGCAGAGCTGAGCAGCAGCCTGTTTCAGGTGGGGCGATGCTCTTACCTGATCTCCAGCTGGTGGGAATCTGTACTGTGCACAGGTCATCTGAGGACTCATCAGTAGATGTGCCGATGAAATCAAAGTTTAGGCAGTTATGAGTGAGTTTGAGCAGTTGCATGAGCAAACCATGTTGACTTTCATCATTCAAGTTTAGATTCTTTCCAGAAGCCTGTAAAAATTACCATAATGAGCCCCAAGCAACCACTCCTCTTCCAAGCTTGCTACTAGACTCACAAGCAGGCTGTTGAGCCAGAAAGGGAGGACTACATTTCAACACAGAAAAGTGATGTTTCCCTTGCCACAAGATGCTGCACTTCTATTACCTTAATGCCACGATGAAAACCCTAGCTCCTCATTACTATTACAACACATTTACCATAAAACATGAAGCCGGTATTTAAAGAAATCTCCCCTTCTTTCCATGTAGACATGGTGGCCACAGGGAATCCTGAAGCAATATGTGTGGTTACTTCATTTGCATGTGAAATTCTAGCTATGTCTAGGCAGGGCTAGAATTAAATTCTGGGAGGGAGTTCTAGTAAGTTTTATATCTTGTCCTACCTTCCTTCCTCTTTTTAATATTACCATCATCAGAATCAACAAAAATCTTTCAAACCAAACCTAAAACAAATCACCACTTAATTTTATTTATTCACTGGCAGTTTACCTGCCTGTATGTAGCTCAATACTGGTCCATAGCTCCTGGGATTCTCATGTTCAAAGTTCATACCAGCTATGAACTCGGTGAGAGCTGGTTAATTGTTTTTATTTTTTTAATATATTTTTATTGATTTCAGAGAGGAAGGGAAAGGGAGAGAGACAGAAGCAACAATGATGAGAGAATCATTGATTGGCTGCCTCCTGCACACCACACACTGGGGATCGAGCCTGCAATACAGGAATGTGCCCTGACTGGGAATTGAACCATGACCTCCTGGTTCACAGGTCCATGCTCAACCACAGAGCCACACCGGCAGGAAGCTAGTTGTTTTTGATAGTATCAGTGAGGAGGATTCAAACCTTAGTTTACTCAAAAGCTTTTCCCCTCTAGGGGTACAACAGTTTTTTCTGGGCAGCTCACCCAACCTGAGGACTGTCTGGGAATTCCGATAAGCGGGCAATTGAGAAAGAAGATGGACATCATTAAGTGGAATGACAAAGAATCCAAACTTGTTTCTAAAACTAAAACTTGGCCCTAGCCAGTTTGGCTCAGTGGATAGAGCATCAGCCTGCAAACCAAAGGGTCCCGGGTTCAATTCCGGTTAATGGCACGCACCTCAGTTACAGGCTCCTCCCCGGCCCGGGCCCTGGTTAGGGCTCGTGCAGGAAGCAACTAACCGATGTGTTTCTCTCACACTGATGTTTCTCTCTGTCTTTCCCTCTCTCTTCCATTCTCCCTAAAAATCAATCCTCGGGTGAGGATTAACAATAACAACAAATAATAATAAAACTAAAACTGGATATACTGGAAAATGAGAATTAGAACAAAAAACCCCCAAGTCCCCCAAATGAACAAAGAGCCAGAGACTAATCCCATTTATCTTTCTATAGGGACAAAGCAGCCAAACATTGTTATAAATGTGTAGAACATGTAAGTTAACATTTCTTAGTTCAACTCTATCAATAAATGAATGGAAACACCAACTATTCTATTTTAAAACAGGTAATTTCCTTATGTGATACTGTCTACCCCTTCAGGTTATGAAATCTAAATGGATGTTAAAATTCCAAAATCTGCTTTTCCTTACAGATGTTGCTTGTTTATTGGCTGCTTTTAGCTCAGCAGGGGACAGGGAGTCAGAGTTTTAGTGTGCTAACAACGTCGTCTGAGCCTGCTCTCAGAGCACTACAGTTAACATGCCTTTGCTCCACACAGGAAAATTTTATGTGGGTATAAAAAGAACAAACAACAGAATCTCAAACTTTGTGGTAAACTTGATTCCTTGAAGATAGGAGCATAGGATAACATTCTCTCACTGCTCCTCCGTAGGGAATCATAATCCTTTCTCCAACACCAGTGCTCAGGCTGGCAAGTTTCTTCAGCATCTTGGAGAGGGGTATTATGTGAGAGGTGTTGATGGTGATTAAAGAGATGCATAAATACTATGGGGTCACTCATCTGTCACCCTTTCAAAATAAACAGGGAAGCAGGATCCAGCCTACCATCTCACCTGTTTTAGTAAATTGCAGGAAAGTGTGAAGATGTCAAATAATGATGAATCTCGGAAAGAAGAGGCAATTTTTCTGTGCTTGGTTAAAGGATGGGTGGTGTCTGCCTGTGCAGAAAAATAAACAATGCAGGTTTTAGAATTAAATGGAAAGAAATTTTTTTTTTCATGCAGACTTCAAATAAAGTAGAAAGATTTCCAATAAAAGCAACATAAATACAAAATACATTTTAAACACTTAAATTACTATAAAATCATATAAAGTGAGAGGATGCAAAGGACAATAAGCTGCTAACAGCCAGAATATCATGTCTCCAAGGTTTACAGAGGGAAGACAGAAGGAGGAATGAAGATCTCCATTGCAAAGTTTTAATTTCCGCTACACCTAGGTAAAATTTAACAAATTTTTGGCAGATACTGCTAAAAATTACTATTATGTTGCCCTGTGGTTTAGTTTCAAAAACACATAGTAGCATGGCTTGGGTTTTGGTAAACAATCCACTGGGCTGAAGTTACTGCAGAATTTCCAAAAACAGTCATTAACCAGCAGCCATGGACTTCAGATGAATGACAACAGCCTGCAAATACTTTCCTCCTTCTCTAACCTATTTGTTTCTACGTGGAGTCCAGACCCCAGGAGTGAACACTTTAATTAAATGGTTGTATTGTTCACTTATTCCTCTTTTTCGTCTTTTCAGCCACATTTTAAAGGTTTTTGTGGTTAAGGATTAAATCTTTTACTTCTTTAGTATGTCCTCTATTCCTGCCACTACTCAATAAGTAGGTGGTACTCAATAAGAGGAATAAAAAAATGTTAAGGTTGTCAGGGCATTTTTTCCACCAGAAAGCTTAAATCTTTCTATGCACTGACCAATTCATCCAAGAGGAAGCTCATTTTGCTTTTGGGACATTAAAGAATAATGAGGCAAGATTTCTGACAGACAGCCGAGTTATGGGCCCTCCTGATTTTATTTCTAAGCTCAGATAGGAATGGTAACAGAAATACACTTTCTGATTTGAATCTGACAACCCCCTAACTAAAAAGCCCCACAGCAAATTAAGTTATATAGAGGTTCAAAATACTCCTCATTTCCAGCTTCAATGTCACTGTGTTAGCATAAGTGTCCTAGATAAATAAGCTACTGCTGGATTATACATCCTATAACACATATAACCTATTATGCTGATCCTAATACCAAGAATAATTACATTAAGTATGTTACACACATTTCTATTGTTTTCTTAAGAAAGACAAGTAAAATTTAAGTGTTTTTTATGCCAACACTGATGTATTTTGTGAGGCCAAGCTTCACAAGGAGAGAACATGAATCCCACAATCTCTGCACTTAGTTAGTGCTCGCTTTCCGACTACAAAGGTAACAGTAGTTAAACAAGTAGTTAGCCCTAGCTGGTTTGGCTCAATGGATGGAGTGTTGGCCTGCGGACGGAAGGGTCCCGCGTTCGATTCTGGTCAAGGGCACATGCCCAGGTTGTGGGCTCAGTCCCCAGTGGGGGGCGTGCAGGAGGCAGCCGATCAATGATATTCTCTTTCATCATTGATGTTTCTATCTCTCTCCCTTCCTCTCTGAAATCAATAAAAATATATTTTTTAAAAAAGTTATTAAAGCACAGTCTTTGGAATAAGACTGTGGATTTGAATTCAGATACTGTTGCCTGCTAACTGTGACGCCTTAGACCAGAGGTTCTCAACCTGTGGGTCGCGACCCCTTTGGCGGTCGAACGGCCCTTTCACAGGGGTTGCCTAAGACCATCATGCATATCAGATATTTATGTTACGATTCATAACAGTAGCAACATTACAGTTATGAAGTAGCAACGAAAATAATTTTATGGTTGGGTCACAACATGAGGAACTGCATTTAAAGGGCCAGAAGGTTGAGAACCACTGCCTTAGACAAATTATTTAGCCTCAGTTTCCTTTTCTAGAAAATGGGATAACCACAGTACCTTTCTAGGACTATTGTGAGAATGAAATAAGTTAATACAAGTAAAGTGCTCAGAATAGCGCCTATCACACAGTAAAATCACTCAAAGGTATAAGCTATTATTATTTTGATAATTATCGACCACAATGAGGATTGTATGTGACAGAGAACACGTACAGCCTCCAGATTTTAATAGGCTAAGCAAGTGTATTTATAATAGTAACAATACAGTTAAAACTCTCATGGGTTAATAAAAATGTCTGTACAATTATGAGCAACAGCAAAAGTGATGCCAATGTAATTATTAGCTGACAACTGAAGGGTGAGATATTATAACTAATATTAATACTGGCCTGTTCAGTAATTATAAATTTTAGCTGGATACAAAAGTAAATGACTGAAAAAATAACAGCCAGAGCAAAAGAAAGCCACTGGTGTTTCCTCTGTAGTGATCTGTATCATCAACAACTATTTAAAACGTTTGTTATTTAGTAGAATGTTTTATGCATTCTGAAAAGATTGCCAGCAAAATCTTTAATAATCGGACGTGGTAACTTATTTTTAAATGATTATAAACATGTATTAATGTATGCATTAATGTATGCAGAAGGGGCACACAAATGATGCTGGTTCCACTTTTGTGATTCCTTTTTTAAAACTCATTCTTTTTCATTAATAAATAAACTATTTCAAAAAATAAAAAAATAATATAAATAAATAAATAAATAAACTATTTCATTAAGCTTTTGACTTAGGACCATTGCTCGTATCTCTAATAGTGAACATTAATACCAGTGAGGAAAGCTGAGATGGGGTAAAATATTCTGGAGACAGAAGGGAACCACGACAAAAAGAGCGAGGCAGGTTGTACTTACAGAGGAAAACCCAATGCAATTATTTTGTTTCAAAAGGGCATTAATCACTTACCGCGAAAGCACACAACTGCCAAAACGATCATCCCACACAGAGCAGAAAACACCAATACTAAGAAAAATATGGCACTTACTTCAATGAGGAAGGCTGTAGCACTTACTTGATTAATTTCATTGGTTAGCTGAGATAAAATTGTGACGCCAATGATGCAGTATTCAACACTATCCTGGTTTTAAAAAAAAAAAAGGAAGAGTTGGTGTGTGCAGCTTGATTTCAGCACTGGAAATGCAGTCACACTTTGGAAATGACAGAATCATGGGTTGCTATTAACACTGCCTAGACAAGGTAGCAAGGAACTTTAGTTCAAAACTGCTGCTTTGCAGGACATAAAACCTAACTGCCATAAGAAAGACTGCTGAATCTGACTTCATCAAAATTGAAACCTTTCATAATTTAAAAATAACCGTAAGCATTATACCACGCTCATTATAAAGAGAGAAAGTGGCAAAACACACTTAAGATAAATTACAAATGAATGTGTAACAATTTTCAAAGAAACTGTATACAACAAGAAAAAGGCAAAGAAGCCGACTTAAAAATGTACATAAGATATAAGCAGGAAGTTCATAGAAAAACAAAAATTAAGTAGTAAATTAACCTATGAGAAATTGTTCTGTCCCATTCATAACTCAAATGCTGAGATACCAATTCTTTTTACCTATTAAATTGGAAAAATACAACAGCTGAGCTCTCAGGGTGGGCACAGGGAAATAGGCACCTTCTAATTGTTGGAGGAAGAAACTATTTTGGGGGGCGATTTGGAAATATCTTTAAAAGCCAAAATACACATATCCGTTTGCTTGAATAATTCCAATAATCCCTATACACTTATTCAAAGTATGACAAGATAGATATATATGTAAATTGATCTACCTACCTACCTACCTACCTACCTATTTGGATAGTCATTGAAGTGTTTATTTAACAGTCAAATATAGAAGCAAACTTAATGCCTACCCCTAAGAGATCAGTTAATTAAAGTATGGTATTTTAGATCAGAATAGTATGTAGGCATTAGAAAGAATGAAGGAGGGTTTGTTTGTGCTGATGTAAACATACAAAGCCAAGACACATTAAGGGTAAAAAAGACACAGACAAGAACATATCAAATAACTCTATTTTGTGTACTTTCTAGAGAGTAGAACTGTATATAAGTAAGTATATGCATGTTGCTTCTCCCATTCTTATTACATTAAATATATACATCATACCTGTAAAAACCTTGTGACGTCTGTGATTGCATTTCTGAAGACATAGTCATCCTTCTGACAGTCAAACCAGCCCAGCTTTGTGATTCTGGCATACAACTGAATAAGTGCTTGTGTCACGAAAGTAGCCAACTTTGGCCGAGTGGCAAGGTAGTTGAGCACATAGTTCCCTATAAAGCAAAAACAATCCACATGACATAAGGCTTTGTCAGGGAAGGGCATACATCTTTAAATGTACTAAATGTCCAAGAAATGGCAAAATTATGCGATTGACTCTAAACTCCCTTACTTCTTCATGCTACTGAGAAATGGGACTTTGAGTGTAAGATGACTAGGCTTTCTAATTGAGAATGTTATACTTGTCACAATGAAGAACCCGAAGTATGGCAGCCTTGAATCTACTCCTAGATGGTTAAATCACACAGTCTGCACAGAATTCAAAATCCTTAACAATGTTTTTCTTAGTTATTAGTGGCAGTAAAGACTGAATTAAAGAAACCTTCTGACAACAAAAGGGGTTACTTAGGCTTATTTAGAAGTAATTATTCTGGGCCCTCTTCACTTTCAAAAGCTCAAAATTCTGGGGGTGGAGGGAAACCTAGATTCCAGATATTCTGTATGCTTAGCAATTTCAGGACATTATCAAACAAGCAATATAAATTTAACTATTACCACCAGCACGTTACTAAGTAAACTAATTTCTTTAAGAGAGAATAGACAATTCTTTACTTACGAATATCTATTCGTTGCTCCAATGGTAGAGGGTTGTTTGTGCGTGATACAAGCTTTGTAAGGCATGTAGCTGCCAGTAACTGGGAGTACGATGACTGTGAAAGAGGGGGGTGGAGGGAAACGTAGAATTAGATTTTATTGAGTTAGTCAGTCATAAGATTTTTTCATTTGGAGATATGTGCTCAGATTCAAGAAAAAATTGTTTTGCTATATTAAATCTTCTAGATTTTAGAGCGTCTATCATTCTAAGAAAAAGAAGCCAATATAGCATGTGCTCAATTTGGCTGATTTCAGTCAGGAACAAGGGGCAAGATCAAGTAAATGGCCTGATCAAACTGAATCCAGTATTTCCATTACTTCAAGGGGGCACATGGGAGAAGGGATCTTTTCAGAAAGGTATTAAGGTTTTCAGAAGACAAATCTCTTTTCATTTAAACCAAGAACTCTCCTCCCATCAATAGCCTTGTTAAAGTGATGTCTCAAAAAGTTTCACCTCAAAAATATTCCCAAAGTCACCTCAAGGTATTTATTTAGTATGGTAGAAAGAAAGAAAGAAATAAGGAAAGAAAGAAAGAAAGAAAGAAAGAAAGGAAGGAAGGAAGAAAGGAAGGAAGAAAAGCAAGTAAAAGGCCTGATCAAACTGAATCCAGTATCTCCAATACTCCAATATCCACATTATGCTGTACAGTTAACCCCCAAATTACTAGTATGTCTTTTCACCAGCACAGCTATCAATCAGCTACAGCTTTGGAGAATATATGCTAGTTTTAAAGTAAATTCATTACAATTATTTATGAGAAAGAGAAATTATGGCCACAGAAATGGAGTAGCATTATCATATTCTCAAGTGTGGATTTTAATGAATTTTAACCTTATACAGAATCAGAATTATCTATCTGATCATAATGTGCAAGAAGGAGCCATGTGCGAATTCCTCCATGTGACTGTATTACATAACGTCATAAACAGAGACAGACTCAGAACCATTAAAATAATTTAATCAAGGATCAAGGAAAATTGTCTATAAAACTAAAAGTCCTTAAGACAGTAGGCTATCTACAGGCATTATATTATACCACCAGTTATAAAAAAAATTTAAGCTTAAGAAAAAAATCTATAAAAGTGACTTTGACATGTGACTTTTATTCAACACCCCTGAACATGTTTTAAACTGATTAGAGTGGGTGTGTCAAATCACTAATAATGTAAGAGAGGCTACTGTAACATGATGTATAACTATACACTACAAAACACGCAAACGGTCTCTACACATAATTCCAATAAATCTGTTAAGTCACTAAGAAGTCAATATAGATTAACAGGGAAGAATCCACTATGATGAAGTATTTTTAGTATTGCAGAGTTCCTGTTCTACTGCAGCCTGCTCACTGTCAGTAGGAGCGTCTCCAGTTAGCATAGTGTCAGAGAGGGAGTCAAGTGGAAAAGCTAGTTGTGCATCTTCCACAGTACAAATCTAAGTGGGTCAATCCTAAGATCAAGTGACTGAAAGGAAATATATAAAACACTACATATGAAAACAGAACAGAGCACCATGCAATCTCTGACCATGACTCTGTAACCTTCAGATACTTGCAAAAAGAGTTAGCTTCTCCAACTACTGAAGGATAATTTTTAGACTGTAATTTGTTCTGTTTACTGAATAATACTGTAACACTACTAATGAAAATGTAAAAATGGAGTCACCCAGAATTCTACCCTCTCAACAAATTAGTTTCTTTCGTTCTTTTCACATTTCCTTCCAGTCTTAAGTGTAGTACTAGCTGCTAAGTCTGGTTGGGATTCTGACTCTCTCAATGCCCTTTCATGATGGTTGGATTTTTACCATTCCTCAAACCCCCTTCTTGCCAAAAATATTTATCAAACTATGTCTCATTAAAAGTATTATTTTGATCACTGCACTGCCATTTTTAGCTGGAAGAGGTTCTAATTCCATTTTTAAAACTGTAACTTCCGATAATTTTCATTGTCAAGACCATTTCCCCTGTATTTCTAAGGCAAGAAGCAGCAGCTATAGCACAGAGGAGGAAAACAAACTGGGGAACTTGTAAGGTGACATGGACTTTGTGGATAAGAAGTCATTGATATACAGCCCTTTCTTCTTTGCAAGGAGGTAGCACTTAAGAGTAAAAAACAGAAAAGGAGTCCCAGGAACTAGACAACATAAAAAATGACAGGACAAAATATGTATGTTCGGTATGTTCAATGAAATTTTACTGAAGAGGCTATATGGCCTTCCTTCTTCTTCTTCTTTTTTTGTGTGGCTAATCTGGCAGGTATGGTGCTTTTTAAAAGTAAAATTAAGGAGGCAAAGGCACCTAGAAGAATCCCAATCCACCCCTAAACAAGAATGTATTTTCTTTAACATGTTATCCTTTAGGATTTTTCAAATCTTACGTACACTTCCTCTTTCGAGGAGTAGCTGGCACTTGCTCAGGCAATCGGGGCTGTTGGTGAATTCAACCAAGGCTTTCTCTGCCTGGAGCCGAGTGGTTGTATCTGTGGTTTCATACAGCTGTTTGCACAGATTCTCTAACTGGGCCAGGCTCTGGAAAAGATCATCAAGAAAGAAATCAGTACAGCCTACTATATAAGCAAGAAACCATACTTGAAATTACTGGACAAAAAGAAATAATCAATGAAGAGAGACTTGCTTCTCAACTCTGAGGAGAAGCCAGGTGACCTTTATC
>NW_005357075.1:1655441-1667904 GCF_000412655.1 Myotis brandtii
ACACACACACACACACACACACACATACATATATATATATAATTTATAGCTCTTTATTTGATGCTTTAGAAGACAAAATGATAGAATGCCTAATCAATCTATATATTTTTTTTCAGTTATTGTTAAAAATCAATCACAAATGATACCTTTTTTCCTTGAAAATACCCATTCTCCTAAGCTTTACCCAAAAGCTTTCAAATAAAAATTTAGTATTTGCCAAAATTATGAATACTAGAGTCACTGCTGTAAAATGAGGCACATAAACACATACTATAAATGTCACATATATCTTTACATAGTTTTACATATTTTCCCTTTGCCAAGTAGTTATTAGCTTACAGTTATGTGCATGCATATAGATACCAACCACTCTAAGAAAACTTCAGAACGTATGTACATACGCACCTTCCTCCCTGGGTCCCTCATGGCTAAAGTTCCGCAGCCAGGAGTCTTTTCTGTTGTACTTTAAACTCCTGCTTCGGTTCCAAATTTAAATGGCAGGGTCAAAATAAATTCAACCCTCGCATATGCTCACACAGAGATAAGACAAGGGGAACGCCCCCAAATAAACCCTTCTCTCCAAATCTTGAACCAGTTCCAAACAAGCAGGAAGGGGATGGGCGTGTGCTTTGGTCAAACCCCGGAGGGACACAAATCTACTTCCACTTAATGCGGTGTTAAAAAGCAGAGGAAAGAACTAGTAAGAGTTGACTTAATATCACCCTGCCCTAACTAGAGAGGAGGCAAAAACATCTGTTAGTGTTTAAAGGAATGGTTTGGACTTTAAAAAGGAATCTATGCCTATTTTCTACAGTAGCAAGCACGATGTGGCTTAAACAGTTCGAAGAATCTCACTACTAGAATTGACAATTCTGATAAGAAAAAAAATATTTTAACAAACCAACCTGGGTGAATAGCCTAAAATAATATTGCACAGCCACAGTCTGCCCAAGACTTATTACCACGTTATTTCACTAGGCTGTGACTATAAATCAGTTTTCCCACTAAGCAGGAAAGCTCTTAGGGCAGGATACCTATTTTACTCAACATGATTAATAAATTTCAAACATTAACCTAAAGAAAACCAGAAAGACAAATACTGACACTCCAAGATCACCAGTTTCACTTCAGAGAGTCCCCCGACCCCTAAGAACACAGCAAAACAATAAAACAAACCAATCACCCTTCACAACATCTCGGCTCTGACTAGGCCTGTGTTTAATTGGTTCCTCTCTGACTTACACTTAATACCTTCTTCAATTCAGAAGCACAGAGAAAACTGTGCTTGCAAAGATCTCAAGGAATAAAACTCTGTAAGTAGTATCTGGATTTTTTTCACAAAGCTTATAAACACAAAGAATTAATTACAAATATTCCATAAAACATATATGAAAGGCAGTGATCTGCTTGCCAATATTGGTCCAAGACCCTACCGACAAATCAGTTTAATTATAAATTCCCACATCTAAGCAAGGGATTAAATCTCCCTTGCAAAGTTTTTGTTTCAACCTAGCAGGCAAGTTTTTCCTCCCTCCACCTATAAAATGGTTCACTTAAAAGAAAGGAAACACATTATTTTAACTAAAAGGGAAGAACTATTTTAACTAAATGGGAAGACAGCTGTAAAATCTGGTATAGGGTATTAGCAGCAGCCTCATAACCTCCACAGCCACCACACCCCGAGCAGATTCCCTAAACAGTCCTGCTGCTTAAGGTATAATGATATCCTTAAAGTCTGATCAATCAGTTCCTGGTAGCACCTCCAGTGCAACTCTTGTTTATGTTCATTACAACAAAGTTGTTCACACAACTGCTAAGCATCTGTCACCAGTAGTTCCTTACTGCTAACAACAGACATGCAGGTTATGGTGGGCATTTTGTTGTTGTTTTGCTTTAATTTAGCAGAGAAAAAACATACTGCAGGGTAAGTCTGGTAATGAGTTTTCAGCTCAGGAAACAAGAATGTTTAAAAAACAAAAGTAATTTGACTATTTACACAAACAGTTTGGAGAACTAGAGCTTTTACTTCTTTGTTTCCAGAAGAACAAATAGGGAACAATTTTGTTTTCCCAATTAGTAGAAACATCTAAAATCCACAGGGTTGAGAGTCATTATATTTGCCCATACTCCCCACAGAAGGAGGGGCTGAGACATTTACATTATTTTGTTTTGGATCCTCATGTTCCCAAAGTAAACCTAATAGATTATTCTGAATCACCTTTTTCTGGTCACAGAATAAAATAATTTATCTTATTTGATTAGCTATTAAGACTAGTACCTTACATTTAGGGTAGCAACGATACAAACCCAGCATCTTCCCCCTTTGCTTGGTCACACCTGTATGAAACCTCCTCCCATTCACCATGTCTTATTAAGGATGGCTACCACATGATGCCAGTTCAGTCACACAGAAGCCCCCAGAGAAAAATGCCTATTTTCTATTTCTGAGATGGCCAAACCTATAATCCACAGAGAAGCTTCCATCTGGTCCCACTGCAACAGAAAAGTCCGTTGGGTTGGGGTGAAATACTTCACAGAACTGGAAGGCAATCTTCAACTAACAAAGTATTGCTTTAGTAAAAAACGCAAGGCGATCAAACCCCCAAGCCTAGACCACACGATTCACCAGCAATAGTTACAATGAAGGTATTAAGAGAACATATCTTCTTGCCCTAGCTGGTCTGGCTCAGTGGATAGAGCATCAGCTTGTAGACTAAAGGGTCCCGGGTTCGATTCCAGTCAAGGGCACATGACTGGATTGCAGGCTCAATCCCCAGTAGGGGGCTTTGCAGGAGGCAGCCAGTCAATGATTCTCTCTCATCATTGATGTTTCTATCTCTCTCTCCTTATTCCTTCCTCTCTGAAATCAATAAAAATATATTTTTTTAAAAAGAGAATATATCTTCCTCAATGTTTAGCAACATTATTTTTAATATAGTCTTTTAAACCCGGATAGAGAAAATGTAGCTCAATTATTCTCTTTTCAATATAAGGTGCTACCAGTTCAGACTATGAACCTCAGAATATAATGATTTATCTGAAGAGTTGCCTCTAGATTAGAAGAAAATGAAAATTTTGTTTGTACATTAGATGCTATATACTATCCCACAAAGTAGAATACCTTGGAATTTATTTTTATTAATTTGTAAAACATGCTTTCTAAAACAGCCTAACAGTATATACTTTTAAATTAGTCTCACTGCTTTAAAAAATATCCACTTGGAGGTTTACAAGAGACGAGGCTACTTTCTTTGAAAAAGGATTTGATGACATTCCCACTAATGCCAACTACTGAACTAGAAAACAAGCACAATCCTTGGATGGCTAGTGACTGTGCAGGTGCTCTGCAGGGCACATCTGCCGGAACCACCTGGAATGATCAGAAGCCACAAAGTGTAAAGGCAGGCTCAACCCAGAGAAGCTCTCATGAAGAGTATAGAGTAGAATTACCAATCTAATAGCTGAATTTTCATGATTAGGATGCCTTAAATATAAAAAGAATTGCTGGGAAATAAAATCAAGCCATTTTCAATCTGTTTATAAACTCCATCAATTTAGATCTTTAGTTGGAATTTTTCTGTGTTCTAGAGAACACTGTGTTAAATAAATTAAAAGATGTATACTGAACCTGTCAGAAAACAAAGCATGTTAAAGATCTACAAGTAATGTTTAAAAGGTGATATACTAAAACTCCTAAAAATTCAGTAACAATAATTATTGAGAGGTTAAAAAAAAAGTGGCAAAACAGTATGTAGAGTATATCATGTGTGATATGTGTTATCAAATTCATAGATGAAAATGTGGATGAATACAAACCAAACAATTATCTCTGGAGGTGAGATTATGGGAGACTTAATTTTTATGTTATATATATTTCCGTAATTTTTTATCACAACTATATACTACTTATAAGCAGGAAAAAACACACCCAACAACTGTATACAGATTGAGCAAATTTAAGTTACATTCTTCTTCTAAAGTAACTCTAATTAACAACTTATTCTGTTTCCAATCAGAATTCATAAAACCAAAAAGGCAAAAGGCTAAATTTTTAAAAAATATGTCTGTTTATTACCATTTTTATTTTGTTCTTTGTTACCATTAATAAATGTTGATGGTTTAAAGGGCCTGAAAATAACATTCCATGCAAAGTTTCCTCTTGTTTATCAAGTAATCTAGACAGCAATCTTGTAGGTCAAAGCTATTTTGGTTTTATACATATATTAGATCTCTAGGATGTTACTGCAGTGGGGCCAGAGGGGGAAAGTAGATGGCTCTCTGAATGAGAATGTTTACATATACAAACTGTTTATTTTTAAAAGTTAAAGAAAAAAGTTTACGAAGCCAGTGCACAAGATTTGAATCTCTACTTTGCAGGAGAATATCCGAATGCCCAACAACAAATGAAAGGTGCTTCAGCTCAACTATCATCAGGAAATGGAAACTCAAACCACAATGAGCTATCCATTAGAATGACTAAAATGAAAATGCCCAGATCAAGTGGCTAAGAAACTGGAACTCATACACTACTAGTGGAGTCTGAGTTGGTTCAAACACATTGGAAAACTGGCAGCCATCTATGAAAGCTAAACATATGGATACCCTATGACCCAACCATTCCACTCCCAGTTACACACCCGGTAGATGTATTTGCTAAATTCACCAAAAAAACATGTACAAGAATGTTCATGGCAGCACTAAATGTAATAGTTCCCAAACAGAAAGCCATCATAGTAGTATGAATAAATATTTCATTTAAAAAAATAATATTTTATTGATTTTTTACAGAGAGGAAGGGAGAGGGATAGAGATTGAGAAAGATCGATGGGAGAGAAACATTGATCAGCCGCCTCCTGCACACTCCCCACTGGGGATGTGCCCGCAACCAAGGTATATGCCCTTGACTGGAATCGAACCCGGGACCCTTGAGTCCGCAGGCCGACGCTCTATCCACTGAGCCAAACCAGCTAGGGCAATATTTCATTTCTTAATCTGCGTGCTGGTTTCACAATCCATTAATTGTACATTTATAATTAGTGTATTTTTCTGTATATTTTATTTCAATAAGAAGCTTTAAAAACAGATGGATGAATGAATGCCACCGTTTTCCCCACATTCCCCAGGTATTTACTCTCATCTATTTCTTTCTGATACTTTGGAAAAGAAGTTCATCAATAACCAACAACTGCACTTTAGATTTAGAATGTTTAGAACCACAAGTCCCATTATTTTCTCAATAAATAAATAAGGTAGGACTTTTGGATGCATTTAGGGACATTCTGTTTCTGAGAGTACTAAGAGGGTGAGTAAAACTTTTTGGTTGCAGATGCTGTGTAATGTGTATTGCTGTAAAACAAGATAAAACACATATTTTTGGCAAGTGATAATGCTATGCAAGAGCCTTGCATGCATTAGATAAGGATGGCAAGTCTGCGAACATATGAGACTGCAAAATTCACCTTTCAAACTACTAATCAATTCTAATTTGTAATAAACACATGATTTTGCATTGTGGGTAATAGGCAACCAAGACACATGTAAACACATATATACTGCCAGACTAACTATGCCTGGTCACTTAGTGGTTTATGGACTTATAAATTTAATTCAACAGTTTCACTTAACATGTCCCTAGAAACTGGTTTTGGTCCCTTCTCATAGTCACTAGTGGTGCAGAGAAATACAAGCTGTAGTGAAAGCTGAATTTTCTGAAGCACTGGTGTCAAACTGGTGGCCTCAAACTGGTCCATGTTTCTGTTTTTCATTTGGTTTAAAACTTTGGGTTAAAAGTTTAACATAGTTACAAATATTTCATATTAACACCTGGTTTTCTAGCTTCCCATTAAAAATGAGAAGATCTTATAGTACTGGACCTGCATTTTCGAGTGTCACTAATCAGATGACACTAAGGCAGTGCTCTGGGCAGGCTGCTCTAGGTTACCACAGTCCCTAAGCACCTGGACACTGCAGACATCTGAGTTTCTCGCTTGAATGGGATTTTGTCTCAAACCAGTGGTTCACTCCGGGAAGTCAAAGTTAAACAGTGAGCATATGGCAGTACAACAGACTTTGGCTTAACTTTGGGTACTAACTTTGTGCCAAATGTGAACTTTTGAGTACAAGGGGCTACATAAAATTTAGGCAGAGAAAAGAATTAGATGGAGAATTAAGCAATTGGATACTGGTCTTAGTAATTAACTGGGTGACTTTGGGCAAGTTAATTTCCTTGAGCTTCAGTTCTCTCATGTGTAAAATAAATGGGTATTATTATATTGTTTTTAAAAGACACCCCCAATTCTAAAATGCTATGATTGCAATATACTGTTCTTCCTACTTTAATTATATAAGTAAATCAGATTTAAAGACAAGCAAAATTAAAATAATCATGAAAACAATAGGGCAAATTTTTTAGAAGAGAGAATCACACTAAAAAATAAATCAGGCAATACTCACTGTAGCATAGCAGCTTACTCACAACTTTAGTGACCCAGCAGCAGGAACAGGATTTCTTTGGAGTGGAGGGTCAGTACAGTGTAATAGTTAAGACCTCAGATGTCAGACAAATCCCTACTCCTCTATTTACTAGCTGTGGAAATATGATTAATTACTCAAATCTTTCAACCTAGCATTCATTTCTTTTAAATAGAAATAACATCTACTTCACAAGGTTGGAAAAGTCAATGAGGCAACGTATGTAAAGTGTTAATTACTGACTTTATTACTGGCTGTTATCGATTACATTGGCTACTAAAAACTGGAGAACAACATAAACGCGTATAAGAATCCACAGTTTCTTCTAGAGGGGTTATAAATGCCTTTCCCTGTAGGGCTAGAGGGTTGGGGATACAATATACAATTGATCCTTATTCTTGGAGAATTCCTTATCTGTAAATTTACCTACTTGCTAAAATTTATTTGTAACCCCAAAGTCAATACTTGCAGCAATATTGTGGTCATTTGTGGACATGCACAGAATGGTGAAAAGCTTGAGGAGCCTGACACACACATTCCCAGCTGTGGTACAACAAGGCAAAGCTTTGCCTTTTCGTTTTAGGCCTCATACCATACTAGTCTAAGTATCCTTCTGTGTTTTACTTAGTGCCATGCTTTTATGATTTTGTGCTTTTCGTTGCCAATTTCGCTGTTTAAAATGGCCTCCAACGTTGGCCTGTGGACTGAAGGGTCCCAGGTTCAATTCCGGTCAAGGGCACCTGCATGGGTTGTGGGCTCGATCCCCAGTAGGGGGCGTGCAGGAGGCAGCCAATCAATGATTCTCTCTCATCATTGATGTTTCTATCTTTCTCTCCCTCTCCCTTCCTCTCTGAAATCAATAAAAATATATATTAAAAAAAAATGGCCTCCAAGCATGGTGCTGAAGTGCTGTCTAGTGTTCCTAGAAACAAGGCTGTGTGGAAATACATTAGATAAGCTTCATTCAGGAATATTAAATAAGGCAAAGTTGTAGTTTAGTTGATGAAAATGTTATGACCAGAGGTTGGCAGGAACCTAACCCTGTATAGCCTCTAGGCCAGCGGTTCTCAACCTGTGGGTCGTGACCCCTTTGGCGGTCGAACGACCCTTTCACAGGGGTCGCCTAAGACCATCCTGCATATCAGATATTGACATTACGATTCATAACAGTAGCAACATTACAGTTATGAAGTAGCAACGAAAATAATTTTATGGTTGGGTCACAACATGAGGAACTGTATTTAAAGGGCCAGAAGGTTGAGAACTACTGCTCTAGGCAATGGTTCAGTATTTGCTAATTCAGTATTCCTTGACAACTTTATAGAACACAAACACCAAGAATAATGAGGATCAATTGTATTTCTGGCATCACTAGGTGGTATTTAGTACATATTTCCCCACAGAAATTGATTATATTGCCACTATTACAGGCATTGTTCAAACAGGTATTTGTTAACTTATATAACTTTCATATTAATGTCCATAATACTAAAATTCTTTGTTATTTTTGGTCAGTTGTTACCCAATAATATTATTTTCCATTGATTTTTTTTTTTTTAGAAAGAAAGTGAAAGGGGGAGAGAGAGAGACAGAAACACGGATGTGAGAGACACATTGATCAGTTACCTCCCGCTCTCACCCCAACCAGGGCCAGAGATTGAACCTGCAACCCAGGTACCTGCCCCTGACCAGGAATCGAACGTTAACGCTCTAACCACTGAATTTATCAGTTAGGGCCATAATACTCGAATTCTTGCACAACTGACTCAAATGTCTGCTTAAATTGCTATTTATGTTGATTATGTATTGTGATTTTAGGTCATGAGCACTAATGCACACATACATGTAAGGACAAAAGTGTGCTTTGGTGTCTGGCACACAGTAGGAGCTGCATTAAGATGTTTTGCAAAAATAGGTAAGTCTAACTCTTAACAAGCTTCTAAAAGGACTTTGTGTTAAAATGACACACTGACCACACATCTAATTTTGTTCCCTCCCAAACTTAACTGAGACAACACTAAAGGAATTTCTTTAAAAGTCATAAACCCACAAGGATTATGACAGGAGAGGGGTCAATAGCAACAAAATTTTAGAATCCAGAAAAATCAGTAGTAACTGACTTAACTGACTCAAGAAAGCCAAATCCCTTGCCAGTGGTGGGGAAAATCAACCCGATTTACACTCCATGCTCAGGTATTAAGGTGAAGTGGGGTGACCAAAGCAAAGAAAAACAGGGTGAAAGTATTTTTGAGAAGCAGATGCCCAGATATCTTCCCTTACTCTACGCCTCTGAATGGCTGTCCCACTTTCTCTGGCCTGGGATTCACCACAGCAGTCAAAAGCACACTTGAGAACGTGGACATCATATACGCTAACAGGTTGATTAAGTGGCCACGTGAGCATCCCATGCTGCCGAGTCTCTCCTTACTCTGTTCCTTCCACCCAGAAATGCCCGGGTCTAGACTATTATCTAGACAGGAGTTTGGAAGATTTTCCCCTGAGAGTCTCATTAGTCATAAAGGAAACACCTAAAAAAGATGCACTAACATAGGGGTTACCCAATAAATGGCACAGTCCAATTACCCTACTTATCTGCTTGATGCCTCAAACAGGCAAGCCTCACCCCCATACTTCAGAGTTTCCAATCAGCTTTGTAGTCTCTTAATCTTGATTTTAAGCAAATAATCAAGGATTACCAGGAATCTGAAGAAAGCCTTTAATATGCAAGATAGTGTTAAAAACAAGACAACAGACCCAAAATGAAATTGCTTATGCCAACCCCCATGTCACCAAACTGAGACACTTAGTTTCAGCTCTCCCAGAAATGGAACCATAAACCAGTCAATCAGGAAAGTAACTTGACACTAACCAACCTTCCTTTTTGCCTAGTACAACTTCCTTGTTCCTGCTCTTCCGTCTGTCTTTCGTTTTACACAGCTCTGCAGAGCTTTCTATCTGCCAGACTGGATGCTGCCCAATTGAAATAGATATTTGCTCAAATAAACATCAAATTTTTTTTTAATATGCTTCAGCTTATCTTTTAACAATTTGAATCTAAACAAACACACCAAAAGCAACCTACCAGGAGCAAAGAGAAACTGCAGGAAGAAGGAAACTTGAAAAAATAAAAAAATAAATTGGGGGGAGGGGGAACATTAACCTCACCAAAAGATAAGAAAACATATTACAACAGTGGAATAATAAGAAGCTCTGAAAAGAAAAAACAAAACAAAAAAGGAAACAACAATAACAACATACACATTTAAAAAACATAAAAGAGATCTCAGAAATTAAAAATACAATAGAGGAGACAAAATATCAGAAAGTTGTCTACCGAATGCTTTTAGCACAATAGATGAAAATCAAGTCACACTCAGGCTCTTACTGTGAAACCTCAGAAACCTGAGGGACAAAAAGAAGATTCTATAAGCTGTACTGGGACAAAAAACAAAAATAAATGATGAGAGATCAGATGGCTCTGGACAACACAAAAGCAACACTGAAAATAAGCCAACATAACAATCAATGTCTGCAAGATTCTGAAGGAAAATGATCAACATAGAATGCTATACGCAGGCCAAGAACTAATCAAGCTATTTCAGGCATGGAAGGCCACAAGAATCTACACCCGTGCTTCACACCAAAATAGGAGCAATCTCATAAAAAGGTAAGCATGGAATGCAGGAAAGAACTACAAAACAGGAGAGGGACATCAGGGATCCCTGGGAGGGTGGTGAAGGGAGATGACAACTGTGTGCTATTCATCCAGAGGAGCCAGGCCCTGTCCAAGCAAAGTGGCCCGAGGGACAAGTCACGCACGAAAGGCATCACCAAGATGCCTGATGCCATCCAGGGCAGAACACCTGGGTGAGAGTTCTTATGTTAAGAAGTTTTCACCTTAATCCACGTTGAAGTTCACAGAAAAGCTCTCAACTAACTCACCTTAAACTTTGGAAAGTTTTTCTATAGATCTGCATAATCATTTAAAGCTAACATTCTAAAGATAAAGGCAGTTGTGCAACATTAAAGGATGACTTTGAAATTAATACTGCATTTAAAGGCTGTAATAAGCTTTAGGCATAACATTTTTGTACCCTATGGGGTTCCAACTAGAAAAAATAAAACAATAAAGTTGGTTTTTGTCACCTCTACTTTCTTGGTAAAAGAAGTTTGTCTCTGCAATGCCTTTTATGAAACTTGATTCTGTCATGCTGACAGTATTAAAAGACCAAGGCAAAATGGTAAGAGAGCAGACCATGGAGGCCAAGCAGGAATTTTCATCTGTTTGTGTTAAGCATTCGGTAGACCCTTTCATTTTGACAACTGACGTTCTTTAGTTCTTAGGAACGGAAGCCAACACACAGACACTTGGGAACACGAATTTGCAGTTTGAAACAATCATATGTGTAAATAAACTTCTCTGCTATATTACCATTGCCCTGAAACCTTGTTTTTAAAAGCACATCTGTACAATCCTATAATTGTTCAATACTCCTGTTAAAAGTGTTAAGCCATATCTCTAACAATTTAAATTGGAATATACTGTCTACTGCTATTCTCAGATTTTTTCCTTACAAAGTTAATAATGATTTTAACCACATAGCAAGCATGATCAAACAATTGACTTCTAAAGGTCAGAAAGTGATAGCCTATTGGTTAAGTATTAAAGGAGCCAAAATGTGCGAGTTGTATAAACTTTCACCTCATTTAGTCCTGGTTTCCAAGAACTATTTGCTTTTGAGTTCTTTATTATTAAAATAAAGTTACACTATAGAGAGATACTGTTGGGCCAGTATGTATTTATCAACTTAATTTTATGTTCTTAATATCAGTTTGGTACAAAATTCAAACTTTAGAGTATTGAGGGTATTTTGGGCAGAGTCATATTAAAATATTAAAAGTGCCATTTGAAACTGATTTGTATATGAGAAAGCAAAGAAAGCTATCAAACACAATCACCAATTATCTGAGGCCACCAATCACTACACAAAGATCATATTATGCTTTATAATGACTAAAAAAAGCACTTATACTTAGTTTTGTTAATAAGCTAGCCAAATAAGTGCAACTGGCCTGGTAAGTATTTAAGGAACTTTAGGAATCTTAGGGTTCCCCACCCCGCCTCATTATATGTTACTAGTTCTTAAAATTTTCACTGCTGGTAGGAATTGCATGTACAAATAGAAACTAATTTTTTTAAAGAGACTATATGGACCAGCTACAGACTGGGAGAAAATCTTATAGAACATATATCTAAGAAAAGACTGGTATTCAAAATATACAAAGAACTCTTAAAACTTGACAACAACCCAATAAAAAAATGGGCAAAAGATCTGAACAGAAACCTCACCAAAGATGTACAGATGGCAGATAAGCATAAGAAAAGATGCCTACCAATTTATATTATCAAAGAAATGCAAATTAAAACAATAGTAAGATATTACTACACACCTATTTGAATGGCTAAAACCCTAAACATTGAAAACACCAAATGCTGGCAAGGATGTGAAAAAACAGTAACTCTCATTCATTGCTGATGGGATGCAAAATGGTACAGCCACTTTGGAAAACAGTTTGGCAGTTTCTTACAAAACTAAACATGCTCTTACTATATGATTCAGCAATTGTGTCCCTTGGTATTTACTCAAATGAGCTGAAAACACATCTACACAAAAGCCTGCACATGAGTGTTTACAGCAGGTTAACTCAGAATTGCTAACACTTGGAAGCAACCAAGGTGTCCTTCAGTAGGAGAATGGGTAAATAAACTATGGTACATACATTCAGACAATGGAATCTTGTTCAGTGATAAACAGAAATGAGCTACCAAGCCACAATAGACATAGAAGAACCTTAAATGCATATTACTAAGTGAAAAAAAAGTCAGTCTGAAAGGCTACATACTGTATGATTCCACCTACATGACATTCAGGAAAAGGCAAAACTACAGAAACCATAAAAAGAGCAGTAGTTGCCAAGAGGTTTTTTTTTT
>NW_005357075.1:1667936-1690919 GCF_000412655.1 Myotis brandtii
CGCGGTGGGAGGGGGGGTGGGAAGAAAGGGATGAAGAATAGGCTGAAACCAGGGGATGTTTAGGGCAGTGAAACTAGTCTGTATGATATTGTAATGATGGATACATGTCATTATACATTTGTCAAAACCCATACTGTAGACTGTATAACACTAACAGTGGACTTTAGTTAATATTAATGTATCAATACTGCTCATCAATTGTAATATTACTACAATAATGCTAATAACAAATAATGCTAATAATATACTACAATAATGCTAATAACATGTTAATAACAAAGAAAACTGTGAACAAGGAGGTATGTGAGAACTCTACTTTCCACTCAATTTTTCTATAAACCCAAAACTGCTCTAAGAAGTATATTATAGCCCTGGCTGAGTGGCTCAATTGTTTGGAGTATCGTCCCGTACACCAAAAAGGTGTGGGTTTGATTTCCGGTCAGGGCACATACCCTAGATTGTAGGTTCAATTTCCAGTACGGGCACGTATGGGAGGCAACTGATCACTGTTTCTCTCTCACATCAATGTTCCTCTCTCTATATAAAATCAATTTTTTTAATGTATTTTATTGACTTTTTACAGAGAGGAAGGAAGAGGGATAGAGAGTTAGAAACATCAATGAGAGAGAAGCATCGATCAGCTGCCTCCTGCACACCCCCTACTGGGGATGTGCTTGCAACCAAGGTACATGCCCTTGACCGGAATCGAACCTGGGACCCTTCTGTCCCCAGGCCGACGCTCTATCCAGTGAGCCAAACCAGCTAGGGCATAAAATCAATTTTTAAAAAAGTATATTAGAGATTAAAAATGGAGTGGGGTAAGTGGAAGCTACACTGACAGTCTCACAAACTAGAAATACAACTAAAACACAGAAAAAACACTCTGAAGAATCAGCTGAAGACTAGCTGGAGAGAACCCTGATAATCAAGGACAGAAAGTGGAGATTGCATAGAGACTGGTAGGAAGTGCAGAGGTGTGAGAGGGGTGGCTGTGCTTGCACAGACAGTAGCTGAAGATCTGGGGATATCTCAGCTGTGGGGGGTTCCTACTGAGAACTCTGGGGTCTAAACCCCAAGTAGGGCTCCCCAGCCCAGAGCACCAGAACTGAGAAAGGTGCCCAGATAACACCTGGCTGTGAAAAGCAACAGGGTTGCTGTCTGCCAGCCAGAGACTGCTGGAAATGCAGGCACCTTCTTAAAGGGCCAACACACAAAATTTCGTGTGCAGCTATTCACCTTGAGCTCTGGCAGAGGGAGGGCAGAGTGGATTGGAGCTGTGTGAGGAGTGTCCAAGGTTGGGGGCTCTGGGGTTGGAAGTCAGAGGGCAGCCATCCCGGTTTCTTGTGCTGAGTCATTCCCTCACGCTGGCTGCGGAGGACATCTTTCTCTCATGGACCTTTGCTATTTAGGTGGTTTTGGCCTGGGGGAAAGGCAGTCGCCCCACCCTGTGGTCATAGCCTGAGGCCAATCAGGATAATACCAATCACACTGCAGGCAAAGGTGATCTCTGGAGGCTTTGAGTCTTTGCCTGATCCATTTCTGGGCCCGGGGCTAGAAGAAACAGACCCTCATGGACATCTTGGTCCTTTCTAACCATGCAGCCCCAGCAGAGAGAGGCAAAAGCTGTGGATTGCTGATAGCCCCAGACAGGGTACTCAGGGTCAATCAGAAACAGCATCTGATATTGTCCTCCACTAGAGATTGGGAGTTGTAGCAGATCTACCTAATACACAGACACAAACCCAAATAGGCAGCCAAATTGGGGAGATAAAAAAACAACCCCCAAATGAAAGAACAAGAGAATTCTCCAGAAGAAGAGATAAATAAAATAGAGATAAGAAACTTATCTGATATAGAGTTCAGAATAATGACGGCAAAGATGCTCAACAGCATGAGAAAAGATATAGTAACTATGAAAAATGAACAGTTGGAAATAAAGAATGACATAGCACTAATAAAGAAGACACTGGAAGGAATACACAGCAGATTAGGGGAAGCTGAGGATTGGATCAGTGAATAAAAGACAGGATAGTAAAAAAAAAAAATCACTCAATCAGAGAACCAAAAAGAAAAAAACAATTAAAATACAAAAGGAAAGCTTAAGGGAGCTGTGGGACAACATGAAATGTAATAATATTCACATAATTGAAGTGCCAGGAGAAGAAAGTGAGCAAGGGATAGAAGGTGTTTGAAGAAATAATGGCAGAAAACGTCCCTAACCTGGTGAAGGAAAAAGTCACACAAGTTCACAAGACAGAGAGTCCCAAGCAAGAAGAATCCAAACAGGCCCACACCCAGACACATCATAATGAAAATGCCAAAAATTAAAGACAAAGAGAGAATCTTAAAGGCAGCAAGAGAAAAGTAGTTTGTTACCTACAAAGTAGCTCCCATAAGGCTGTCAGTTGATTTCTCATCAGAAACTCTACAAGCCAGAAGGGAATGGCATGAAGTATTCAAGGTAATGAAAAACAAGGATCTGAAACCAAGATTACTATATCCAGCAAGGTATCACTGAAAATACATGGTGAAATTAAGAGCTTCCCAGACAAAAAAAAAAAAGGCTAAAGGAGTTTATCACCACCAAACCAGCACTGCAAGAAATTCTAAAGGGACTACTGTAATGAGAAGAAATAGAGAGAGAAACATAGGCATACAGAATTAAAATGACGATAAATAAGTACCTATCAATAATAACCTTAAATGTAAATGGATTAAATGCTCCAATTAAAAGCCATAGGGTATCTGAATGGATACAAAAACATGACCCAATTATATGCTGTCTACCCACCTCAGAACAAAAGACTCACACAAATCAGAGTGAAGGAATGGAACAATTCTTTCCAGGTAAATGGAAATGAAAAAAAAAAAGCAAAAAAAAAAAAAAAAAAAAAAAAAAAAAAAAGGCCTTGCTTGCCCCAAATGGAGACTAGTGCCAATTGAATCACAGTGTTCACAGTTGATAAAGAGGAAACTATTTTCCTATCCCCAGGTTAAAAATAAGCATAATTTTCTCAGCCTACAGATAGACTGTAGTACTACTGGCAAGGATTTTAAGGTATAGTGGGAAGATTTAGATATTTGGAATTTGGTGAAAGAGTGGCAGACTCAAGAATCATGCCATAGTAGTCATCCCACTGAGAGCTGAGAGCGCCCCCCTCCCCCAGCACTGACTCCCTCCTGAGCAGTCCTCCCTGGCTCTCTAGTAGCTGACCCATCTCCCTGGGCATTGTTCCTCCTCCTCTCAGAGAAGCACTTAGATGCATGCTTATCAAGCATCTTCTCAGGTCACAATGGAATGAAATCAGAAATCAACTACAGTAAAAACACTCAAAAACATTCAAATACATGGAGGCTAAATAGCATATTATTGAACGATGAATGGGTTACCAATGAGATTAAGAAATAAAAAACTTCCTGGAAAAAAATGAAAATGAACACACAACACAAAATCTCTGGGACACAGCAAAAGAAGTCCTAAGAGTAAAGTTTATAGCACTACAGGCCTACCTAAAAAACAAGAAAAATGAACAATAAACTATTTAACCCTACAACTTAAAGAATTAGAAAGAGAACAAGAAAAGCCCAGAATAAGTAGAAGTGAAGATTAGCGCAGGAAAAAAATATATAGTATTCTAAGAAATCTGAAACACCTATCAGAAGAATGTATGCACCTCTATGTTAATAGCAGCACAATTTACAATAGCTAAGATCTGGAAACAGCCCATGTGCCTATCAGTAGCAGAATGAATAAAAAAGCTGTGGTACACTGACACCATGGAATACTAAGCAGCAGTAAAAAAGAAGGATCTCTTATCCTTTGAGACAGCATGGAGGGAACTGGAGAGTATTATGCTAAGCAAAAGAAGCCAGTCAGAGGAAGACAAGTATCACATGATCTCACTCATATGTGGATTCTAATGAACAAAATAAACTGATCAACAAAATAGATCCAGAGACATAGAAGTATAGAACAGACTGTGGAATCTCAGAGGGAAGGCCAGGGAGGATGGGTGGGTGGGAAGAGATGAACCAAAGAACTTGTATGCATATATGCATAACCCAAGGACACAGACAATAGGGGGGTGAAGGTCTGGGGTAGGGGGTGGAAGCGGGCTGGAAGGGGTCAATGGGGATAAAAGGAGGGCATTTGTAATACTTTCAACAATTAAGATTTAATAAAAAAGTATATTACAAAGTCTATTAAAAGCAAATCTAATTTCCCATTTTAAAAAAGTCCTCTCTTCCTCTACAAATTTTATCTTACTGTTTTTTGATTTACTAACCAATGTTCTATAATAAAACATGACATTTTACATCCTAGTTTTCACGTCACTGGTCCACTTGGCAGAGCAATAAAATGCTTAAAATAATCTAATTTAATACATAGACATTATAGTACTGTCATTCATATTCAATGATCAAAAATTTTCTTTGTTACCTTTTGAATTCCACTTTTCTCCCAAATATTAGTTACTACACATTCTTAATAAAATCCAAAGTTAGGCAATATTTAAAATCTCCCCTCTTGAATAACACAATGGCCTTAGAACATGAATATCATCAGTTATATTCTACTAGAGGCCCAGTGCACAACATTTGTGCACTGGGGGAAGGGGATACCCTCAGCCGGGCCCGCACCCTCACGCAGTCCAGGACCCCTTGGGGGTCCTTAGCGCTGCCACAGAAGCAGGAGAGGCTCCCGCCACCACAGCTGCACTCGCCAGCTGTGAGCCCGGCTTCTGGCTGAGTGGTGCTCCACCTGTGGGAGCGCACTGACCACCAGGGGGCAGCTCCTGCGTTGAGCATCTGCCCCTTGGTGGTCAGTGTGTGTCATAGCGACCGGTCATTCCGCCATTCGGTCGATTTGCATATTAGGGTTTTATTATATGGGATTATAGTCCATTATTTTAGTTTTGTCTTTTTAGGACTAAGAATTACACATTACTATTATTTCATACAATGTTTGTTTAGATTTACTTATGTTTATCAATTTCATTGCTCACCTTTACTTCTCTCATAATCAAATCTTTTTAGAGTATTTTCCTTCTTCTTTAAGTATATCTTTTATAGAAGTTCTGTAAGTAAAAAACTGTTGGTGGTAAACTCAGTTTTTGTTGATTCTTAACAGATTATTTTGTTGGGTACAAATTTTAAGTTGACATTCATTTCTATCTGTACTATCTTTTGGCTCCCAGATTGCTGTTGTCTCTATAAAACTGTTCTTTTTATTTGCAGGTAATATTTTTCTTTCTAATTTTAAGTCCTCTTTACCTTTCTAGTTTGTAGTTTTACTACAAAATATGTCAAGATGATTTTAAAAAATTTATCTCGTTTTATAAATGTAGCCAACTTTAACTTACATTCACATTTTTTCAGTTCTAGAATATTCTTCAAATATTTGTCTCTCTTCCATTCTTTCTAAGTAACCTCCATGTCTCTAACCTTTCATACTTTTCCTGTCCTTATCTCCCTGTGCTGTATTCTGAACAATAACTTCAGACCTTCCAGTACTCTCTCTTCCTCACTGTGTCTAATATGCTAATCTATTTATTGGGTTTAAAATCTCAATGATTATATTTTTAACATTCTATTTCATTTTTGCATATGTGATTTGTCATTTTTGACGATCACTTTTTGCATGCTCATTTTTTTCTTAAAAATTCATTATTTTGTTAAGTATTTCATACATAGTTTAATTAATTTTTTAATTCTGTTAGCCAACAATGTTCCTGTATCTGAAGTATTGTGTGTGTGTGTGTGGGGGGGGGGGAGGCGACGGGGAAGGGGGTCTGAAGTAATTTATACCTGCTGCTTACATTTTCTGCTCAATCTCATTTATAGGTGCCCTTTTCTGTGTGGGGTAATATAAACTCATAATTGGTTGGTATAAATCTATGGAAATGGGAATATCCATGTTGTTCTGTTTCTGCTAAGAACTACAGGGCTGCCTGGCCAGTGTGGCTCAGTTGGTTGAGTGTCGTCTCATGCACCAAGAGTCTCGGGTTCGATTACTGGTCAGGGCACATGCCCAGGTTGCTGGCTTGATCCCCAGTAGGAGGTGTGCAGGAGGCAGCATATTGTTGTTTCTCTCTCTCCGTCCCATCCTCTCTCTGAAATCAATTAAAAAAACACTGCACATACTGGGGGGAAAAGAGAACTACAGCGCTTTCTAGGATCTTGGGTTAATGTGAAGTTTCAGTTTCGGTTTCCTCACTTTGCAGCACAAGTGTTCAGTTTTAGCATTTGACCCTAGAATGATTTTCGCTCACAATTCACTCCCCACACTCCAGTTTGAGAGGGTTCATTTATATTAATTAATGGGGGTGAGGACTTGGAGGTTTCCCTCATTTCTTACAAGCTTCTCAATGCTTATTCACATTCTAACAGGATCTACCTATAGTGACAGGGCACTTCAGAAAAATAGTTTGCTATACAGTAGGAAAATGAACTCACTTTTGCTCCCAAGAGATATTCCTTACTTTTTCGGGGTAAGGTCAACTATGTTTTTTTAAAATATATTTTATTGATTTTTTACAGAGAGGAAGGGAGAGGGATAGAGAGTTAGAAACATCGATGAGAGAGAAACATCAATCAGCTGCCTCCTGCATACCCCCCACTGGGGATGTGCCTGCAACCAAGGTACATGCCCTTGACTGGAATCGAACCCGGGACCCTTGAGTCCACAGGCTGACACTCTATCCACTGAGCCAAACCAGTCAGGGCAAGGTTAACTATGTTTTAAAGGGAATTATTTTAACACTTTACTAAGCATTTCTGAGTGTTGTATAGAAGAATTTTCAAGTAGTGTATTCTGCCATACTGCTAGAAATGTTGTAAGTCTTCTTTTTTTTTTCAAACGCTGCTGTTAAACTAGATCTCTCCCATCATATACCTCTGAAGTTTCTCTATACCTACAGGTGGGATCTGTGATATTTATCAGTATCATCTTTTATCTTGTCAGATTTAGAGAACTTTTCTAGTCTATTAAGATCTTTTTAACTCCTATTATCAAACAACCCTCCCCTTGCCTTGTTTATGAGCAGCATATTGAATTTATATTTTAGCAGTTATTTGTGTATATGATTGTTTCTCTTATTATCCTTTGAAATTAAAGATAGGATATATCTTAGTTACTCTTGATTTTTGAGGACATGTAGGAATATATAACTCATAGGAAGTATTGAATAAATGCATGCTAATTGAATGTCCTTATCTAAGTTGCTGATAAAAATACTGAATAGTGTAATAAGCCAATTGCCAGAGCCCTGAGACCCATAATAGAGACCCTGCTCCTAGCCATCAATGACCCATTGATAGTACTCTTGGGGTATGACCATTCAACTATGCAATGATTCAACAAGTAGCTGAGACTGTATGAAATCTTACATTTCAGCCAATTACCTATTGACTATGAAGATATTCTGAGAAATTTTATCAAATGCTTTGCTGAAATCCAGATATATTCTGTCTACAGCATCTCCCTTTTTCTACTAGCCTTACTGACTCACCTTAAATCCTTCCAAATCATATTGATCTCTTTAGCACAATTTTGAACTCAGCAACAGACATTTTTACACTTTACATGCTGCCTTACTGAATGAGTTCAACTTATCTTCTCATGATATTTAACATAGTGCTGAACATACAGTAAGCCATCAATAAATAACTACTTTATTATAGCAGAGTATCTTTTAAATGTGTGGTAACTGGGGAGAAAATGAGAACGCTCATCTCTAGTCCCACCCTCACTAGAAGGAAAGGGGAGAATAGGGTTCTGTATTTCTTTATTCCAAGGAAAGGAAATAAAGAATGTTGTGTTTGCCCGGCTGGCATGGCTCAGTGATTGAGTGTCGACCTATGAACCAGGAGGTCACAGTTTGATTCCTGGTCAGGGCACTCCAGTAGGGGGCATGCAGGATCAATGATTCTCTCTCATCATTGATGTTTCTATCTCTCCCTTTCCCTTCTTCTCTGAAATCAATATTTTAATTGATGATATTCAAAAGGAACTTCCATATAATCCATCAAGTTCTAATTCATTTTTAATTTTATTTTATAGAGGGAGAGAGGGAAACACACACACGAATACTGTACACACACCCATCAATCAGTCAGCCACCTCTTGTACCCCCCCCCCCACTGCGGATCGAAACTGCAACCCAGGCACGTGCCATGACCGGGAAGTGAAACCCAAGACTTTCTGGTGCATGGAACAATGCTCCAACCAACCAGGCCAGGACAAGTTCTAATTCATGACAAGCCTGGGAAAACCACATTGTGCGCCAATTCCTTAAAAACCCAAGAAATTATTTACATATCTTTCTAAAAAAGGAACCAAGATAAGTGCTGAATATAACAGCCAGTGAGACTCCACAGAGTTCTCTAGTTCAATGGTTGTCAAAGTGTGGCCCACGGACCCCTGGGAGTGACTGAGACTCTTGCAGGAGGTCTATAAAATCCAAGCTATGTTCATAATAATACGACGACATTACTTACCCTTTTCACTGTATTGACATTTGCACAAAAGGTGCACCAGTGGCACAAATGCAATGGTGGATAAAACTCCTGGCGCCTTAGCACAACCCAGTGGCATCAAGAGTGTAATAGCAGTCATTGTATTTTTCACTGCCACACACTTATTTAAAAAAAGAAACAGAAAAAAAAGAAAAGCTAGTTTCATTTAAGAATGTCTTTGATGAAAGAATTGAAAAATTATTATCCTTAAACCTCAATCTTGAGGACACATCTTTTTAATATTCAATGTGACAAAGGGAAAGTATACATAAAACGTTTCTGCTGCATACCAATGGGTTTTCATGTAGCAGAATAAAAAGTTCAGATGTGGTTTCAGATTTTATGTTGCAACTAGCCTTCACGAAACTATTACTTGCCAAAGAAGTATTGAAGAAGAATATCCACAATTACTTGAAAAGGCTATTAAAATATTACTGTTTTTCCAATTATATATCTGTGTGCCGATGAATTTTATTCATACATTTCAATCAGAATAACACATGGTAATGGATTGAATACAGAAGTATAGCCCATCCCCCAAATCCTCGGGTTTTGAATTAGCAGATTCAACCAACCAAAGACTGAAAATATTCAGAAAAATATGTTACATTGTTACTCACACATACTATGTAGTAAGGCTTACAATGGCTGTCTCTATACTGAACATATACAGACTTTTTACTTGTCATTATTCCCTAAACAATACAGTATAACAACTGTTATTTAGCATTTACATTGCACTAGGTATCATAAGTAATCTAGAGATCAGAAAGTACACAGTAGGATGTGCACAGATTATATACAAATACTATGTATGCCATTTTATATAGGGACTTGAGCATCTGCTGATCTTAGTATGCATGGGGGTGGAGGATGTGTACTATAACCAATCCCCCATGGATACTGAGGGGCAACTGTATGAGAATCCAGCAGTACTCCAGGAAGCCAGATATTAGAGATGTACCCCCCAAAATGCTACTTCAATAAATTTTTGTTTTGTCTTGGAATGTTTTTTAATAAAAATGTTTATAATGTTTAAATGTTTCAAATGTTTCAAATGTTTATAAATTTTTAGTAGGCAAAACTAAACTGCTGTCTCTAGGAAAGCACACCATAAAAAGAAAATGACAAAGAAGGGATTACTATAAAGCCAAGGTAATGGTTATTTACCGAAAGAGAAGGAAGGTGTCATGTTTGGGGTGGGGCACAGAGACAGGGTTTCTGAGGTGGTTGGCAAAGTTGTTTCTGGGAGCGACTGCTGCTCACCTTATAGTGATGTATTAGGTCTTACATTGCAGTATTGGTAATTTACCTTATCTAGCAAGAAATACTTCAGGCTACTATTTGCCATCAGTACATCTCCAATACTGCAATGTAAGACCTAATACATCACTATAAAGTGAGCCCATGCGCAGAAGTCGGTTTTCGGAAAGGAGATAGACGAAACAAGTATATAAGATGAGTGTGGATGGGAGAGTTGGAAAGGGGTCGACCTCAGCAAACATACCTCAATCAGATTGAGGACATTTTTAGCAAAGGCCAGCGTAGGAGTACCCTAATTAAGTTAATAACAATGTACCTACCTATATAGTTTAAGTTTAAAAAATTTGGCTCTCAGAAGAAATTTCAATCATTGTACTGTTGGATATTTGGCTCTGTTGACTAATGAGTTTGCCGACCACTGCTCTATACGGATGACCATATCTGTTCAGTCAGTGGGGATTGTAAAATGGTGATGCTTTAATTCTATAATTCTTTTTCACTTATTTGTCGGAATATATTTATAAATTCTGCCCCTCATCTACTATTTCGTTATGTATTGGTTCAGTACATAGAAAAGACACAGGAAATAATTGATTCTTTTCCTTTACCAGTTTTTAAGATAATGAATTGGTTTCCTGCCATCCTCTGAAGGTGACCAGGCATTCTTACCTCTCTGCCCAATATTCAAACAGCACAAAACTACATTAGATTTAGTTGTGTAACAATCCGTTTTATATGCCTGTAAAGGTACATCTCCATAGTAAAGGCATTTTTAGTTATAGAAAAGGTTGATAACTATTTAGTTCTTAAATATATGACAAAATATTTTAAAAATATGATTTTCTTAACACTTATGCTGAGATAAATTCAGATAAAATATTTTAAAAAGTTGTCTGCTTTGGTGATGCTGTTTTTCTGATCCAATATTAAGAAATTATCCATAAAAACCTAGAGACAGTTCATACTACAATTATTTTATAAGAGTCTGATTCAATTAACGTTTGCTTTAAAAAAAACAAAAAAAAACAAGACTCGCCCTGGCCAGTGTGGCTCAGTTGGTTAGTCAATCCCATGCACTGAGAGGTTGCAGGTTCAATTCCTGGTCAGGGCACATGCTCCGGTTGAGGACTAGGTCCCCAGTAGGGGGCATGCAGGAGGCAACCGATCCATGTTTCTCTCCCTCTGTTCCTCTCTCTCTAAAATCAATAAAAACATACATATATTTTTAAAAAATGACTCAATTGTTGAAACTAATTACTCTAAAGTAACTTTAAAAATAAAAAAAGTTATCACTTGAAAATCACGGGCACATTCTATAGGCAATGCCTACATCCATCTATTTTTAAGTTACAAAGAATATATAACAAAATAAAAATAAAAGGGCTAAAAATAAAATCATCTCATTTTATTATCAACTTTTAAGTTTCCAAAACAGAAGTGTTTTTTCATGTTCCCAGTCACAAAAGTTATGTAGATAAAAATCTTGTTTTTACGAAATGAGATAGGAATAAGACTTTCCCAAAAGATATTTTCCATACTGGAAAGCAATTACCATAAAAAATTTTAAGTATAATAAGAGATTTAAATGCTCATGCTCCTCATTCTCACTAAATACACACAAGACCTCAACCAGTATAGAGAACAATGTTTTGAATATGGGATCCTCAGATATAGTCTCAGTGTTCCATGAGTTCTCTGAGAATTTCATAATGATGCTTTCATTTTAATGACTGTATAAAAAATAATACAATCATATTTTAGATTATCTGGCTGATCATCTTAATATCAACTACTGCCTCATGATTTTAGTGCTCACATATGTGTTTAGGGATATACTGGTACCAAATATGCTTTAATAACTGAGGTCTAATAAAAAGGACTTGGTTTCCCAGTTCCTTGAATGCAAAAAAATGGTGGGAGAACTGGGTCATCGCATGGCACACAGCAGTACTAGCATGCTGAACTCAATAAAGAACTTACAAAAATGTCTTAATAGGTACAGGGGTTCTTATTGGGGTGATGAAAGCCACTGAGTTATTTACTTTAAAAGTGCTGAATTTTATGTTATGTGAATTTTATCTCAATAAAAAAAGAACTTGGACCATAGCAGTCACTATTATAGATAGCATATTAAATGTATGTTGCCAATTTGAATATAATTAGTTTTGTGGTTTGTTTTAAATTTGTAGCTTCATTTATAGTTGCATAAGAGTGACAACCCTGTGGAAATTATGCCTAGTTTTATGTTTGTTAATATTTGTTCCATTAGAACCAAAATAATTCAAATCAATACTGGGGATCTGTGAGACACCATTTTCAACTTTAAAATGGGCTACTTATTAAGAAAGTTTGAGAAAAACTGATATGAAAGACTCATAAACACTATCCACATCTGAAACTATAGTAATAAAAAATGGGAACATATTAGAAATTTTATATCTTCTTTATAAATTACTCCAAGACCTTTGAAGGTTCTTATTTACCCATATAATATTTCTACTTGTAAAAACTGAATTACCACCCGGCCAGCATGGCTCAGTGGTTGAGTGTTGAGCTATGAACCAGGAGGTCATGGTTCGATTCCTGATCAGGGCACATGCCTGCGTTGTGGGCTCAATCCCCAGTGTGGGGTGTGCAGGAGGCAGTCGATCAATGATTCTCTCTCATCATTGATGTTTCTCTCTCTCTCTGAAATCAATAAAAATATATTTAAAAAAACCAAATAAACCCCTTCCCCCCAAAACACACACACCTGAATTACCAATTTAAACATAGCAGCTGCTCAACAAATATACATTGCTTTAAAAAATGAACAAAGGTACCAAGAATCAGGTACTGAGAAACAGAAATGCAGGTTTCCGCATTGGTCCCAGGATACTTCAGTTTCTGCTTGATCCTCTACAATTAAACATAGTTAGTAGTAACTTCTAGTGGTTCTAGTGAGCATTTTAGTAATTAATAAACTCAAAAAAGGAATACCCTCCCTGATCTGACAAGTGGTAACCTGTACTAGATAGGGATAGTGCAGTGACAGGAACAGTGATGGGATTAGGAAGGAACTATCTAAGAGCTAGAATCCTAAGGAACTAGATAAGCATAGTTTGAAAAGTATACTAGCTCAGCTCCTGTAGGGTCGGCCAGCAAAACATCAGTTGCAAGTCTTCCCTGTTATATTTCAGTACTAAGAGGTTTAATCTTCTTGGTAGTAGAGAAATCAAGTGTTTCTGTCTGAGACATATAAAAAAATGTTTTAAAAAGCAAAAAAATCTACAAAGTAAAAAAAAAAAAAGCCAATAGTTTAAGGCCAATTCAATCATGTTTTGGAAATACATTTAATAAATCCAAATAAGATTCATTCATTCAAACAATATAAATTTGTGTACACTTTATGGTGCTGGATTTTATAATCTACCAATGATTATGTAAATTACAGATGTTACAGTAACATTTTTCTCCCATGTTGAAAATTCCAGGAGAAATGCAAGTTTGAAATTTTTTGAGCTCTTATTGTGCTAGGCATTTAAAAATATAGTACAATTTTGGAACTCATAGATTTGATTAGTCAAAGTCTGAGTCCGTCAAGGTTGATGACAGAGTAAGTTACTATTTTGCTGAGGCTGATATGTAGTAACAAGGCACTTATGTAGGTCGTGCGTAGTCTAGTTAAGCACTCAACATTTACCTCGAAACTCCCATTTCACCCTCAAAACCATCCAATGTAAAGTAGATATTACTCCCTCTTTTCAGATGAAAAAACAGAAAATTCTATCTATAGAGCAGTGAGTTTTTCACATCGACTACTTATGGAATCATGAATAAAAGACATGCCAATTTGGGAACTGCCAAGTTAAACAAAGCAAAAATCATTTTTAAACTGAAGAATTTCTAAGAGTCCTTCAATATGCTAATGCACACCAGGAATTTTTGACAGAGATACAACATGTAGTTTCCCAACTTCTAAGACCAAACAATCCTTTTGTGAGTGGGGAACAGGTGATAGACCAATGAGCTATGAAATACTTAGGAAATAATACCATTGTGGTCTCACAAAACTTGAAGATTCATAAAAGTTTGGGAATTAATTTTCATTACAGTCCGTTGGTTAGGACAGGCATCATACATAAGCATTCTTTATAGGGCAGGAATCTAGTGATTTGGATTTTATAAAGGATTGCAGATTCAAGATTCAACAGCCTTTATGAAACAAAAGGTCAAAATTGTTCTGTTGATTATATCTTCCAGACATAAAGAGAAGTCATGGTGGAAGAAATAATTACCAACGATCCCTAAATGACTGCTAATCAGAATCACTTGGGGATGCTCTTAAAAAAATCAAATTGCTATAGCCAAATAGGAAAAAAAAAAAAATCAAATTGCCACAATCAAGATCCTGTTTCACTAGGTTGAGGTGGGTCCCGGTGATTCTAATAGAGGTAGGGTTAGGAGACAGAGGGAAGAGACTAGAGCCGTGGTTGGCAAACTGCGGCTCGCAAGCCACATGGGGCTCTTTGGCCCCTTGAGTGTGGCTCTTCCTAAGCCTTAGGAGTATCCTAATTAAGTTAATAACAATGTACCTACCTATATAGTTTAAGTTTAAAAAATTTGGCTCTCAAAAGAAATTTCAATCGTTGTACTGTTGATATTTGGCTCTGTTGACTAATGAGTTTGCCGACCACTGACATAGAGGATAAGAGACAAAGTCTGCAGGAGGCAGAGAAGATGTGTGAGCTGGATGGGTCGTTGGGAACTATAAGGCTTTGGCCCCACCCCATAACAAAGAAACAGAATTTCCAGAGGATGAGGCCCAGAAATCAGGATTTTAAAAAGATTCCCAGGTGATTCTAATGTGCAGCCAAGGTTGAGAACCACTGGACTAGAAAGCTTGGCTTTCAAGAGGATTGGACAGAAAGGCAAATGCCTCCAGCTGCCATCTCAGAAAGGAGTCAAGAAACAGTAAGCCATGGACCATAACCATGAGAATTGGGTAACCTTTGTATCTGTAGTATATATTGCAGGATTGTATGATTGGAATAGATGAGATTTAGGCTTTAATTCCTACACCATAACTTACTATTTGTGTGAAATTGGGCAAGTTATTTAATCTCTCTGTGCCTCAGTTTTCTTACCTATAATATGAAGTACTTAGCAAAGTGTCTGATATGTGTTAAGAGCGCAATATGCACTGTCATTATTATTCCTGGTCAGTCTTCCAGTAGTGATTAGGAGTAAAACTGTTAGGGGGAGGGAGAGCCTTATGATACTATTTTAGGAGGAACCAGTACATAAAAATGTTTTGGAAGCCTGGCTGGCGTGGCTCAGTGGCTGAGCATCGACCTATGAACCAGGAAATCACGGTTCAATTCCAAGTCAGGGCACATGCCTGGGTTGTGGGCTTGATCCCCAGTGTGGGGCATGCAGGAGGCAGCCGATCAGTGGTTCTCTCTCATCACTGATGTTTCTATCTCTCTCTCCCTTTCCCTTCCTCTCTGAAATTAATAAAATATATGAAACAAAACAAAAAAGAAAAAAATATATATATTAAAAAAATGTTTTGGAAAAGAAAACCACAGGGTACAGATGAAATGGGGCAAGTAACAAAAGTGAGGAAAGAAGACTGAGCCCCTGGTATTTGTAGAAATTGGACAGAGAAAGAGAAAGATCCTGCCCATAATACTCCCTACAGGGACTCTGCATGAGCATGAGAGAAGCCATGATTTAATTAGGAGGAAGTTCCAATGTCCCAAACAATCCCAATACCCCAGACAACATTTTACATAAGAAAACTAAAGTTCTGATGGTTAAAGTTATTTGCCCAATGTTACACTATTAAATTAATTAAAATTTAGATATTGCTTCAAATCCAATGCACCTTCCACTGAACCATACTGTCTGAAAAAAATTCTTCGTTAAGTCCTATCTCTGAGAAAGAAGAGGCCAAGTTATTTGGTGAAAATAAATACATACCAACAAATACATAGTTAGGTCTATTTAGTGGGAAAGAGGGAATATTGGCAAGAAACCTGTTTAAGAGCTTAATACTAGAATTTTAATCCTGGCACTCACTGATTGTGTGACTTTAGGCAAAAAACTTAATTTTCCAATTAGTTTGCTTGCCTGGGAGAAGCTTGCACCTTGAAATAAAAACCAAAATAATGTATTTGATAATAACGTTTTTGAACCTATTTATAAACTAGGTTTAGATTTCTGGTTCCAGCAATATGGCAAAGTAGTTAGCTTCAAAACCCCTGACATAAACATCTAATTCCAGAGAAAGAAGGAAGGAAAGAGGAAAGGAAGGAAGAGAGAGAGGGAGGGAGGGATAGGAAAGCTCCTTACTTGAGTCTGAGGCTAGTATAATCTTATACCAAAAACAGACAAGGGAAGAGCATAGAATGACAAAGGAATATTACAAGACTATTTTTATGAACAGTTAAAAAAATTCCAAATAAAATATTAGCAATCCAAATCCAAAAAAATAAATTCAACAAGCTGATCCTAAAATGTACATGGAAGAGAAAAAGGATCAAGAATAATAAAGACCATTTTGAAGAAGAACAAGTTTGGGAGCACTTGCCTTACAAGAGACCAAACTGATTATAAAGCTACATTAATTAAGACAGTATGATACAGTGAGTGTAGTGATAGAGAAATAGACCAATGAAACAGAGCACCCAAAAGAAAGCTTCTTATATCACAGACTAGAGGCCCACTGCATGAAATTCGTGCACAGGTAGGGTCCCTAGGCCTGGCAGGCAATCAGGGATGATCGGGGCCTTCCTTCCCGTGGCTGCTGGCCAGGGCCTTCCTTTGTTCCGTGCGGCCCCCTGGTGATCAGCGCACATTATAGCGAGTGGTCGAACTCCCGGTCGGTCAGTTGAACTCCCGAGCAGACAATTTGCATATTAGCCTTTATTATATAGAAGGATATGGCAATACAGATCAGTGAAGAAAGCTGAGTGAACTATACAATAAACATGGTTGGGAGAATCCATTGGGAAAAAGTGAAATTAGACCTCTACCCCAAACTGAATTTCAGTAGGTAACATTGAAAGTATGATAAAAATGTAAGTTTTTACTTTCCCCATAAATAGAATGATTTAACCAAAGGACATTAAATGTTCTTCTAGAAAACAATTTGATTCTCTATAAATACTAGAATAAATGTTCCAGCTAACTGAAACTAAAATTACAAGGTTATATATTATAATACAATAAGATATATATAAACACACACACATATGCACTACATACCAAGTACAAGTTAAATGCACATAAAAATAGTATAGTCCTTATAGATTACAAATTACCAAGGGAAAAAGGGTATTTTTATTAATTCAAATGCCCCTATTTTAGTCATATCATTTTTCATGACATAATTCCAACGAACAGCCAAACTGAAAAGTAGGAAGAAATAAAAAGTACATGTATAATCATGATCTACTTTATGGTACATTTCCACCTTTTTGCTATCACACCTCTGTCCCTGCAACTGAAAATTAGAATCAAGATGCTACACACAGTTTTATTCCTTGTTTTTTTCCATTTAAATTGTGAGATGATAATTTTCATAAATCACTCAAATCTCTGACCATCTGTTTTGAACGCCTGCCTAGCCATCCCTCACATTCTAGTACATGCTAATCTCTAGCCTCATCTCCTCCCTTGGCTCACTAAGCTTCGGTCAGGATGGTCTCTTCCAGTCTGTGAGGAGAGGTCTTCCTCACCATAGAGTGGTTACACAAGCCATTTCTTTTTGTCTGGTATACTGTCCCTTTCTTCCCCCTACATCCCCACCTAATAATAAAAATAAGAAATCAGCACTCTGAAAATCCTATATAATAAAAGCCTAATATGCAAATCGACCAAACGGCAGAAGGACCAGTCGCTATGACGTGCACTGACCATCAGGGGGCAGATGCTCAATGCAGGAGCTGCACCCAGCCTGCAGGCCCCAGGCCAGCCAAGGTGGGTGCCAGCGGGGTCCCCCTGATCGCCCTGCAGAGGGAGGTGACTGGTGGCGGCAGGGGTGGGGCCAGTGAGCGGGTGGTGCCAGGCCGGCCAAGGCAGGTGTCAGCGGGGGCCTCCTGATCACCCTGCCGGTTGCCCCCAGATCGACCCTGATCGCTGGCCAGGCTAGGGACCCTACCAGTGCACGAATTTTGTCCACCGGGCCTCTAGTGTTATAATATACCCCCTTTTCTTCATATCATTTATCACAATTTTTAGACATGTATTTATTGGTACAATTTGTTAAGTATCTGTAAGCAAAGACCATGCCTATTTTGTTCTCTGCCTTATCTCTAGTATTTAGCACAGAATCTGTTCCATATAAGTGAAATATATAGTTACAAAAACCATTTTCTTGTTTAAATCTACTGTTGTCTAAACCTTCCTTAAGCATGTTTACTTGTATATTTTCTTTAATTGTGCTAACTGTATAATAAATTTATGATTTTAATAGTAGTAAAAGTTAAATTTCTTATCTCTAAAAAACAATATACAGCTAGTTATCCTCCAAAACTATTGATATGAAGGCATATCAATATTTTAAATTGTATCATCACACTCTAAAATTCATACTATCTTAAAAAATTATGTGATTCTAATTCCATTTCATTAACCTGATAACAGTATTATTTCGATTACCATGGACACGTAATATAATTGTTGCATTCATAAATAAAACATTCTAAATATTCAGTTGTGGATAAACAAAAACAATGCATTTGGTGGAGAAATGTTAATTGGCTTTAAAATGCTTTCTTAATACACCCACATAAATAAAAATGTAACATTAAACAGGAAGTTACTGTTGTACATTATTAGAATAGCTGTCTGTTTAAAAACAGGAGTCCGGACAATATTCCAATTTTAAACAAACCTATATTTGTGATTGAAAAATAATGATTTCTATACCCCACAGCCTTGAATTAGAGGAGTTTGCAGACTACAGCACATCACTACTAAATAATAGTAACAGCCCTAGCCGGTTTGGCTCAGTGGATAAAGCATCAGCCTGCCGACTCAAGGGTCCCAGGTTCGATTCTGGACAAGGGCATGTACCTCGGTTGCGGGCACATCCCCAGTTAGGAGGTGTGCAGGAGGCAGCTGATTGATGTTTATCTCTCATCGATGTTTCTAACTCTCTATCCCTCTCCCTTCCTCTCTGTAAAAAAATCGATAAAATATATATATTAAAAAAAATAATAGTAACAACGATAACATCATAATATCCAGCAAAAGGAGGAAGATATTTCAATAGTTTTCTAAAACCACAGAATGTGAAGTGCAACTATAATCCTGACACTGAAGTGTTATAGTATATACCACAGGCCAATTAATACTTTCTTGCCTTATTGCAATGCATCCTTGATTCTCTAAGTCAAGGTATATATTAAATACACATTATAGCCAACTTTCTTTGAATGACCCCATTTTGTGTGTTATTTCTTTATACCTGTACTATATACCTGTATATCACAGGTATAAAAAATGAACAACCTATAGTTTCTGAGTCTAGCTCAAACTAAATATTCTGATATGTTAAGTGAGCATATCCTCTTGGCCTGACAGTCTAACTATTGATAATAAATGTTTAAAAATTTGCTAGTAAGAATGAAAGAAATTTTAAGAAATAAAGGTATAAAGAGGACTGAGTTTTTACTCATGTAAAAATTTATTAAAGATTTTTAAAAATTGATTTTGAGAGAGAGGAAGGGAGAGGGAGAAAGAGAAACGATCAATGTTTCAATTGGCTGCCACTTGCATGTGCCCTGATTGGGAATTGAACCTGAAACACCCAACCAACTGAGCCACACCGGCCAGGGCAAGCCTAAAAATTTAGAAGAAAGCTCCTCAGCTCTCCTTATCTCTTTTCTCATGAGAAAACCCCCCAAACACTGTATGTACTCCTTTAGAAGACTCAACAAAAAAGCATAAGAAACTCAAAACAGAACATTAAAAGAAAAAGGATAAAAACAATCACGAATACTTAATCTTGGAACCTTGAACTTTGATTCAGAGAAGAATTCAGACTTCCATATTTACCTCTGACAAAACAAGTAAAAAAGAGTATTAAGTAAATGTTTTTTAAGAAGTTTTGGGATACATGTCCCATACATGCTAGTTTTCTGATTCTCTGGAATTCTAAAAAAATTTTTCCTTAACAGTTTCATAAAATACCAATTTGTCTTTGAAGTTTATACTTCTATATAACCTATGAAAAATGCTTTCCAGGAACTCATCAAGTCAACAAATAAGGAGGATCAAGCAAGTTGTGAAATTCAAGATTTAGAAGAATCTTCTAATAGAATGGGAGGTTTAAAAAAAGAAATATTTTCTGGATACCCCTCAAACACTAGCTATGAAGGGACAAAGAAAAACTAATCTGGTTTTCCAAAAGTTAAAGATGGGACTGGGAGACAAAACAGACCAAGTGCAAATTAAGTAGATTTAATTTTAATTGCCTAACAATAAAGAAAAAGGCATTTTACTCCTATTGCTAACAGAATCTGAGGCTCTTCCAGCAAACAGGCTAAAATAAAATATTGGATTTTCACTCAAGTTTTACAGTTGCTAAGTCTTAATAATAAATAATGTAGGTGTATATGAGCAACTAACATTTTACATATTTACAACATCTGATGGCTACTGAAATGGGCTTTCACTATGAAAATGTGAGTTCTAACCAAGGTCAGGAACAGATAAACAGTTGCCTACCAGACATCTCCACTCAAATGTATACAAGCACCTCACAATCTGTATATTGGAGACTGACCTTACTATCTTTTTTTTTCAACATCCTGGTGATTCATTCACTCTCCTTAGCTGCCCAGAAATGTGAGAGCCTGCCTTCTCACTTTGCACATTCAACTGTCATCCAAATCCCACCAAGTGTAACTTCTTTAACAGCCATGTCCTGTTCTCCATCTTCACAGTTATTAACCTTGGCTCCAGTCCCAGTTAATTCTTGTCTGGACTACCGCTTCATCTCTTACTTTATCCACATTCAATCGATTTTCTACACCATCGCCATCATAATGTGATTATTCTGTCATGCTACTTAAAAAACCTTCAACTACACATCTACAATACAAATTTTTTAGCAAGATATAAATTCTTCATGTTCTTGTCCCTTCCTATCATTACAATCTCATGTCTTGCTCCTCTATTTCCAATACAGCAACAATATTTATTTATTATTTATTTATTTATTTATTTATTTATCCATTCTCACCCAAGGATATGTTTAGTGATTTTTAGAGAGAGAAAGAAAAACATCAATATGAGAGAGGAAACATCAATAAGTTGTCTGTCTAATGCTCCCCAACTGGATACCAAATCTGCAACCTAGGTATGTGCCCTGACCAGTAATTGAACCCACAACCTTTTGGTGTATGGAACGACGCTCCAACCAACTGAGCCACCTGGCCAGGGAATACAGCAGCAATATTTAATTGCTTTAACTTTCCTGGAATGTTCCAAGGACATATACAATTTTGTTTATGTGTTCTTTCTGCCTGGTATGCTACTGATTATCAACCTAGAGAATATTACCACATCAGTTAAGATCTGGCTTAGTCATTCAGCACTTTAAGAAGTATTTCCTGGCTCTCCAAAGGAGGACTGACATTTGTGTCTCATTATGTTCTATGCATACATGTGTCATATCACCTATATCACTCTATATCCCTTACTGGTATACATTTCTAGCTAATGAAATCCTTGAGCACAAATGCTGTGCCTGTTCACCGTTATATTTCCACTGCCTAGCAACCTGGCACACAGTGCACAATGGAAAACTATCAACCAGATGAAGAAATGTCTACTGATAAGTATATTTAGTTGTGAGTTCTTCTACCTCACTAAACCAAAGAGGCTGATACTATTATAAATAATACTATCCTGTCAAAGCAGCAAGTAGTTGACACATTTAGGATGCATATGAGAGATATCAGGTCAATTTGATAATGTGACAAAAATTGTTTGAAACCAGAAATAACAGTTGTTTAAAAATGTACCTTTCACTGGCCCTGGCCGGTGTGGCTCAGTTGGTTGGAGCATAATCCCGTACACCAAAAGGTGGCCGGTTTGATCACCAGTTGGGGCGTGTGTGGGAGGCAACCGATTGATGTTTCTCTCTCTCTAGAATCAATAAAAACATATCCTCAGGTGAGGATTTAAAAAAAAAAAAGAAAGTAGAAGTCTCTGAAATATCCCTTCATTATACATTTCCTTATTCTCAGTGTTAACTGGTATGTTTATTTTTTTATTTTATTTTAAATTTATTGTTGAAGGTATTACAGATGCCCTACATTTTCCACCCCTTTGCCCCACTCGACCCTGCTCCTATGCCACCCCAGGTCTTCCCCACACTAGTGTCTGTGTCCTTGGGCTACGCATATATGTTCTTTGGTTAATATCTTCCCACCCTCTCCACCCCCCACCCCTCTGAGATCTGTCATTATGTTCCATGCATCCATGTCTCTGGACCTATATTATTCATTAGTTTATTTTGGTCATTAGATTCCATATATAAGTGAGATCATGTGATATTTATCTGTCTCTAACCAGCTTATTTCACTTAGCATAATAGTCTCCAGGTACATCCATGCTGTTGCAAAGGGTAAGAAAGAGCTCCTTTTTTTAAATCCTCACCCAAGGATATTTTTCCCCACTGATTTTGAGAGAGACAGTGGAAGGGAGGGAGGGAGGGCAGGAAGGGGGGAGGGGGGGGAAGAACAGTGTGAGAGATACATCAATTGGTTGAGGAAACTCCACACTGTTTTCCATAGTGGCTACACCAGTCTGCATTCCCACCAGGGGTGTACTAGGGGTTCCTTTTCTCCACATCCTCACCAGCACTTGTTGTCTGATGATAGCCATTCTGTCAGGTGTGAGGTGATAACTCGTCGTTTTTATTTGCACTCTCTGATGATTAGTGAAGCTGAGCATTTTTTCATGTCTATTGGCCATCTGTATGTCTTCTTTGGAGAAGTGTCTATTCAGGTCTTTGCCCATTTTTTAAATTGGATTGTTTGTCTCCCTGGTGTTGAATGAGTTCTTTGTATACTAGGTATACCAGTTAATAATGCGATTTTTTTCAATAGATGGAGTTACACATATGCTGATATATATGCGATTTGATATGTATGCTATTTTGTTGTATTGACAGCAAGCTTCAAAACTTCATATGTCAAATTT
>NW_005357075.1:1692210-1692681 GCF_000412655.1 Myotis brandtii
GAAGAAGTGGAAAATTGGGTCTCTGAATGGTTTGCCTCAAAACAAGAAAAGTTCTATTGGGACGGTATCCACAAATTACCTGAAAGATGGGGGAAATGTGTAGCTAGCAATGGACATTACTTTGCATAAAGCACTTTTGATGTTTCTCTTGAAATTATCGTGTTTTCTTTGATTACAAAATCTGTCATTATTAACCGGTACACCTAGTATTGTAAAAATTAACCCCTTATCAGATATATCACCGGTGAATATGTTCTCCCACACAGTGGGTTCTTTTTCATTGTACATTTTCATATATGGTATAGCCCAGTGGTTGCCAACCGGTGGTCCGAAAGGTTGGCAACTGCTGGTATAGCCTATTGCTCTTGGGCTAGGAACCTGCAAAACATGTTACTGTATTAAATACTGTAGGCAATTATAACACAACTAGAGGCCCGGTGCACAAAAATTTGTGCACTCGGGGGGGAAGGG
>NW_005357075.1:1693983-1697177 GCF_000412655.1 Myotis brandtii
CCAATTACCATGTTTCTCTTTTATTAGTGTAGATAGTAAGTATTTGTGTATCTAAACATAGAAAAGGTGCAGTAAAAATCCTATATAATAAAAGGGTAATATGCAAATCGACCATACAGTGGAACGACCGGTCGCTATGATGCACACTGACCACCAGGGGTCAGACGCTCAATGCAGGAGCTGCCCCCTGTTGGTCAGTGCTCTTCAGGGGGAGCACTGCTCAGTCAGAAGCCCAGAAGCTGGGCTCACGGCTGGCGAGTGCAGCAGTGGTGGTGGGAGCCTCTCCTGCCTCCACGGCAGTGCAAAGGATGTCTGAGGGATGGCTTAGGCCCATTCCTGGCCCGCTCCCCATGGGGAGCGGGCCTAAGCCGTCCATTGGACATCCCCCGAGGGCTCTCGGACTGTGAGAGGGCTCAGGCCGGGCTGAGGGGGACCCTCCCCACCCCCCAGTGCACGAATCTCATGCACTGGGCCTCTAGTATAAGTGATAAAAAATGGTTTACCCATATAGGGCACTTAACATGAATGGAGCTTGCAGGACTAGAAGTTGCTCTGGCTGAGTCAGTGAGTGAGTGGTGAGCAAATGTGAAGGCCCAGGACATTACTGTGCACTACTGTAGACTTTATAAACACTGTAACCTTAAGTTACACTAAATTTATTAAAAATATTTTTCTTCAAAAACAGTGGAAGGGAGGGAGAAAGGGAGTGCAGGAGGGGGAAAAGAGAGAACAATGTGAGAAAGACATCAGTTGGTTGAGGAAACTCCACACTGTTTTCCACAGTGGCTACACCAGTCTGCATCCCCACCAGGAGTGTACTAGGGTTTCCTTTTCTTTAGCTTACGGTAACTTTTTTACTTTATAAACTTTCTAATTTTTTAAAACCTTGACTCTTTTATAGTAACACTTAGCTTAAAACACAACCACACTGTACAGCTGTATAAAAATATTTTCTTAGTTCATATCCTTATTACTAGTATGTAAGCATTTTTTCATTTTTAAATTTTTTACTTTTAAAACTTTTTTGTTAAAAACTAAAACACACAGCCGAAACCGGTTTGGCTCAGTGGATAGAGCGTCGGCCTGCGGACTGAAAGGTCCCAGGTTCGATTCCGGTCAAGGGCATGTACCTGGGTTGCGGGCACATCCCCAGTAGGGGATGTGCAGGAGGCAGCTGATCGATGTTTCTCTCTCATCGATGTTTCTAACTCTCTATCTCTCTCCCTTCCTCTCTGTAAAAAATCAATAAAATATATTTTAAAAAAAACAACTAAAACACAAACACATACTGTAGCTTGGGCATAAACAGGGTAATGATCATCAATATCACTGTCTCTACTTCCACATCTCAGCCCACTGGAGGGTGTTTAGTGGAAACATACATGGAGCTGTCCTCTCCTATGATAACAATGGCTTCTTCTGGAACACCTCCAGAAGGATCTGCCTGAGGCTCTTCTTGAGAAGGTTATCACTCTTTTCAGAAATTTTTCTCATCATAGATTTGCTTATAGGCAGATGATATACCATCAATATCCCTCTCTATTAATGAAACCTTTCCATGTTAGTGTCCATTTTCAAACTTTGTAAGGAGCTTATTGAGGTCTGCAAAAGCTTCTGCTAAACCCTTCATTGTAAATTTTTATGGGGGGTGGTCTTCTTTTTCTTCTCCTAGTTTTTTATGTTGCCTCTTCTTAAGTTACACATTCCTTTTCCAATTCCAATGACTCCTCATTAGCCAATTCCTCAGGAATCACCCCCAGAAGCTCTTAAATGTCATCCTCAGGTTAAAGTTGTTTGCCATCTCAACCAGTCTGATTATTGTAGTCTCCTCTTCTTTGGCAAATCCTCTCAAGTCATGGATGGACCTCTTGAGTGCCTTCTTCCAGATGCTATCCGTACATTCCTTAGTGACATCACCCCAAGCCCAAGCAAGGTTTTTTTTTTTTTTTTTTAAATGGACATGGGAGCTTCCCTAACACCATTTTCTTTATATATATATATATATTATTGATTTTTTACAGAGAGGAAGGGAGAGGGAAAGAGAGTTAGAAACATCGATGAGAGAGAAACATCGACCAGCTGCCTCCTGCACACCCCCAACTAGGGATGTGCCGGCAACCAAGGTACATGCCCTTGACCGGAATCGAACCTGGGACCCTTGAGTCCGCAGGCCGACGCTCTATCCACTGAGCCAAACTGGTTAGGGCCCAAGCAAGGTTCTTGATGCAGTCATAGATACTGTAAACCTTTTAGAATTACATTAGCTTCTTCTCAGGGTTTTCCTCCGTTGCAGCGATAGCCTGTGCAAAGGCCCTCCTCAGACAGTAGGCCTTAAAAGCTGCTATAACTCCTTGACCTATTAGTTGGGTCTGGAGGGAGAAACACCACTGTGATGTTGGGATGAAGATCACCATCAAAAGGAGGATGTCCAGGAGTATTATCAACAACTAGAGGCCCAGTGCATGGATTCATGCATGGGTGGGGTCCCTCAGCCTGGCCTTCGCCCTCTCGCAACCCGGGACCCCCCTGAGGGATGTAGCAGTGCCGAAGCAGCAGGTGGCTGGGCGCAGCTCTGCTGCTGCTCATCCTGGCCCCGCTGCCAGCCATGAGCCTGGCTTCTGGCTGAGCGGCGCTCCCACTGTGAGAGCACACTGACCACCAGGGGGCAGCTCCTTCCTTGAGCATCTGCCCCCTGGTGGTCAGTGTGCGTCATAGCAACCGGTCATTCTGGTTGTAAGGGTTGCTTAGGCTTTTATATATATAGATAAGCAAAATCTTGAAAAGTATGCTACTCTCCAAACTGTACTTGTCCATTTCCTTGATACAGCAATTCAGGAGAGCATCTTAGAAAAGGAACTGGGTCATCCATGACTTCTTACTGCTCCTGTAGTACAATGGCTGCCTGTGCTTACTGATAAGCTTGAAGGCCCTGGTGTTCTCACTGTGCCAGATCACAATTTGTAGCCTGCAACACTGCCCCCAAGCAAGACTGTCATCCTGTCCTTAAAACCTTAAAACCTGTCATTGACTTGGCCTCCTATGGATAGGAGTCCCTTCAGGCAACATTTCTAAAATAAAGAGGTTTCATCTATATTAAATACTAGAGGCCCGGTGCACAAAAATTTGTGCACTGGCGGGGGAGGGGGGTTGGGGGGGTGTCCCTCAGCCCCACTTGTGCCCTCTCACAGTCTGAA
>NW_005357075.1:1697325-1712108 GCF_000412655.1 Myotis brandtii
TCTTTGTTGGCGGTTAATTTGCATATCATGCTGATTAGCCAATGGGAGGCATAGCAAAGGTATGGTCAATTACCATGTTTGTCTATTATTAGATAGGATTTGCTCTAGCAAGTAATTTTCCTCCACAATCAGCTTATCCAGAGTTTCAAAAAATTCTTCACCTGCCTTCATCTGCACTTACAGACTCACCACTTACTTTCATAAGATACTAGTATCCTATATAATAAAAGCCTAATATGCAAATCGACCGAATGGCAGAACGACCAGTTGCTATGACATGCACTGACCACCAGGGGGCAGACGCTCGATGCAAGAGCTGCCCTCAGCCCACAGGCCCTAGGCCAGCCAACATGGGTGCCAGCAGGGGCCCCCCGATCGCCCCACCGGTCGCCCTGCAGAGGGAGGCGACCGTTGGTGGTGGCGGGGGGCAGGGCCAGGCCAGCCAAGGTGGGTGCCAGCGGGAGCCCCCTGATCGCCCCACAGATTAGCCCTGATCACCAGAGACTCTACTCTTGCACAAATTTCGTGCACTGGGCCTCTAGTCATAAACACTGAGTGGCCAGATCATTATAACCACCTGACGTTTGTAGGCAAATTAGCTATAATTTCGTGCTGGTTGCTAGAGGGCCAGATCATTATAAATGTCTGAATAGCACAACATACCTAAGTATTGTTGCTGATCAAGTTCATCTTATCATGTTGATGGCGTATCTCAATGGAGATGGCTTCTTCCAAAAAGACAATGCGCCATGCCATGCTGCTCGTATTGTGCAGGAGTGGTTTCAAGAACATGAGGGAGACTTTACCTTGCTTAGGTGGCCCCCACAATCACCAGATCTCAATCCAATTGAGCATTTGTGGGACGAAGTTAAAAGAGCCATCAGGCATCTGGTTCCACAACCATTAAATCTCACAGAACTGGACAGTTCTATTCATCAGGCATGGTGTCAGATTCCTCGCATCACCTTTCAACATCTCGTGGAGTCAATGCCAAGAAAAATCGCCACAGTATTGAAGGCAAAAGGTGGCCCAATGAAGTACTGATGGGGTGGTCATAATAATCTGGCCGGTCATAATAATCTGGCCACTCAGTGTATAATAAAAGCCTAATATGCAAATTGTCCTTTCGACCGCTCGCTATGATGTGTGCTGACCACCAGGGGGCGGTGCGGCGCTGGCAGTGGGCGGCAGTGGAGGCACTGCCGGTCCCAACGGGAGCAGGACTGCGGCGGGATGGTGGAGTAGATCAGCGGGCTGTGCCAGGCCAAGGCGGGTGCAAGCAGGGCCCAATAGCCCTGCTGATCACTCCACAGACGGTGACCAGCGCCGGTGGGGGGGTGGGGCCTCTGCCCAGCTCCCAGGTGCTGAGGGAGCCGGCAGGACCCAATGACTCAGGTGGGGGGGGGTGTGCTGCCCAGGGCCCAGAGGTCAGCTGGGACCTGCCCTTCCACATCAGACGCTCACGCTTCGCTGGCCAGGCCTAGGGACCACACCCATGCACGATTTTCGTGCACCAGGCCTCTAGTAATGAATAACAACTCTTAAATCATTTAAAACACCCAGAGCTAGTGGTAAATTCAACACTGTAGTTGGGTCGAACCTTTTTCTTTCAACATTGCAAACAAACTTTTTGCTTTGGCCGTGATCATCATGGTGCTGAGAGGGACATGCTTCAATGTCTGGTCTTCAATTCAGGTCACTAGAAGTTTCTCCATGCCTGAGACCTAGGCCCTTCTCGAATTTTTGTTAGTCCATCGCCTTAAATGAAACTGACCCTTTAACAGCTTTTGTCATTTTGTTCTTGTTCTTCAAGACTGTAGATTGTGGTGAAATGGGACATGCCTGACTGGTGAGCAATAACTATCACTGATTTTCCACCTTCATAGTCTGTAATCCCTTTTAATTTTGTTTCCAAGTCAATTATTGTACATGGCCTCTTACTGGCAACATTAGCAGTGGATTCTGTATACTTAGGGGCCATAATACTTAAAACTTTAAGAGCCATAGTATTTAAAAATTAGTAGCTGAAGAGAACTTGGCTTGCTAATGTATCAAACAAACAAAACAACATGAGATTAAATCAAGTACAAGAGAAAATGGTGCAATCCAGAGATGCAGCAAACATGGATGTATGAGACTGCTGCCAGTGTAACATGCCATACTGTTTTACAGCAAACCCTTTCTTTATAAACCCTTACACTCAAAATTATGATAAATGGTATAATAAATACATAAAACAGCAACGTAGATGTTTATTACTATGTACCATACATAATTGTATATGCTATACTTCTATAGAACTGGCAGTGCAGTAGTTTTATACCAGGGCATCACCACAAACAAGTGAATAATGCACTGTGCTATGAAGGTACAACAGCTATGACGTCACTAAGTGACAGGGATTTTTCAGCTCCATTTATTATCTTATAGGAAGGATATAATCTCAGCGTCATATATGGGGTCTGTCATTAACCAAAATGTATTTAGAAACAATTATGCCTGTCCCTAAGAGTAGAATCACACAAAACAGTTTCCAGAGACATGAAGATTTAAATTCAATCTTAAAATAAGCCATCTTAATCATTTTAACTTAGAATATTTCTGGGTTATTTTCAAAACTAATGCTATCATTATGAAAAACTTTAAGAGCAACAATATTTAAAAATTAGTAGCTGAAGGGAACTCAGCTTGCTAATGTATCAAGAGTTAGCACTTAAGTGATTTCATGGTTTTAATACCTCCCTCAATAGTCCAATCTTATCTGTAAAATGGTTACAAATACATGGGAATTTTATAAAAGTTGTTTTTGCAAAATGCTGTGGGGAAAAATACATTTAGGACATTTATTTAAGTCCTTAAAACACTACTTCCTCTCACTCACCAGGCTAAGAAGACAGAACATACTATAGGCTCATGGTGTGAACAGTCAATAATCTTAAATCCTTTAATACAGTCGTTTGCATTCACCTCTGGGAGAATGAGGATCTAGCTTATTTTATTGGCACACAGAAAAGCAATTCCAGAGCCAACTGGTAAGTTCCACTTCTGCTTCCAATCCCTTTGGTTCAGCGGCAAGTTTTTCTTATTCTAGAGTAGCACTGGCCAATAGAAATTTCCATGATAATGGGAATATTTATATTTTCACTGTGCAATATGGTAATCACTAGCCACATGCTGCTACTGAGCACTTGAATGTGGTAGGCGTGACTGAAGAACTTAATTTTTAACTTAATCTAAATTAAATTTAAGTAGCAGCATGTGGCTAATGGTTACCATTTTGAGCAGTGCAGTAGAGATCCCAGAATGCCACAGTCAACAAAATATATCAAGTCTGATCTGGTTCCTGTCAAACTGGGCTTGAGTTAGAACCTTACTGACCTAGCCCCTTCCCCACCCAACAGCCAGGCAATAGATAGGAAGGGACATACAGCCAGGAATCTGCAAACTTTTTATGTGAAGGGTCAGATAGTAAACATTTTAGGCTTTGTAGCCAATAAGCAAGCCGTGGGCAAACTACGGCCCGCGGGCCGGATCCGGCCCGTTTGAAATGAAAAAAACTAAAAAAAAAAAAAAAAAGACCGTACCCTTTTATGTAATGATGTTTACTTTGAATTTATATTAGTTCACACAAACACTCCATCCATGCTTTTGTTCTGGCCCTCCGGTCCAGTTTAAGAACCCACTGTGGCCCTCGAGTCAAAAAGTTTGCCCACCCCTGCAATAAGCCAAAAGGTCCCTGTTGTAACTATTCAACCCTGCCATTGTAGCAAACGTAGCCACAGACAATCTGTAAAGGAACTTGTGTGGCGGTGTTCCAATAAAACTTTTATTTACAAACAGTGAAATTAGAATTTCATATAATTATCATGTGTCATAAAATATTACTCTCTTTTAGATTTTTTTTAACAGCTTAAAAATGTAAAAACTATTCTTAGTTCTCAGGCCATACAAAAACAGACTGTGGAGCCAAACCACCAGCCTGGTTTGCAACCTCTCTCAGAGAGCACATTTAGATACTCAACACTATTAGTCATCAAGCAAGTATAACCTAAAACCACAATTAGGTCCCACAAGAATGACAATATCAAAGGTTGGTGAAGATACGGAGCACCCAGAACTCTCATCCAGTGCTAGTGAGAAAGTAAAATGGTCCAATCACTTTGGAAAATTGACAGTTTCTTTAAAAAGTTAAACATACCATAGAACTCAGCCATTCTACTGCTACTTAACTCAAGAAGTTAAAATTTATGTCCAAAGACTTGCATATGAATATTTACAGTCCCTTTATTCAGTGACTAAAAATTAGAATTGTTTCAAATATCCTCCAAGGGTGAATAGACATATAACATGTGGTACATTCATACAGTGGAATACTACTACTCAGCAATAAAAAAATAACCAACTACTGATACTATGCAACAAACTGAATGATTCCCAAAATCACTGCATTGAGTAAAAGTATTAAAAAATAAGAATACACAGTAAATCCATTTTATAAAACTCCAAGAAATGCAAACTAATTTACAGTAACAGAAAGCATACTGGGGTTGCCTGGAGCTGAGAGAGGGGCAGACTGCATTCAGGAGAAAATGTTCTGTATTTTGATAGTTGTGAAGGAGTCACAGGTGTATATCTGTCCAACTGTATGCTTTAAATAGACGCAGTTTACTGTACACACAAAGATAACTCTGCTGGCATCAGTTACCCAACAATCCCTATGAATTTACTTTTAAATGTGAGGAGCTGGGTAAGAGGGGATAAACTAGAAGCTGATTTGAAGTCTCACACTCTCACTGCTGATGGAAGTGTGCCTCTGGGACTTCTAGCACACAGCGACAGAAATCAAATCAAAGAGCTTAGATAGACAGGCTCTACAAATTCTGTAGACTGAAATCTTTCCTGTTCACAACATTGTGATCTCTGTATTTGGAATGTAGATTTTAAGTTAGACTACAATGTAGAATTCCAAGAATAAATAATCCTTTACATTACAGTAAGTTATCATTTGTAACACCTTTGGGGATAGTGTCCTTATTTTAAATACACCCTGCTGCTCTTCAATTTGTTTAATAACTTTTTGTTATAGGTCTTATGAAGGCTTGATGAAACTTGCTCAGCTGTGGAACAAGAGTAGAGAAAACAAGGCTCCATTTTCCAGTAAGTTTTAATTATTCCTTTCAATTCTTGGGTATGCACTAGACTAGTTTTTGATAAAACCCTACAGGATTGCTCAGGGTCGCTGATAATAAAATAAAATAAATAATCTACGAACACAAAAGAAATAATATTCTTTTTTAAAATATAACAAATAATATTCTAAATAATTTGTGGCTACACATTGGGAAAAATGGAAATGAATTTTTTTTTTTTTTTCACCAAGAAGAGATATGTGAAATGCATGCCTGGCTTCCCAGATTCTTCCTTTTTTTTGATCATCACCCAAGGATATGTTTATCGATTTTTAGGGGGAGGGGAGACATGGCAGGGTGAGAGAGAAACATCAATGTGAGAGAAACATCAATTGGTCACCTCCCATTCATGCCCCAACCAGGTATCAAAGCAGGGATTGAACCCACAACTTAGGTATGTACCCTGACCGGAAATCAAACCCACAACCTTTTTGGTGTATTGGAGGATGCTCTAACCAACTGAGCCACCGGCCAGAGACTCAGATTCTTTTCAGAGCAAACTATATGTTACAGGTTCCTATAGCCAAATTAAATTTCATGCATGACTTTAGACCAGGGGTGGGCAAACTTTTTGACTCAAGGGCCACAATGGGTTCTTAAACTGGACCGGAGGGCCAGAACAAAAGCATGGATGGAGTGTTTGTGTGAACTAATATAAATTCAAAGTAAACATCATTACATAAAAGGGTACGGTCTTTTTTTTTTTTTTAGTTTTATTCATTTCAAATGGGCTGGATCCGGCCCGCGGGCCGTAGTTTGCCCACGGCTGCTTTAGACAATGTCTTTTTGGAAGACAGAAAGAACACACCAAAATTCAGGAGTCAGTGGAGGTGAATAAGGTTAAAAAACTGAGCCTTGAAATTATTTTTGCCAAATTTATGGCACATACTTTTGAAACTTTGCAAGCAATTCTAAATAGAATTGGACAAAAATATGAAAAAAACAAAGAAAAAAAACCCCTGCTTTTCCTTTCTTAGTCTTGAATACACCCCTTTTAACCATGCAATTGACTTAAACTTTAGGGCAAATGTCTAGCATAACTTGACTCTTTCCGAGACTACACACTTTAAATGTAATTTATCATACAAATTACAGATGAAATCAGCATTTGTGACCAACACAAGTTTGAACATTTAAAAAATTAGAAGGCCACTAGAGCTATAAGATCACAACTTCCTGAAGCAGTACAAGGGATATTTCATGAAGTTAGTTGTCTTCAGAGGTATGTAAAGGAATGAATTTTGACTGTTTCCCTGGGATTTAAAAAAAATATATATATATTATTGATTTTTTACAGAGAGGAAGGGAGAGGGATAGAGAGACCATTGATGAGAGAGAAACATCCATCAGCTGCCTCCTGCACACCCCCCACTGGGGATGTGCCCGCAACCAAGGTACATGCCCTTGACCGGAATCGAACCCGGGACCCTTCAGTCTGCAGGCCGACGCTCTATCCACTGAGCCAAACTGGCTAGGGCTTCCCTGGGATTTTTAAGTGAGAATCATTTTTCAGTATACTAGCATCAATATCTGACTAATGTCAATTTCTTGTTCCATAAGAAAAGTCTTTCACTGTTTATAGGTGGGGTAGAAGAAGGCATATTTAAGAGATGAAATAGAAATATTAGCATGAACATACATATTTTAGAAACATTTACAAAAGGTACATATGAATTGAGAACACAGTGGTTTATCTGGGAGAATGGTAAAGGTAACAACTGGAAATCCCAACCAGAATGTTGGAATATAAAGTATTTACCAGGTCACCTAATCCAGGCTCAAAGACTAAATGAATTATCCAATTAAATGGCATAACACATATTAAAGGGTTTTAGCACATCACATATATTAAAGGGTTTTAGCACATAACATATATTAAAGGGTGCCTGGCTAACACGTGCTCAATAAATGTTGGTTATGTCACTTTCCCCTTCCCCCAACCAAGTCCCAAGCCAGGGACTGTACAATAACCACCACCACAATCATCACCTAAATCTTCCAACAGTTCTCCAGTCTTCCAGAGACACGAGGTCCTTTCATCAGCCTACTTCAAGGAAAATTTCATTACTATTATCTCAGTAACACCAGCCTTCTAGAGTTGCTATGAGCATTAATGTGGCGAACAACTAAAAGTCCAATAAACGCTAGCATGAAGTTTCCAACTCTGCCTTCTCTCAAACACATCCTTTCCATTTATGGTAGAGTGAGAGTGCGTGTGTGTGTGTACATGCATGAATGCGTACAAAGGGTAAAGAGCCAGGGATGCAAATATCGGACATTGGACCCAGTTTTTGATAATTGCCTTTCCCCAAGATTTTGATATGCCTCTTGGATACCAATCTCATTCCACTGAGAATTCCCTATTCCCTGCTATAGTGAGTCACTACAAATGTGAGGCATGAGCTCAGATGTATTGGAATGGGGGGGCGGGGGGAGGTAATGGGAGTAATAGTCTCCTCATTCGGGAACATGTTGACAAAACCATAATCTCATTGTAAATCCACAACTCAATAACCCAGGCTTATTATTATCTTCCCAATTAAAAGGCAAAGCTCCTGAAAATAGGACATCACATCTTATACTTCCTTCAATGTGTCAGCATAACACTAAGAACAGGACATTGGTAGATGCTTAAGTCACTATTTATCATCCCCAAGAATTCAATTTTTAAAAATTCAGCCTGAAAAGGAACACTTGTGCACTGCTGGTGGGAATGCAGACTGGTGCAGCCACTATGGAAGACAGTATGGAGTTTCCTCAAAAAACTGGAAATGGAACTCCCATTTGACCCTGTGATCCCACTTCTAGGAATATATCCCAAGAAACCAAAAACACCAATCAGAAAGGATATATGCACCCCTATGTTCATAGCAGCACAATTCACCATAGCTAAGATCTGGAAACAGCCTAAGTGCCCATCAGTAGATGAATGGATTAGAAAACTGTGGTACATCTACACGATGGAATACTATGCTGCTGTAAAAAAGAAGGAACTCTTACAATTTGCAACGGCATGGATGGAGCTGGAGAGCATTATGCTAAGTGAAACAAGCCAGTCAATGAAGGAAAAATACCACATGATCTCACTCATTCATGGATAATAAAGACCATTACAAACTTTTGAACAATAATAGATACAGAGGCAGAGCTGCCTCAAACTGATTGTCAAACTGCAGTGGGAAGGCCAGAGAGGGTTGGGGGGCAGAAGGGAGGGGAGTAAGAGATCAACCGAAGGACTTGTATGCATGCATATAAGCATAACCAAGGGACATAAGACACTGGGGGGTAGGGGAGGCCAGGGGATTGTCAAGGGCGGGGGAAAAAAAAAGGAGACATATGTAATATTCTTTGTAATAATTTAAGCAATAAAAAAAAAATTCAGCCTGGGGCGGGTACAGGTGCAGGGTGGAGGGGGGGGTCAATGGGAAAATAAAAGGGAACATATGTAATACTTTCAACAATAAAGATAAATTTTTAAAAAATCAGTCTACATATAACTGTCCAGGAATATATATTGTGACCCTCAACTAGCCTTTCATATAGGTCAAAAAAGAAACACTTGTAAATCAGTTTCCAAATAAAATGTAGTGAGCATTTTTATCTAAAAAGGAGTGTATCTTTAAACTCTAGTTCTAAAGTCCATGAATGGCCTGAAATTGTAGGCAAATGTTTTTGTAGGTACACTTTTCCTCCCTGGAGAGCACACAGCTTCCATCACATTCTAAACAAACACCCTGCCAAACTTCCCCAATACAGGTAGTTGAAGAATCACTGCCCTATATTGCTTCTTCCCTGGCTTTGACGTTCAAGCTCTCATGTTCAAGTTCAAGCATTACTCAGCTTGACTTCTAGCATATTAAAAATCAAATGACAGGATAGTAGTTAGCCTTAGGAGAGTGTACAATTAGTTGTTGAGGGGGACTTGTGAGGCACTGATAATATTGTGGATTTGGTTATAAAAGAGTTTTCAGCCCAGCCAGTGTGGCTCAATGGTTGAGCATCGACCCATGAACCAGTAGGTCAGGGCACATTCCCAGATTGTGGGCTTGATCCCCAGTTGGGGGTGTGCAGGAGGCAGCCGACTGATTATCTCTCATCACTGATTTTTCTATCCCTCTCTTCCTCTCCTTTCCTCTCTTTGAAATTAATTAGAAAACAATAGCACTTAAAAAAAAAAGTGTTCACTTTGTAAAAATTCATCAAGCTGAACACTTAAAATTTTTGTATTTGAAGGTACAGTTTAATAAGAGATTAAAAAAACCCCACAACAGTAGCAAAGACAGGCTACCATACAAAGCAGACATCAATATGTAATGCAAAAAAGAAGTCCTTAAAAATTAAAGCCCACATGGTGAAGACCTGAAACATCTGGGCAACAGCCAGTGAGGCACTGAGGCCCTTAGTCCAAAAGCCTGCAAGTGACGGAGGCCTGCCAATGACCGCGTGAGCAAGCGTGAAGCAGATTCTCCATCCTGTCAGGCCTTGAGGTTGACTGCAGCGCCAGCGGAGAGCCCGACTACAAATGCAACACCATGAACTGGAACCCTCAAGATAAGCCACTCGCAGATTCCTGACAGAAAATCTGAGATAACATATGCTTGGTGTTAAAAAAAAAAAATAAAGATGTAAACACTATCCTCTTTAACATATATTGAAGCGGCCTTATTAGTTGTACCTACAAAGACAACAGCTTATTAGTTTAAATTGGAAACTTTCGCTTCTTGAAAGGCTGTGGTGCAATGTTCCTTTCAAAACCCAACAGAGAAAAAAGAAAATACAGCTGGATATTCTGAACATTAATTTCTGGATCAAACAGAAGTTAATTTCTGTGTAAGATATAGAACAGGGAGCTTCTCAATGCATCTTTCTCCCACCTCCATCTAAATTAGAGATTCTGTTAGAATGGTTTGTGTTTTACTGCGTAAGTGTTTGAATGATACTGTATGCAATACACATCCCTTAACTTTTCCAAAGTCTTTTCTCACAAGAGGAAATATACTAAAGTCAGAGTTATCAAGTAAATGTAAGCATATTATTTGTATAAATCCACAGAAGAGGTAACGGGTTCAGTGAGGGAATGTAGCGACTCCAAAATCATACAACACAAATGTGGATGTTTTGAAATCACTGTATTAGTTCTTGTATCTGTTTGTCTTCTGAACCTGCTCAAACACAGCACAGAACTGATGCTTCAGCAGTCTGGCTCGTGTCTTTTCTCAGTTCTGAGTCCTCTGCAGTGGCCAGCACAGCAAAGGGCCTTGTAGACATAGAGCATCATGGTATTAGTTTAACTCAGCTGTTCTCAACCTGGGGGTCAAACGACCCTTTCACAGGGGTCGCCTAAGACCACTGGAAAACACATATATAATTACATATTGTTTTTGTGATTAATCACTATGCTTTAATTATGTTCAATTTGTAACAATGAAATTGGGGGTCACCACAACATGAGGAACTGTATTAAAGGGTCGAGGCATTAGGAAGGTTGAGAACCACTGGTTTAACTGGTGGGAGGTGGGGGGATCACAAAAGTTACCATTTTTTTCAATTTAAGATTCTCAAAAGTTGTACAGAACCCCCTTCTCAAAATGGACTACCACAGCTGCTATCATTTCCTTGCATATTTTTATAAGCTGAAAAAACAACTATCAATTTTGCTACAATCAGGCTAAATTTTTTACTCTGTTAAATTTTAACCTGCCAGTTGTAACGATTCTTCATGGCTCTTAGAGTTACACTGGTGGTCAATGTTTAATTACTTCACATAAATTTAAAACAAAGTATGATTATTTGAAAATAGTATTTTCTGTTATTACATAGTCATAATGCAGAGCCCAGTAAATAATACTTTAAGATTCTGTGTAAGGCCTGGCAATAACAACAAAATAAACCCAACAAAACCCCAGAATTATCCTTCATTTATATTATTATTTATATTACAATTAGTATATATTTAATATATATTAAATAATGTACTTGACATACAGTAATGATAATGCCACACATTCTTCCTTTTCCTCAAGATCTTGATCACCAGCTGGCACTATTAAAGCTTTTTTATCCTTCTTAATCTTTTTCATTACCACTGTATCCTAAGAGTTATCTTCATCTTTTTGCAATAACTAGCCAGCAAAGGCATCGAATCCTCATTACCTTCATCTAACTTTAGATATAAATTTTTAAAAAAAGGAAGGAGGAGCATTTGTTTTATGAAGATAAATACAAATGAGGTTTGTTTGTTGTTGTTTTTACAGTCAGTGCTCCGTAACTTCTGTCTCCTTGGTGGGTGTTAGATATGATCCAAGACCAAGAATAAAAAAACCGTGCCCTGCCCAGCTGGCATGGCTCAGGGGTTGAGCTCGACCTATATGAACCAGGTCACAGATCAATTCCCGATCTGGGCACATGCAGGGTTGCGGGCTCAATCCCCAATGTAGAGCATGCAAGAGGCAGCCGATCAATGATTCTCTGTCATCCTGGATGTTTTTATCTCTCTCTCCTCCCTTCCCCTCTGAAATCAATAAAAATATATTAAAAAACAAAACCAAAACATTGCGCCCTGGCTGGTGTTGCTCAGTGGTTGGAGTGCTGGCCTACATACCGTAGGGCAGGGGTCCTCAAACTTTTTAAACAGGGGGCCAGTTCACTGTCCCTCAGACCGTCGGAGGGCCGGACTATAGTTTAAAAAAAAAAACTATGAACAAATTCCTATGCACACTGCACATATCTTATTTTGAAGTAAAAAAACAAAACGGGAACAAATACAATATTTGTATTTGCATGTGGCCCGCGGGCCATAGTTTGAGGACCCCTGCCGGAGGGGCTTGGGTTTGATTCCTGGTCAAGGGCACCTACTTGGGTTGCAGGTTCGATCCCTGGCCCAGGTCAGGCTTGTGCAAGAGGCAACCCTGTGAAGGAGGCAACCAATAGGTGTGTTTCTCTCACACTGATGTTTCTCTTCCCCACCCCACCCTTCCACTCTCTCTAAAAATCAATGGAAAAATATCCTCAGGTGAGGATTAACAAAAACAAACAAAAGGATTTAAAAAAACCCCATTACAATAAGGAGTTGCTTACAGCCACTCCTCTAAAGAAGTTTGACTGTGACACTGACAAAACCAGAAGACAAATCAAATATTACTTTTTCATTATTAACATTTTGTGACACTTAAATCTTCCATAAAACACATATCCAAAGAGATGCTCAGGACTTCAGCCCTAAAACCCAAAACCAAAAACTGCTCACCCTGGTGGTTCAGAAAAGTAGTAGATAATAATGACTCAACCATTTGGTCCTATATATTAAACTTTCAAATAATCACTGTCTTGAATTTATAACAGACACCTTTTTATTACTGTTTGAACAGTGTTTTGAGAAAGGTATTTCCCTCAATGCACTCCTATTTGTCTCTAGTCCTTCCATGTATTTACTCATTCCATACAGGGAAAGTGTTATCTTTTTTTTGAGGTTTTCTGCTACAGCGTTGAAGTACCATGTTAAAGTCTGTGAGTATCCAATACTAACGTTTAGTGATCTAACAAAGAAAAGCAATATGCCCATTTTCTTTAAAGAGAAAAAAATTCTCTCATGAACTTATATTATTGATATAAGGATCACTCATTTAAGGAGTAACATACTATAGCTCTTAAAAGTAAAATAAAGCCCTAGCCAGTGGTTAGAGCATCAACCCGAGGACTGAAGGGTCTTGAGTTCAATTTCGGTCAAGGGCACTGGTCAAGGGCACATACCTGGTTGCAAGGCTCAATCCCTATCCTGGTCGGGGTGTGTATGGGAGGCAACCAATCCTTTCTCTCTCCCATTGAGATTTCTTTCTTTTTTCCCTCCCCCCTCCTTTCCACTCTCTTTAAAAAGATCAATGGAGAAAATAACCTCGGGTGAGGATTAACAACAACAAAAGTACAACAAAACACTGACTGGCACACTCCTCTTTAAGTTCTTACTTTGGTAGGTTTTTATTTTGGGGTGGGTGGAAGAATAACATCATGTTACTGAAAATAAGGTAGACCCTCCTTTGAGGCAAAAATGCTAGGAAAACTGGGCCCTAGCCGCTGTGGCTCAGTTGTTTGGAGCGCCAACCATCCCTTAAAATTAAAGGTGGTGGGTTCAATTCCCCGTCAGGGCACAAACCCAGGTTTCAGGCTTGATCCCCTGGGGATGGGTGTAGGAGGCAACAGATTGATGTTTCTCTCTCCCTTCCTCTCTCTAAATATCAGTTAAAAAATAATAATACCAGGAAGATTGCTTTGATGCACCTTGACTTTCCTCTGGTGAGGAATGACCACCTTTTTGGTTCAAAATGTGGGAGAGATCACATCAAGAGATACTGCTTTACAGGTGTATATTCACAAACCTGCACGAACTTCCTCTGAGTTCCCCTGTGGACAGTCTCACCCCGAAAGGCTATCTAATTCAAAGCTTGTCCTGAAATGCTCAAGGACACCATTCCCACCGGCCACCCACCCACCCCCTGTAGATAAGGGCACCAGCACCAAAGTCAGGGGCCTCTGGGTCCCTCAGCCTTCCCTTAAGGAAATCTCCTGTCAGCTACAAGCTTTGGCCTGTTCCTTCAGAACGACAGAAGCAACTGGAGCTTACCTCCTCTTTCAGGACGGCAGGATCTTTAAAAAATCACCTAAAATCTCTCACGCTTCTTAGAAATGGCTGCTATAGAACCCAAGGTTCTACACATTATTAGCATCACTTCGTATCGTCTTACTGCTGCTTCTTAATTAGGCCATGACACTGGCTTTAAAACACAAATCTTGTGGTCTCCCATCTGCACAATTTTTGATGTATTTCTGTCCTAAAAACTGGCCCCTCTCACTCCGAAGATTTACTCTAGCGATCACCGGATTCAGTCCCTCTCTCCCAATCAAAGACACTGGTGTAAGTCACGCCGCTCTGGCTGCCTATAGACACGACATCAGAGTAAGACTAGTCCTTTCACTTGAGGAATCCTCTCTATAAAATGCACAGTAACTCTACGCTGATGATGCTCTCCACTTCGCAAAACACGAAACCCGTGTGGCTGGTTACCTAGGAAATCTCTGAGGGTTTCTGATAATAGATTGGTGTCAATCGCTGCCCTAAAAATACCAGACCTAAGGCACAGATTGGAAAAACTTTACGGAGTTTGCAAGCAATAACCCTGAACCCCTCCGGGTCTGGCCCGGGCTGTCCTTCCCTAGTGCCTGTGCCCTGTCTGTGCAGAGTGGCCTGGGCCCAAGGCGATGCCCCTGGCAGCTCCCGAACCGGACCCGGACCCTCCACACAACCTCTGCACCCAGCACAGCACCTCTCCAGGCTGACACACCCCCTCCACCCCGCGTTTCACAGGAGGTGTGGGCACTCGGCTCCCTCGTGCGGTTAGGCGTGTGGGAGTGCAGGGCGCATCCGTGGGAGGGAGGCCGGAAGGGGGTCTCGTGTATTCGGGGGCCAGAGGAGGAGGGCGGCGGGAAGACGGGGGAGAGCGAGGTTCTCTTTTTGTTAATTCGCTTCGGGCCCGCGGGTGCGACCGGGAAGTCCCCGCAGGGCAGAGGCGGCAGGGGGTCCCCCTCCCTCCCGCGTCCTGG
>NW_005357075.1:1712713-1718747 GCF_000412655.1 Myotis brandtii
TCGTCCAAGGTGTCCTCCTCTGGTCTTGCCCCTGGCGCCCCCGGGCCCCGCCTGTGACCCTGCATCCGCGGGGGGTCTGCCTCCGCACCCACCGCGCGTGACCCCACGTAGGATGCCGGCGTTCTTCCTGACTTCCCAAGCCCGCGGCCGAGTTTATGTTTGCGTCTTCCGTTGCTCTCTGATCCTGGGTTTTACCGACAACCCAAATAGTGATCTTGTTTTCATTTCTGTCCTGTTCTCTTCCATAAACATCCATGGAAATAGCCGCCAAATAGTGGCGATGATAGAAACATGCAGCAGGCACGGTTCCAATCTTCCCAAGTCGATTGTTATCTTAATCAATACCCTAGGCTGCCTCCCGAGAGGGGTCAGATGCTGGGAAGTGGGGTTGGAGGGAGATGAAGAGGTTTTTAGGACCTCCGGGCTCAGGTTGAGTGGGGAAGCCATCCCGCTGGGTCAGATCAGGTCAGTCCCTGCCGGCTGAGGCCAATTCCAGTCTTTCCCACTAGGAATTATCCGGTTAGATAATGTTAGATAATCCCGGCTCCTGTTTCCCATTGGATGCCACTCTGGCTTCCAATCAAGGGCCCCAGATTAGATTTTAGCTGCATTCTGAGAGTGTCGGTTGGTTGGAGAGTTCGTACTGCCTGGGGGCTGCCACGTGCGATGGAGACGATGATGGTAGTGAATATCACTTTCTGTTTGGGTAGAGTGGACTGGTTGGTGCTAAGCGTTCATTCCAATCTTCGTCCTCCTGCTGGTGTGTCTTCCTGGTTTGCCGGGGGTGGGACTGAGAGGTGGGGCTAAAAACTACATTACCCAGACTTCCTTGCCGCTGTGGTTCTGTATGCAAGATAGGCTCTGCCAATTAGATTCTCTCAGATAAGATTATGCCCGCAGAGCTTTTTTACTGTTGCCCCTGAGATGTAGTTTGTTCGTTTTCCAGCGACTTCACAGTGTTGGGAACTCCCTGAGTGTAGAGAGCAGGGGTGGTGGGACAGATGCTGCCTGACCTTGGCTTCACAGCTATCGTGGTATGTTCTTGGAGTCACAGTTTCAATAGGAATCTTCCAATACTCTACCTGCCTGACTGGGTAGAAGTAACAGCTCCCTGTGGGCCAGGCCCAAATCCATCTCCCACCACACCCTTCCCGCACAGTTGTTTCCCTTATCTTCCCCATCTCAGTAAATGGAACCACCATCCACCCAGTTGCTCAAACTAAAAACCCAGGAGTTATCTTGATTGCTAGTGTCTCAACAGTCCTGTTGAATCTTTATCTACTACGTACTCCAATCTGGCTACTTCTCTCATCTCCACCTCTAACACCTTGTCTAGGCCACCATCACATTTCTCCTGGGCTCTGGGAATAGATTCCTAACTAGTTTCTCTGCCTCCTATCTTGATCTCTGAATAAGCCACTTTCCATGTAGCTGCAGAACATTCGTTTAAAATCACAAATCAGACCATTTACTCTCCTGCTTAAAAATCCTTAAGTGGCCTCCCAGTGCATTTAGAATACATTCCAAATCTTGGCTGTAGGCCAAGATGCCATGTGATCTGACCTCATCTCTACTGTGCCACCTCTTGTTTGCAATGCTCTGGTCATTCAGGCCTTCTTAAGATCCTCACACCTAGGTGTTCCTGCGTCAGGGCCTTTGCACTTGAAATAACTTCTGCCTGAAATATTTTTTTCTCAGATCTTTAAGTGGCTGCTTCCCTTATGCCATTGACTTTCTTTGCAAGAGAAAATAACCAAATTTAATACATACATATGTCTCAGATCTTTAAGTGGCTGCTTCCCTTATGACATTGACTTTTTTTGCAAGAGAAAATAGCCAAATTTAATACATACATATGTATTCGAACCCCACATACATGAGAGAGTCAGAGATTCCCACATGCAGGAGAGTTTCAGAGATAGAAAGGGAACATGGGGCCCTGGCCAGTGTGCTCAGTGGTTAGATCATCAACCCATGCACCGAAGGGTCGCAGGTTCCCTGTCAAGGGCACATACCTGGGTTTCGGATTCAATCCCTGGTCAGGGTGCAGCCAGGGCACATGGGGGAGGCAACCAATTCTGGGGTAGAAGTAATAGCTTCCTGTGGGCCAGAAATATATCTCTCACATTGATATTTCTCTTCCTCTCTCCCTCTCTTCTCTCCCTCTCCCCTTCCCTCCCATCCACTCTCTCTAAAGATCAGTGGAGAAAAAATATGCTCAGACAGGCTTTTCTCATCACTCTATTGAAAGTTGTCCTCAGACCCCATCACTATCATACTTATAACATTGTCACTGTCTGTCCAAGACTATTTACTTACATATTTACACTTCATTGTCAGGGTCTCAATTAAAAGGTAACCACAATAGCCCTAACCGGTTTGGCTCAATGGATAGAGCGTCGGCCTGCGGACTGAAGGGTCCCAGGTTCGATTCCGGTCAAGGGCATGTACCTTGGTTGCAGGCACATACCCAGTAGGGAGTGTGCAGGAGGCAGCTGATCGATGTTTCTCTCTCATCGATGTTTCTAACTCTCTATCCCTCTCCCTTCCTCTCTGTAAAAAGAATCAATAAAAAATATTAAAAAAAGAAAAAAAAGTAACCACAATAAAAACAAAGATTCTATCCTGTTTATGTTGTGTCCCTAGTACCTCTGTACAGAGTAGATGCTTAATAAGTACATTTTGAGTTAATTAACTTTGTAGCTCAGTCTTATTCTAGGGGAGTTTGGAGCTCATAGGAGAACATAAAGAATTTGAAGTGTTATGTCAATATTAAGTAGCATAATTATTATGTTATAAGCCCTTCCTCTCAGAGTTTCTAGCACTGTTCTCTCTCTCTCCCTCTCCCTCTCCCTCTGCTCTCTCTGCTCTCTCTGCTCTCTCTCCTCTTTTTCCTCTCGCTCTCAACTGGGTTCTCTTTTTACTTAGTAGTGAGAGCCACTTTCAAGCCATCTTTTAAAGCTATTTCGATAAAGCCTACCACATGATATATTTAATGGAGAAAGAGCAAGGGTTATAACAATGAAACTCAAGACTGGTATTGTCTTCCCTCCCCCACCGTCAGGAACCAATAGGTGAGGAGGTGAGGGGTGTCCCATCCTAGACTACAAAGCAAAAAGAGAAGCCAGGGGCACCCCGCACCTCACCCGTACTGCTGGATAAACACTGGGGCCCTTTCCTGTACAATGGTTTCTCTTTTTGTCACTGGTACCTGGGTTCACCTATGGCTTGGGGAGAAGGTATTGGGGTTAGTACTTCTGCTGCAAGGCACTGGGAAGTGCCTGGAGGAGTGTTGCTCTTAGGACACTCCTGCTGCCCTATCTTCTGCAGACAACAGCCACAGGAAGCGAATTTCTCCAGCTGCCGCGGGCAAGGGATGGCATGGGGGTGTCTGGAATACCTAGGGCTCCTGGCTTAAATAGCTTTCCAGTCGTCCGGTGAGCTCGGGTGCCCCCCTGTGGTTCCAAGTGGGAAGTGTCCGTTTACCTTAGGGGAAGGCATCAGAGTGGTGGGGGGAACATCTATTGTCTTGCTACTCAAAGTGAGGTCTGGTCCACTCACCAGCAGCATTGGCATCTCAGGTCTCACTCCAAACCTGTATCAGAATATGTACTTTTAACAAGATCTGCACATAAGTTTGAAAGGCACTGCTCTGTCGGCCCCTGGGATGGCCCTAAAAGCCCTCCTCTCTCTATAGGAGATGCTGATGTCGGCCAATGACCACACAGCTCTCGGGTAATGTCTCTCTGTAGGGACTGGAGAGACATCCCCAGGACCTTTCCCCACACCAGCATCCTTGGTTCTCCTCTGACCAAGGTCTCTGGGTCAACCTGTTGGAGCCCAGGCAGCAGGCCTGGTGCCATGAGCTTTATGTGACTCAGTCCTCTCCTCCAAGAGCTCATAACAGCCAACTTTTAAAGCTGTTTTATTTATTTATTTTTCATCCTTACCTGAGGATATTTTTCCATTGATTTTTAGAAAGAATGGAGAGGAGGGGGAGAGACAGAGAGAGAAATATGGATGTGAGAGAGACACATCGATTGGTTGCTTCCTGCATGAGCCCTGAACTGGGACTGGGGATCGAGCCTGCAACCAAGGTATGTGCCCTTGATGGGAATCGAACCCGGGACCCTTTAGTCCATGGGCTGATGCTCTGTCCACTGACACTGTGTCCACCGGCCAGGGCCAGCACTGTTTTGATAAAGCACACTGCGTGTAAGCAGAAGGCCTGGGGTTTGCACTGCTCTGCTCTCCTTCCCAAGGCAATTGAACCGCAGGTGGTAGAGGAAATGGCCCCGTTACATAGCCCCCATTATGGGGTTACCCCAAGAATGCTGGTCTAATTCTCCCATTCCCCCAACATTTCTGCATCATGCCTCCATCAGATTGCTTCTTAAAACCTTCTGGCTCTGAGTTAAAAATTCTCTGGGAAGCTTAGATTTCCCTAAACAATGTACCTACCTTCTTGCATGGAGTCTGATGCCACGTAGGGGACAGCAGGAAAGGGACCATTGAATGAAAGATCAGAAGCCCCAGAACTTCCTCCTCTGCCCCCATCAGCCCCGTGACCTCAGGAGCAGAGTTGCAAGCGGGTGTGTTCATACTTGCCCTTCCTTCCTCCAGAGCTAGGCAGTGTGGCAGGTAACAGTGTGTGTCTGGGAATTTTTGGCAACTGTGAAGTAATTTTTTTAAAAAAATATAAGAGATTGCTATTGTAACTTCAAAAGATAATCTCTAGATGAAACTCGGTGTCTTTATAATGCTCACAACGTCTGGAGAGATGGGAAGGCCACCAGTTTAGATGTGCCCTGGGAGCTCAGTGTGTTTGGGGATGTGCATATGTCTGGAACCTCAAGGAGGCGGTGTAAGTGTGTGTTGTCCTCGGGGGCAGGGAGTGCTCCCGTGGAGAGAAAGAGTGTGTGTGAAAGTGATGAGCTGTCATGTGCCTGGTGGGCTGGTGGTGTGTGTGATTCAGCTCTCACGGAGTTGAGAGGCTTAGGTTCTGGTTTGGTGGCATTGAACATGTCCCCCAGACCTTCCTGAGCCTGTCTCCTCATTTTTATTTATTTATTTAAAAATATTTTTATTGATTTCAGAGAGGAAGGGAGAGGGAGAGAGAGAGAGAAATATCAATGATGAGAGAGAATCATTGATTGGCTGCCTCCTGCACACCCCCTACTGGAGATCGAGTCAGCAACCCCGACACTTGCCCTTGACTGGAATTGAACCCGGGACCCTTTAGTCGGTAGGGCGAATGCTCTATCCATTGGGCAAACCTGGCCAGGGCTCTCATTTTTAAACTAGGGGTTGGGCTGGTTGATTTCTAGGTTCTCTTCCAGCTTGCCATGTGGAACACCAGTTTGAGTGTGGGGCCTTTGCTATCAGAGTTGGTTTCTGGGTCTCTTTGTTCCCCGGGGGTCAGCCACTCTCCGTTGGTGACTTCCCACGCCAGCTTTTGGACCCGAGTTGTTGCTCCCCAGAGAGCTGGAATTGGGCTGTGTGGAAATTATCTCTCACTGACTGAAAATGCAGGAAGCTTGAGTGTGAAACTCACTCATCAAAAAGAAAAAACACACACACAGAGCAAGAAACCACAGGGCTTATCAGCCTGTCGTCATCAAGCAGACTAGAATAGTGCAGAGAACTCTAGGCAGAGAGGAAATGAACTTGAGAGAAGGGGGAACACACAGGGCAGAGAGGAGAGAAAGAGGGCGGGAGTGGAAGGAGCGAGCTGCAGGGCAGGGCCCGCCATGGTGGGAGGATGGAAGACGTGGCGGTGAAGCAGGGCTTCCTGTACCTTCAGCAGCAGCAGACGTTTGGAAAGGTAGGAGGAGGAGGTGGGCTGGGCTGGGGGCTGCCAGAAGTTCCTGGGGAGGAGAGGGGTGCGCCCAAGGTCCCCAAACCCTTTCAGGGTCGGGGGGGGGGGGGGCGATCCACCACGTTAGACCCAGAGCTTGGCTTGGGAGGGCTCCTTCCTTAGCAGCTGCTCGCCTGGCCTCCCCAAGCAGGCCCCAAACTGTGCTCTCTGCTGGTG
>NW_005357075.1:1718800-1721173 GCF_000412655.1 Myotis brandtii
GCTGTGGTGGGGGGGTGGCGGGTAAAGGAAGGCTCTAGCTCCCTCTCTTGCCTCTCTTGCTCTGTGGTGGCTTCTCACGGGGACACCTTGGAAGGGAATGGAAGAAACAGCGGAGAGGATAAGGCAGGATTGCAGTGGTGGTTCCTTCTTCTCTGCCCCACTGGGGTAGGTTTGGCTGGTGTTAAGCTTGAGCAGAGCCCCAGTGTGTGCAACCTCCTTCTCCTTCTTTGGCCTCCTTAAATGAGGAAGTCCTCTTCCCTCAGCTGATCCACACAGGGCTCCCCTCTCCTCTCCTCTCCTCTCCTCTCTTCTCCTCTCCTCTTCCCTCCTTCCCCTTCTCTCTCTCTCCTGCCCTCCCTTTCTGTCCATCCTGGCAAGAGATGAGGTGGGAAGATTCGGAGGGTCGCCTGAAGTTCCTGGAGCGAAGGCCTTCTACAGAGTGAGATGCTGGTCTGCAGTCTGGGCCCTGGCGCTGCCCCCCTCCCTCCTGGGCATCAGCGACTCACAAGCTTTCCCCTCTTCCATGTGGATCTCCTGGGTCGGCCCGCCTGGCCGCCCAGAAGTCCACCTTCACTGTGCTTTTCCTGCCTCCGACTCTCTCTCTGCTGTCATCTCCGGCGTCTTCCTGGTGGCTGGTGGTGGATCCCCAGTTCCAGTGCTTTCTAATTCCTCAGGCCCTGGCTTGCTTCCTTGGGTCTCCTGGGCCCCAAGTTGCTGCCCCAACCCCTTCCCATAGATCCTCCACTCCCCTTTGGTCACCATCTCTCCATCTCTGGTTGGCTCCATTTCGGCACCTCCCTGCCATGCATCTGGGCTCAGAAATGGCGCCGGTTCGGGGCTGTGCTGTATGGACAGTCGGGCTGCGCCTTGGCCCGGCTGGAGCTCCAGGAGGGCCCGGAGAAGCCGCGCCGGGGAGAGGCTGCCCGGAGGGTGATCCGCCTCAGTGACTGTCTGCGGGTGGCGGAGGCCAGCGGGGAGGCCAGCAGCCCCAGGGACACCAGCACCTTCTTCCTGGAGACCAAGGAGCGCCTGTACCTGCTGGCGGCCCCCACTGCCGAACGTAGCAACTGGATGCAGGCCATCTGCCTCCTAGCCTTCCCGGTGAGCTCTCCAGGGGTGCAGAAGGGGCCAGGGGTGGGCAGGAGTTGTAAGAGCCAAGGCCAGGATGTTGGGGGCAGGGCCTTGGTGCGGTGACCCCAATCCAGAATGCAGATGGGGCAGCAGGCTGAGCGTGTCCTGAAAGACAGCCTGGGCCAGAGGTGGGGCTTGGGCTTGGTGACATGGCGAGACCCGGCCTGTTCCCCAGGGCCAGCGGAAGGAGCTGCCGGGGCCGGAGGGGAAGGGCAGCGGGCCCTGCATGGAGGAGAATGAGCTGTACAGCAGCACGACCACAGGTGAGGGGGCTGCCTGCCCTCCCAGGGCGTGGTGGGAGGAGGTGTGGGCCAGCAGGCGCGTCTTCCTGCTTGTGGTTGTCCCCAGCCCGGCCAGCCCCCCTATCAGCCTCTCCGCATCGCTTCCGGGCCTGGCCAAGGTGGAGGAGCCTGGCTGCCTAGACTGCCAGCCCTTCACCGCGGGTTCCCTCCCGCTTGCCCGGGCCCTGCTGGTGGGAGAGGGCAGGGCCGAGGGGTCCACGGAAGGTGCTGCTCTTGAACCCTCTGTTGTTAGGACCTGAGCAAGTTCTGGAAAATAAGAAAGGCTTTCTTTCTGTGGCTTGAAGGTGTCCTGTGGGAGGCTTCTGCTGACAAGGCACCCCTCCCCCCTCTTGCGATCTGTCTGGTCCTCTGGGTGGGGGGTGTGGGCGGGAGGAGCAGGATACAGGGCATCCAGTCTCCACCCCGCAGAGGGCACGGTGGCATGGGCAGTGGGTGAGGAGGCTGAGAGCTGGGAGGGCAGGGCCAGGTGCACCTGCAGCTGAGACGGTAGGGATGGGGGCGGCTGGGTTGGGGGGAGAGAGATGAGACAGAAAAGACAAGGCTGTGGCTCTGGCAACAGGTCGGAAGGATGTGGGCACGAGGTTGGGGTGCATGTGGCTGGGGCAGGGTGCCTGCTGGGGTCGGGGGCGGTACCTGGCATTTGGGGGAGTGTGACCTGGCACAGAGCAGGTCATGGGGAGGGAATGCCACTCTTCTATGACCCCTGGTTGCTCCCTGAGAGCCGGGCAGTGCCCCCCTTTAACACTTCTCTCCCCTCCTCCCCAGGGGCCCCCTGCAAGGAGTTTGCTGTGACCATGAGACCCACGGAGGCCAGTGAGAGGTGCCGGCTCCGGGGGGCCTACACCCTCCGGATTGGAAAGGGTGCCCTGGAGCTGTGGGGGGGCCCTGAGCCGCGTGCCCTTTTGTACGACTGGCCCTACAGGTTCCTGCGGCGCTTTGG
>NW_005357075.1:1721254-1723699 GCF_000412655.1 Myotis brandtii
GGCTGCAGCAGGTGTGGAGGGGAAGGGTGAGGGTGGGGGAGATGGTCAGGGAGACGCAAGGGGCCCTGTGAGGACTCGAGGGAGGAGGAGGGAAAGGGGAGAAAGGCCCGAAGGAGGAGACGGGAAGGGAACCAGAGGAGGCGGAGTGAAAGCGAAGAAGAGGCATAGATGTGAGAAGGGGAGAGAGAAGGTGGAGGGCGGCGGAGCAGGACAGGACAGGGAGAGGGAGCAGTCCGAGGGGCAGGCGTTACTGAGGTGAAGTATGTGCCCAGCTCCACACTTGGATGGAGGAGGGAGGATGAAGGGAGAGGAGAGAGAGGGCTTTGTCTGAAGGAGAAACATGGAGGATGGGAGCAGACACAGCTGGGAGAAGGCTCAGCCGGTCCCCGCGGGGTAGGCTGGACTTGATGGGTTTGCGTCTCGGAGCTCGGTCCAGGGGAAGCAGCCCTGACCTAGCCGATCGTCTCCCCTCCCCCCGCCACCCAGGTAACCTTTTCCTTCGAGGCAGGGCGGCGGTGCATCTCTGGAGAGGGCAACTTTGAGTTCGAAACCCGGCAGGGCAATGAGATCTTTTTGGCCCTGGAAGAGGCCATCTCCGCCCAGAAGAGTGTGCCCCCGCCGGGGCCCCAAACCCAGCCAGCCCCAGCCCCAGCCCCAGCCCCAGCCGCAGCCGCTGGCTCAGGATGAACTGCCCGGCGAGAGTGCGGGACCCGAGGACAGCGACGATCCCGAGGCGAGACCCCACGGCGAGAAAGGGGAGAGCAAGGTAGGTCCACAGTGTTGGCGCTGTGACACCTTTTGAACAAAACCGAGGAGCTCGAGTAGCGGCTGTCACTTTAAACCCTCCGCTTCCCCCGCCCCCCGGCCCCACGACTCACTGCCACCACCGTCACCCAGCGCCCCTGCACCCACCTCCCGGCCACGAGGCCCGGAGGGGGAATATGCAGTGCCCTTCGATGCAGTGGCCCGTAACCTGGGGAAGAGCTTGAGGGGCATCCTGGTGGTCCCTCCCCAGCCCCGGGCTGACCCTCTGTATGACAGCATCGAGGAGCACCCGCCTTCACGATCCGACCACATATATGATGAGCCCGAGGGTGTGGCGGTCCTGTCCCTGTACGACAGCCCACAGGAACCCCGGGGTGAGGCCTGGAGGAGGCAGGCCACAGCCGACGGAGACCCCAGCGACCCCCAGCACAGCTACCCAGTGGGGCAGGTCTTCCCTGCCTCCGGCCTGCCCCGGGAAACCGAGTATGACAACGTCATACTTAAGAAAGGCCCGAAGTGATGGTGGGCAGAGCGTCTGGACCCCATTGAATGCCAGCACTGAGGCGGTGTACCAGGAAGTGGGTGGAGGCTGGTGAGAAGGAGTGGGAGGGGGACAGCAGGCCTCCCTTCTAGCTGCTGCCGATGACTCCTCCTGCCCACCTCGTCCCAGGAGCCTCCCTCCACTCCTTGCACAACCCGGCACAACCCGAGGACCGACCGGGGCCTGCTGGGTCTGCTGCGTGAGTCACGATCCCGAAGCAGGAAGAATGCCCTGAAGAGTCCCACCCTCCTCCCACCCTTTCCCACTTCCTCTTGTCCTTTCCGGGGCCTAAGGGAATCTCGGGCATTCAGGACAGAAGAGAGGATGTCAGCAAAGGGCTCGCTCCCCGGGCTTGCGCAGGCCTCCAGGCTCGCGGGGAGGCGCTGCAGCGCTCTGCGGGTGTCGGACTTCTCTGTGGCATTAAACCTTCCATAAGTGTTTTTGTGTGGCGAGTGCTGTGGGGAGAGGACGGGGCAGCCGCAGCCTCGTGGGGAAGGAGCACTTCTATTGGCGACCCAGACCCCTCCCAGCGGCAGTGTCCCCTCCGGTCCCAAGCATCGGAGTCCGGATCTGCAGAAATCGGGCCACCCCGGGAGAGACATTCAGGCATCTCTAACCCTTTGCCGGGCGTAGGGTCAACACCCGAAAACGCGGGGGAGTGGGTGTCTGTGGGAAGAGCTAGACTGGAAGACGGGAGCGAGTTGGCAGTTGTGAGCCCCTCCTGCATGAGAAAGGGGTGGATCCCACTCCACCCCTCGTCCGCCCTCGTGGACACCTGCTCTCTTTGTAGCAGGAGGGGGTCCCGCCACATGGGCTTGAGAACCCGTCCTGCCCTGTCATTCTCCACAGGCCTGGGTCCCCCTCGCCCGCAGGTCGGGGCCGTGCACTCTCTTTATCAAAACCAGCCAACCAGCCAGCATCACGGAGCACCATTCGTAGGCTCCAGACTGCCCTGGTCTTGAGAGGCTTACAGGCCAGAGGGGGTGGTGACAAGGACATGGACGTCTGTCATGAGAGGAGGACTTACGTACCGTAGGGTGGCTCAGGGCCTTGGGGTCAGAGGAGATACCTCTGGGTTCATTAGGGGACCCAGAAAGGCTCCTATGGAAGGTGGCATTTGAGGTGGACCTTCATGGGGG
>NW_005357075.1:1729848-1775059 GCF_000412655.1 Myotis brandtii
CCCAGCCCCAGCCCCAGCAGTGCTGCCCCGGCCTGAGAGCCCGTACTCCCGGCCCCACGACTCACTGCCACCACCGTCACCCAGCGCCCCTGCACCCACCTCCCGGCCACGAGGCCCGGAGGGGGAATATGCAGTGCCCTTCGATGCAGTGGCCCGTAACCTGGGGAAGAGCTTGAGGGGCATCCTGGTGGTCCCTCCCCAGCCCCGGGCTGACCCTCTGTATGACAGCATCGAGGAGCACCCGCCTTCACGATCCGACCACATATATGATGAGCCCGAGGGTGTAGCGGTCCTGTCCCTGTACGACAGCCCACAGGAACCCCGGGGTGAGGCCTGGAGAAGGCAGGCCACAGCCGACGGAGACCCCAGCGACCCCCAGCACAGCTACCCAGTGGGGCAGGTCTTCCCTGCCTCCGGCCTGCCCCGGGAAACCGAGTATGACAACGTCATACTTAAGAAAGGCCCGAAGTGATGGTGGGCAGAGCGTCTGGACCCCATTGAATGCCAGCACTGAGGCGGTGTACCAGGAAGTGGGTGGAGGCTGGTGAGAAGGAGTGGGAGGGGGACAGCAGGCCTCCCTTCTAGCTGCTGCCGATGACTCCTCCTGCCCACCTCGTCCCAGGAGCCTCCCTCCACTCCTTGCACAACCCGGCACAACCCGAGGACCGACCGGGGCCTGCTGGGTCTGCTGCGTGAGTCACGATCCCGAAGCAGGAAGAATGCCCTGAAGAGTCCCACCCTCCTCCCACCCTTTCCCACTTCCTCTTGTCCTTTCGGGGCCTAAGGGAATCTCAGGCATTCAGGACAGAAGAGAGGATGTCAGCAAACGGCTCGCTCCCCGGGCTTGCGCAGGCCTCCAGGCTCGCGGGGAGGCGCTGCAGCGCTCTGCGGGTGTCGGACTTCTCTGTGGCATTAAACCTTCCATAAGTGTTTTTGTGTGGCGAGTGCTGTGGGGAGAGGACGGGGCAGCCGCAGCCTCGTGGGGAAGGAGCACTTCTATTGGCGACCCAGACCCCTCCCAGCGGCAGTGTCCCCTCCGGTCCCAAGCATCGGAGTCCGGATCTGCAGAAATCGGGCCACCCCGGGAGAGACATTCAGGCATCTCTAACCCTTTGCCGGGCGTAGGGTCAACACCCGAAAACGCGGGGGAGTGGGTGTCTGTGGGAAGAGCTAGACTGGAAGACGGGAGCGAGTTGGCAGTTGTGAGCCCCTCCTGCATGAGAAAGGGGTGGATCCCACTCCACCCCTCGTCCGCCCTCGTGGACACCTGCTCTCTTTGTAGCAGGAGGGGGTCCCGCCACATGGGCTTGAGAACCCGTCCTGCCCTGTCATTCTCCACAGGCCTGGGTCCCCCTCGCCCGCAGGTCGGGGCCGTGCACTCTCTTTATCAAAACCAGCCAACCAGCCAGCATCACGGAGCACCATTCGTAGGCTCCAGACTGCCCTGGTCTTGAGAGGCTTACAGGCCAGAGGGGGTGGCGACAAGGACATGGACGTCTGTCATGAGAGGAGGACTTACGTACCGTAGGGTGGCTCAGGGCCTTGGGGTCAGAGGAGATACCTCTGGGTTCATTAGGGGACCCAGAAAGGCTCCTATGGAAGGTGGCATTTGAGGTGGACCTTCATGGGGGAGGGATTGGGTGAAGATGAAGGACGTGAAGAGAGCATCCTGGGTAGAAAAGCCAGCACGAGTGAAGGTCGGGGAAGGTGCGGACGGACTCAGCAAAGAGCTCGCCATTCATGTGGAGGGAGCAGGCGGCGCTCTGGTTGGGAAGGGGGCTCCAGCCTCGGGGTGGAGGAATTTGTCCGTGATTAGAGGGAGGGAGGAGCGACAGGGCTTCTCACTAGAGTCCCATGAGAGCTGCACACGGGGGCAAAAACCCAGTGGAAATGGAGGGCGCTCTGGTTGGGAAGGGGGCTCCAGCCTGGGGTGGAGGAATTTGTACGTGATTAGAGGGAGGGAGGAGCGACAGGGCTTCTCGCTAGAGTCCCATAAGAGCTGCACACGGGGGCAAAAACCCAGTGGAAATGGACCGGGCGCAGCGTGGGCCGGGGCCGAACTGTAAGAGGAACTCAGAAAAGACTGTGGATTCAAAAGATGCTGTAGAGACAGGGCCTGCGGATCTCGGAGTCTGTTGGATGTTGAACGCAGAGAAATCGGGTTTCTAGAGAGATCCAGGTTTTGGAAAGAAGGAGAGCTTAGTTTCAGATGTGTTTAAAGTAAGCTGGCTTCACTCTCTCCAGCCAGAGGAGCGCTCAAAGCAGGTGGAAAGGGCTCTCGGGTGGGAGGGGATGAGCTGGAAACCTCAGGTTTAAGGTAAGCTGGCTTCACTCTCTCCAGCCAGAGGAGCGCTCAAAGCAGGTGGAAAGGGCTCTCGGGTGGGAGGGGATGAGCTGGAAACCTCAGCATGGCCGCAGCCTCCCAGGGGCGCTGTGATGGAAGCTGTTTCTCTCAGTGCCTCTGCTCGCAGGAGAGCAGGCTGGAGACGGGAAGGCCCCGGCTCTTTTGTCTGTGCAAAAGGGCCGTCCCTGCTGCCACCACCTGGGGCTACCCCCAGAATACACTACCCCTAGGGGTTTCAGTCGACACCCCCCCGCCCCCGTCCAGGCCAGGGGTGGTGCTTGGCGGGGCTCTGAGGCAAAGATGCCTCGTTTCTTGTCAGTAGCACCTGAGGTGGACGTTCCAGCTCAGCCCAGCAGGGGGCAGTGTTAGCCTGTGGAAAAGGTTGCTGGGGTCCTATCTGCTGTCACGTCTGGCTGGACCCTGAAGGAGGGAACGTCAATGTTTTTTTATGACCCTAGAGAATGGAGGAGGACTTGAGGAATCTGCATTTCAGAGCTTGCTCCTTCAGATCCTCAGCACCCTACTTGTGGACGCTGCCTCCCGGGAGTGTGAGACCCTGAGCTGAAACTTGCCCTTCTCCCCTCTCCTCCACCTCAAGACCCCGGGACTTTCTGAATGCTTTGTTCTGATGCTGGCTTTGCTGGAAAGGGGAAGTGGGAGATTGGCGCTGCAGGGAAAGGTGGGCGAGGGCGGCTGGTTCGGGGAAGTGGAGCATTTGGGGAACTTGGGAAGGGTAATGAAAGCCCTGAGACAGTTGTCGAGGACGCTGACCACACTGCCAGGGGCCCTCTCAGAAGACATGACCGGGTGGGTGGGTCATCCTGCAGACCTCTGTGTCAGCACCAGCACAGCCACCCTTAACCGCACCATCGCTGTGACACCCACATCATTTCTTAGTTCATTCCTCCTAGGAGCCCCACCCAGAGCTGAGGAGCCCGGGGGTGGGAGGTGGGGTGGGGGTGGGGAAGACCCGTCCCTACAGCGTGGAGCCCACATGCAGAGCTGGTCTGCAGAGATGGTTGCTGGGTGGATTCTTAAAGGCGTGAGCCTTAGGGATCCATCTCCTCCAACAAGCACAGAGGAAAAGCCCTCCTTGGCTGTCGAGGGGCAAATTCATAAGTAAGGAGACAGACTGGTTTCAAAAGCCATGGGGCAAAGTAAAACCGAGGACGAAGAAAGGGTCTCAGCTCCAGGATCTGTCTGCTACCCAGCTGCTGTCGATACCAGGAGCAGCCTTGCTGTGGCCAGGACACTGTTTTCATTTGCTAATTACTATGCAGAGGTTGCGTCAGGCAGGTAAGACCTGCCGGGTGACTGAGCCCGTGATAGAGCTATGTACCCAGATTCATATAAGTGCGGCCGTGCACACGTGAGCATAGCTTATCGTTCTTCTGCTTCTTTTCTTCACTCTCTTTTGCCTCCTTTTGTGTTTTCTTTTTCCAGAGCATGGGAATGGTGTGTGTGTGTGTGTGTGTGTGTTGGCCTGTGGTCCACCCCTGAGACTGCTCCCAGGTCAGGCCCTCTGGCGAGTTCCCACCTTGGAGCTTCGGAATAGACCAAGGCCCAGATTGCCTGGGCCTCTCTGCTCCCTCAGACTCCTCCCTGATGGCTGCACTCAAGCTGTTGCTGCCACCACCTTTCAGCTGTGATGCTAACCAGCCGCCTGCCTCCTGCCTCGTGGGCGCTGATTCAATTAGCCAAGGTGCCCACCTCCTGCCAGGGCCATTTATAAAATCAACTGGGGCAGCTGGAGAACGCAGGGAGGGCAGGGCTGGGAAGCAGGGGGAGGGCGGTGAGCTGGGTAGGGGAGGTGGAAGAACGGGGGCCTGGTAGGGGAACCTGATTCGATTAGCTATCAGGCTGGCTTCCCTGAGCAGGTGGCTGTACATCACCGCCCTGCTCCAACCCTCAGCTCCTAGGCCAGATGCTGGCCAGCACAGAGCCGGGCCCATCCGTCTCAGGCTCCTTCTTGCTTCCCTCCCACTCTGCAGCCCTGGATTCCTGGGCCGGAGGTGGCTGGCGTGTTTGGGAGAAGGAGTGGGGAGGGAAGCAGGGGGTCCTGAGGGATTTGTGGGGAAGCTGGAGTCCCAGGGCTGGGTTGAGTAATTCTGGGACCTGCACCTCAGGGCAGGGTCAGCCTTGTGCTTTCAGGAGTCTGATCAGAGAGGGCTGACTCGGGGGTGGACTGAAGGAAGGCCTGGGGCAACAGCGTTTGGGAAAAGATTGTTCTTGAGTTCGTACAGCATTTTTTCCAGTACCGACTGCTCAGGGGCCTGACTGTCTGTGTCCAAGCTCTGGCCCTGCCGCTCCTTAGCTGTGTGTCTCCGCGCATATCTGTGTGTTTCCACACCTGTAAGGCGGAGATAATGATATGTTTTCAGAGGCTTGCTGTGAAGACAGTGAGTGAATACAAGCCTATCACCTAGAGCGGTGCCTGGCACACAGAGCTGCAGCATTGCCCATCGTCTCGCCTCCCCTCCCCTCCCAGTGGCTCCACAAGGCCAGCAGGGCAAGGTGTCCCTGTTTCGCAAGCAAGAAATGGAGATGTGGACAAGCAGAGTGAACTTGTGGGGTGCAGGAGGTCGCGGGGGGACTTAGGGTTTGTGGAAGTGGGAGGACTTGGGAAGGAGAAGTAGGATTTTGATAGGAAGGAAGAAAAGTGGGAAAGCATTCCAGGAGAGGCGAGAAGAGTAACATCAAAGGCCAGGGTGGGTGGCTCCTGGCTGGGGCCTCTGTACACCTGGGCAGAGCAGGCTTGCGCCCCCCCCCCCCCATTTTGCCCAGAAACCGGAGAGCTTGGAAGGAAAGCTGCTTTCTAGCCTGGAAGGCCTTTGGCTGGAAGCAGGCTGGAGAACCAAAGCCACAGGGCAGATTTTTCCTTTCATCTGAGCTGTTGCCTCCGCGCATGGCCCGCAGCTGGCACGCCGGGGCACGGGGCAGGCGCCTTGCTGGGCAGGAGCTCCTGGTGGTCCGGTTGGCCTGGCCCACCCACTGGTGCGGTCAGTGCACAGCCTGGGCCATGGCTCTGCAGCTGGGGAGCCCACCTGTCTCCCGGTGCCCACCTCCAAGCCTGGGGGAGGAGGCTGGGAGGACGGGGCAGACGGAGTGGAGAGCACGCTGAAGGAGGTTTGCCTTCTCTCCCACTAGACTGCAGACGTCCTATGGGTGGCATTCATTCTTTATCTAATTTATCACTGTACCCCCAGCACCTAATGCAATGCCTGGCACCAGGTAGGTACAGACAACTCCTGCTTTTTAAAAAATATGTGTTCATTGATTTTGAGAGAGAGAGGAAGGGAGAGGGATAGAGAGATAGAAACATCCATGAGAGAGAAACATCATCAATCACCTGCCTCCTGCATGCCCCCTCAATGTGGAGATTGAGCCCACAACCTGCAACCCGGGCCTGCGCCCCTGACCAGGAACCCTGGTGATCTCTGGGTTCCTGGGTCAATGCTCAACCACGGAGCAACACCGGCCGTGTCAGGTAACTCTTTCTTGATGGAAAGAATAAATGAAGCCCACTTTATTTGGAATGGGGGACCCGGGTGCTCCCTAGCACGTAATGATTTGTGGAGCCCTAGGAAGACTCCCTGTCCAGAAACATCCCCACTGACTCCAGGAATCTCTTCCTCAGCTTTGGGAGCCTCGTAATGAGCAATTAGTAACCCTTGGGAGACCACTAGGGTGAAAGGAGCTGGCCTGGCCTTGCTGGGGCAGGAGGGCCCTGTGGTGGCAGAAAGGAGGCGCTGAAGGTGAGAGTGGCCCTGACCTGGGTGTGGAGTAAGGAGGTTGGCTGGGGCTGCACCTCCGATGCGTCCTAAAGCCTGGCAGCCAGGCCTGCAGGTGCAGGAGGCACACAGGGCCCGCGGCTCAGGGCACACTTCGTAGCTGGCCCAATGCTGAATAGAACTGGGAATTGGTTAGTTGCCCTGGTGGATGCCCATCTGTCTCCTGTGCCCATCTCCAACCCTCAGCCCCACTCCCCCGCGGGCCAGATGCCCCGGAGGCTGAGAAACCCTCTCCCCTGACATTTCAAGGAGCAGAAAGTCCGAGCAAAAAGGGACCTCAGCAACCCTTGCGCCTGAGTCCTTATCCTCCACTTAAGGAAACTGAGGCCGAGTTAGTTTTTAATCCCTCTCCGATGCATTTATATTTTCTGAGAATTTGTTTACAGTTGTGCTGAATGCAAAGCAACAGATCACTAATGTTGAGACTTGGGATGCCCACCGGGAGATCATTTGTGACCTTTTATGTGGATGGGGAGGGACGAAGGGGAGGGTCCTACCATCTCTCAGCAAGGCTTTCTTCCTTTCCCCAAAGTCACGTGGGCTAAAAAATATTAATCCTTTTCCTCCCACCTTCTAAGTTCCTCTGGGCGGGGCCAACACCCAATTAACTGAGATAGACTAACAGGAGGAAAATCAAAGTTTAGTACATGCGCATGGGGAATTCACATAGACATGATACAGCCATGAAAAGTCCAACATTGGGTATGCCGGGCATTTTGGACTAAGGAGAAAAGGGAGAGACTGGGGTATTAGGTTTCAGAAGTGGCGATTCCCAGGTAGTTGAGGAAGATCGGAACCCGCGTGGCAGGGCAATTCTTGCTGGCTGACTCAGACACAATGGGACACGGGGGCTACTGAGCTGACAGGCACCTGCCGGAACCCTCCTGTTGACCATGCTTCATTAGGCTAAGGCAGCATCCTAAGACCTCCTTCCGGAAGCAGGCTTCTCGGTCTGAATCCCTTGGGCAGGAGGGGGGTGGGGAGGGTCAAAGGTTCTTTCTTAGTCTTTTGTTTCTTAATAAACAGCTTAAAATCAATATCCGAAAAAGCAGCTTCAGGATGGCAGACTTTTGATTCCTTCTATCCCCATGCAAGTCCCCGAGCAAATGCCCAGGGGTGTGAGCCAGAGGCCCAGGTTAATCAAGGGCAGCTTACACACACGAGCTGTTCATTTTCTGCTGGTGGCTCACTAGTCCATGCGGGAAGGAATGTCTGCAGTCCTATTCCCTTTTCATTTTCCTCCCGTCACTACCCTCAATCAGTCCCTTGCCCACTTTATCCTTGACCCCGGGGCCGCTGTCCTCAGCAGGCAACTCCAAAGCAGGGGCAGCAGCCAGACCTGGCTCCAGGGTCCTGCTTTCACCTACAGACAAGCACAACTCCGTCCATGCATGTGTGCCAGGCGAGGGCAGGCGAGGGGCTGGTGGACAGGAGGCGGATTGTGGAGAGGAGAATGGGGTGGATCTGGACAAGAAGATGTGAATGAATGAAGGGACAGCCAGAGGCTCCAGTGGGGTGGGGGTAGTTATCTAGGTACCTGGGGCGGGGGGTGGCGGGTGGGAGCAGCTGGGATGAGACTCCCTGCCTGGTCACAGATACCTCAAGGGGTTGTGGCTTAGCGAAGCAGAGTGGTTATGGAAGCCAAGACCCAGGGCTGCCAGGTGGCCTGGGAGGTGGGTTTGTCTAAACCTGGGTTTATGCTTGAGAATCAGTGAGAAAAATCCTGCTTTTCTCCAGAACAGTTGGCTGAGAGGGAGTGGGGACCTGGCTGGGTCTGGGGGATGGGAGGTGGTGTGGATAGAGGAGTGGAAGGTCAGGGAAACATGGCCAGCCAGGGTGGGCTCAGCAGGTTTCTGTGCTCAGAGCCAGGCATCCAATGTCGGAGGCCCACAGGGCCAGCTGGGCCTCATGGACCAGCCGAACCCAGCCTGAACCTAAGGCAGAAACTGGGATCCGTCAGATTCTGCCAGCTGACCTGCACTCTCTTGTTCCTGCCTCTTGCTCAGCTGGCCTAACTCAGGGTCCTGCTTCCTAGTAGACAAAATACAGCTGCTCCCCGCTCCCACCAAAAAAAAAAAAAGGCCTTTTGATTCCTTTGATGGCCAAGGCAGCGAGGCCAGCAGCCGGGCATAGGGCATGGAGATTGAGCTTTGTGCCCTTAACCTCCATGTGTCCACGAGGAGGGAAAATATGGGCCACCAGTCCGAGCCCTGAGCTGGGAGTCATACTCCCTGCCTGGCCACTAACTGGCTGTGGCGTGTTGGGCAAGTCTCTCAGGGCCTTATTTTTCCATCTGCAAAATCAAAGAGCTGGATTCTAGGTTAGAAGACCTTCAAAGTTCCCATGAACTCTACAGGCCCTTGTTTGGGCCTAGTAACACCTCCCTGACATGCCAGGGACCTCTGGAGCGGTGGCCTGGGCCCCCCAGCCCTAACTGGGAACTGTTGCCCTAGAGAGCCCTGCTCCCCTGTGCTCCACCGCCAGACCTACAGGCTGGACACAGACAGAATGAGGCCTCCTGTGGGGAGCTGGGTGGGGAAGGGGAGGGGTCAGATAATGGTGCAGCTTCCCCAGGAATCAGGGACTGAGAACTGGGCTTCAGCGGGGGGTGCGGCCGATGGCTGCATGATTTGGGGGTTCTGACTCTCCTCTAGGTATTTATCTGCTTTCAGGCACCCTGAGTGGGGCAGAGGGGGCCCCAAAATATCTCCCCCATATAATTCATCCATTATAGCTTCACTCCATTTGCTAATGAAAGATTTGATCATTTCTAAAGGCCTCGCCTATAAAATGCAGATACCTCTCTATAAAGTGCTCATGCCTTAAGCTCATTACCAGCTAACAGTCAGTTATTATCATTTTTAACAGGAAATAGATGAGCCAGGATTTTGGCCTGGATAGAGGTATCAGTGTTGTGATGTGTGTGTGTTCAGGTTGAGGATGGAGATGTATCTTTCCATTCATCCAACAAATATTGACCAAGCACCGATGAAGTGCCAAACAGTGTTCTTGGATCTGGGGTTGCAGAGTATAAAAAAGAGACAAAAATCTTGGCCCTTGTGGCATTTACATGGGGGTGGGGGGGAGGGAGGAGGGACAACAAGACAACAAACGAACAAAAAGCCAAATGCAGTTTATGTATGTCAGTTGGCAGTCCTTGATGTGGGGAAGGGTAAAGCAGGGGAGGGGACAGGATTTTGGCTGGAGGAGCGGCAGACCTCTTGGTGGGGGCGTGTCCATGAGGGAAGGACTAGCCTCTCGGCCTCTGCAAGCCCTGGGACTAGAAGGAGTTGCTTTAAAAATTAAAAAAAAAAAAATTAAAAAAAATATTTGTTATTGATTTCAGAGAGGAAGGGAGAGAGATAGAAACATTAATGATGAGAAAGAATCATTGATTGGCTGCCTCTTGCATGCCCCCTACTGGAGATTGAGCCCCAAACCCCGGGGAATGTGCCCTGACCTGGGATCAAACTGTGACCTCCTGAGTCATAGGTCAACGCTTACTACTGAGCCACACTGGCTGGATGAAGGTCTTATTTTGAGGGGTGTGCCCTAGGAACTTCCCTATGCTTTTGCCACCTCCTCCATCCAACACCCCAAGAGCCACAGAGCCCTTGGGTCCAGCAAAGGGGCGTGTGGGGAGACCCCCTGGCAGACCACCATCTGGAAATGTTCCCTGGGTTACAGAAGGAGGGAGTGGGTGGAGCCAGCAAGCTCTGGACCAGCCAAAATTAGTGAGAAACCGTGCTTCTTCACCTCTTATGGCTCATTACCCAGCCCTAATCTGGGCCATTTCTCTCTTTTTCACACCAAGGTTTAGAGCAGTGGTTCTCAACATTCCTAATGCCGCGACCCTTTAATACAGTTCCTCATGTTGTGGTGACCCCCAATTTCATTGTTACAAATTGAACATAATCAAAGCATAGTGATTAATCACAAAACAATATGTAATTATATATGTGTTTTCCGATGGTCTTAGGCGACCCCTGTGAGAGGGTTGTTCGACCCCCATGTTGAGAACCGCTGGTTTAGAGGGAGCAGTGTAGCCATGTGGGATGCCAGGGGTCACTGCAGCAGAGAGTCAAGGCTTGCGATGATGTTGTGGTGAGAGGGGAGGAGGTGGTAAGGGTGTATGGGGAGAGGGGAGGGTGTGTGGTGTGGGGAGGGCATAGGATAGGTGGCCATGGGCCTGTTTCAGAAGGTTCCTGGTCTCCCTTGCTCTGTTTATTTCTCCATCTCCTTTTCTCTCCCTCCCTCCCTTCCTCATTCCACTACAGCATCCTCTCTGGCCAGGTAAGGGGGTAGAGAAGCAAAGGAAATTTCTTGCCTCGTGGAGTCTAGTGGACAGACAGCAGATGCCCCAGGCTGGGTGTTCAGTACTCAGAGGTCTGCAGACACAGCATGGCGTGCGGGTGCCCAGCTTTAAAAAGGAGGCCTGACTCTACCTGGGCCTGAAGGAAGGCGCCCAGGGCAGGGGATGCAGGGCAGCCCCCTAAACTGGGGGAGGAGAAATGGCGCTCTGGGCAGAGGGACAGTGTGTGGTCCCTCTGGATGGAATGTACCGTGAATGTGTTGAGTGAAGGCAGGAAGGGCTGGTCACAACCTGAAGCACCGCCCCCGGCAGGGCAGGGCAGGGACATTCCTGAGGGCTGTCCTCATCACTGGCAGACCCCAGTAGGGTCAAGGGACACTGCCACTAGAGCAGGGGAGGCTGAGGGATCCTAGTGATTATGGGTCCAATCCTCTCCTTTATGGTTACGGAAATAAGCTCGAGGGGCTGAGAGAGCTACTCAAGGTTTCGTAGCTACACACAGGGCGGGGCCCCTCCCCCATGCTGCTCCAGCATGCTGGCCCTGAGCTGTAGTGAAAGAAGACCAGCAGCCATCCTCACTGAACCCTTCACGAAGCCAGGCCTTGAGGTCTTTCTATGGACTAACTCCTCTGTCTTCACAGACCCCCTAGAGGCAGGTGCATGGTTATGAGTTCCCCTAAGGCAGAGCGGGGAAGCAACTTACCCAACTTACAGCTGGTGTGTGGAGAGCAGGGATCTGAACCCCACAGTGTGCTCCCAGGTCCATGCTCTTACCCCTGGAAGTGATGTGGAATGTGGGGTCCTGACTCCTACTGGTCAAGGCTGCCGGCGTGGACATGGTGCTGTCTCAGTTTCCGCAGCCTCCTGGGAAGTCTTCTTGATTCCCAGGCTCCCCATTGCTTATGGTATTTGCAGATACTGCCCCCCCCCCCCAAGCAATGACATAGTGATAGAATCTGAGCAACTTGCCCTGGAGATAGAAGATGGGATGCTCTCATTTGTAGCACTTGCCGCTTTCCATGGTATAAACATTCCCACTCTCAACTGATGGTCCTTGGTGACAATTCAAGGCCAACAAGAGCCCACAATCTGGGGTGCATGCAGTGAAGAGGGAAACTTTACTAAGTGCAAAACAGCTCAGTGATGATACAGCACGTTGTAGAGCAGCTCTGGGGCCAGGACCCTCTCTGCCTGGGCTGCGTGATGCTCTTCGATGGTCTGTTCTGCTCCTGCTGATCTGCTTCGCACTGCGCTGGTCTGCCTCCCCTGGCTTTATTCTGCTTTGGCAAACCAGCTCCTGGAAAGGTAATCTTCATTTTCCAGTGGAAGGGAAAATGCCCTCTCAGAGAGCCAGCGGGGAGCTGGCTTATAGGACAGGAGTCCCTGTCCCTGAGGTCCTTGATTGGTTCCTCCTCATGCAAATGAGGACTCCAAATTCTCCCAGTTTGATTGGGCCCAAAGGCACTGTCCTGACTGGTCAGAATAGAGCCGCTCTGATTGGCCAGAGCTGCACAGTTCTGATTGGATGGGGAAAGCCTCAGTCCTATTGGTTGAAATAGGATTTCAGGCTCTCCTTTATAAGGGCTGGCTCAGATGGCAGAAAAACAGCGCAATTCTAGTGCAGAGGCAGGCGGTTCAGGTTTCTCCGTGAAGTGCAGTTTGTGTGAGAGGTTCTTGTGCAGAAATGGCTGCTAGGCTCTACTAGTATTTTATTTCATTTTAAAAATTTGAGCCCAGTTAGCCACCAGGAGCCCTTCTTAGTAGATGTCTTCTTCTCAGCCCTGTTCATATTACTAGGGCTGCTTTCAAGCTATCAGACATCAGTTGGCTTCTGAAACCCCTGAAAAATCTCACCATCGTCTCTCAGTGTGGGCCAACCTCAGTGCACCTGGCCACAGGTCCCCATCCTTTCCCACACTGCACAAAGCCTCCCTCTCCCTTCCCCTGCCACCTCTCTCACCGCCTCTGAGGAGACTAGGTTCACATAAAAAGGATGTGATTTGAAAGTTCTCTACTGGGGAGGTTTGAAAACTGTTTTATTTCCTCTGCTGAAAAAGAAATAATAATAAAAGATAATAAAAGATTCATGGAGTGCTTCCTACTATGGTATAATCATTCTCTGGACGGGTCCTTTGTGATTTATTGGAACCTTGGTTTTGCAGATACGCAAAGTCCGCCCTGAGGGTGGAGAGTCTGGCCTGAAGGCACAGCCAATAACTCAGGAGCCGGTCTCAGGCCTCCCGGCCCCTGGGCTTACTCCCGCTGCATCTCAGCTCTGTTCCAGGTTCAGTGGGGTGGATGCAGGCAGACAAGAGAAGAAGGCATGATGGAGTTTGGCTTTGCCATACACCAGCCAGTGGCTTTGAGCCAGTCTGTTAGATGCCTTGAGTCTTAGCTTCATCACTTTAAAATGCAGACCTTATTAATACTTGCCTTTTGTATCTCATGGGGGGTGTTGTGAAGACCAAAAGAGATAAATGGGTAGTAAAGTACATACAAGGGAAGGAAACACAAATAGCTCTTAAATGTGTATGACGAGCCGGGCCCGTGTGGCTCCGGGGTTGAACGTCACCTATAAACTAGGAGGTCATGGTTTGATTCCCAGTCAGGGCACATGCCTAGGTTTTGGGCTTGGTCCCCGGTGGGAGCATGTAGGAGACAGCTGATCAATGACTCCCTTTCGTCATTGATGTTTCTCCCTTCCTCTCTGAAATCAATAAAAATACATAAAAAATGTGTACGATGATGTTCAATCTCATTCAAAATAAGAGAAATGTAAATTAAAATTACACTGAAAAATAATGTTTTCACCTATCAGATTGGCAAGATTCCAGAATTTGATCACCCACTCTAATGGGGAAGTTGTGAGGACACGGGCACTTTTATATTTCTCATTGGAAAATAAATGTGTGTAGCCTCCACGGAGGGCAATTTGGCAATAGCTATCAACGATATAAATACTCATATCTTCTGACCCAGCAATTCCACTTCTGGGAATTTACCCTACAAATATGTTTGCATAAGTGCAAGGGTTTGTATTTATGGCTATTTGTTGCAGTTGTTTTAGATGGGAAACGATTTGAAACAATGTGAATGTCATCAAGAGGGGTCTTTAGGTGACCATGGGTCAACCACACCATGGAGGATTATGCAGCTGCAAGGAGAAAAGAGAAAGCTTTGTACTGATGTAAAAGACACATTGTCAAGTGAAGAAAAGCAAGGTATGAATGCCGTGTACAGTATGTACATTTGTGTTTAAAAAAGGAGGAAATGGGAATATTTGCCATGATTGTGTAGTGAAACTCTAGAAGGATCTCTGACAGTGGTTAGCTGAGGGGGATGAGGCTGGGATCTTGAAGGATAAGAGATGAGAGTAACAGGGAGAGTCTCCAGGGTTTGCCCTTTTTAAAAAAATATATTTTTATTGATTTCAGAGAGGAAGGGAGAGGGAGAGAGAGAGAGAAACATCAATGATGAGAGAGAGTCATTGATTGGCGGCCTCTTGCACACTCCCCACTGGGGATCGAGCCCGCAACCTGGGCATGTGCCCCGACTGGGAATCAAACAGTGACCTCCTGGTTCATGGGTTGATGCTCAACCACTGAGCCACGCCGGCCAGGCAGGGTTTGCCTTTGAATATGCATATTTTATTTTTTGAGCCTTGTGAATGTATTAACAATTCAAAAGTATAAATTAAAAATGGTTTTGCACACTGTAAAGTGCCGTGGAGATGCTATTTCCCTGGGCTATTATAAAAATGAGCTAAATTGCATGAGTAGGACCAGCATCTGTGGGGTGAGGGTTGTGGGGGTGGTGGAGAGGAGAATGCTTGGGGTTCTGGACAGGGCAGGAGAAGTTGAAGTGGGGAGTCATGAAGGGAAAGTGTTCTCCCTGTTTTATTGGAAAGCGGCTGGTCAGCGGGATGTGGAGGGTCGGGTTGGTGGTGGGGACTGATGTTCTTGCCCAGATCCATCAGAATGGTGGTCGTCCCCTGTTTGGTAATGGCACCAAGGCTCCCCTTTGCTCAGGAGCGCTGGCTCCAAGGCCCCTGCAGGGAGAGGTGTGCTGGGCTCTTGCTGGTTGAGTTCTCACCCTGGGCCAGGTGTGAGCGTGAATGCTCCACCTGTAACCGCCCATTTAACCCTCTTACAATGCACAGGTAGCATATGATTGTTTCCATTTTACAGATGATGTAACAGGCCCAGAAAGATCAAGCACTTTATTCAAGGTGCAGCCAGGAGAGGGTTGGTTGGGCTATGATTCCAGTCAGTCTGGCTCTGGAGCGGTCCTCCCACCCATCGTGGCTCCCTGCCTCCCCTGGTGCTGTCCCTCCACTGCTCCTAGATTAGAGCACCAGCACTGGGTCCGAAAGGAGCCCTTGACTTCCTGTTAGGTGGGGGCAAGCATCACTTGTTGGGAGACCCCTTTGTCTCTCCTGGATGTCATGTGGACAGGCAAGGTGGGGGCAGCATCCAGGTGGCTGCTCAGCCCATGTCCTGCTGCTTCTGTGTCATCACCACTCTCCCATCCTTATCCCGCCCCAACCCCACCCTGCCCTGCCCTGCCCTGCCCCTGGCATCTCTGACATCCTAGAAACCAATTCTAACCGACAGAGGCCTCGTCAATGAGAGCAAGGCAAGGGCCTCGCTATCTATGGGGGGATCTGGGGGGAGGTGGGGCTTCCCAGCAAAGTTCCAGCATCATGTCTCCAATTAAAGTTGTGAGGATCCATCTTCTAACTCAGCCCCCCACAGAAATTGACATTTATTAGGTTGTCAAAACTGATTTTTCTTCCTGGCCCTTTTCAGCCCCCAAATCAGTGTGTGTGTGTGTGTGTGTGTGCGCGCGCGCGCGCGCGCGTGCCTGCACATGTATGAACATGCTTTTTAAAAAATTAAAGATGTGACATTCAGCCCTGTCGGAGATCTGGCGTCTTGATTCCTGGTAACGTGGAAGGAAGCGACCTGGGGACAGAGGTCTGAGGTGATGGTCACCTGCCACCTGGGGATGAAGCCAGCCTCCTGCAGAGGCAGAGGTGGCCTGTGTGTGGTTTTAGAAGTGCCCCACCCCTCACTTTGAAAATATTTCTCCTCCATGTGCCACTGAACCTGGAATACCTCCACCAGGGACTCATTCCTATGAATTTATTCATCTTTTTCCTGGGGTCTCTTTTAAAGTGAAATATGAGTTCCTAAGAGGGAAATGCATTAAGTCACTAACATCCCAAAAGCATAGAATTCAGAGCTGGAAGAGATCCTGAAGATAGTCTTATCTTCTCTTGTAGAGAGGGAACGGAAGTCTGGGGAGAGAAGGGATTTGCCCAGGGTCATTCATCACATCAGTGACAGTGATGTGGCTGTCACCCAGATCCTCCGACTCCAAGCTCAGTGGGATCTGGTTATCAGCTCAGTTTTATTTGGTGACAAGAGGGAGCCTGGCCATATGTAGGCCCTGGCCCCCAAACTGAGGGAAGGCCGACAAGGGGGTGGGGAGGGGGTGGGATGGAGAAAATGGGTAGAAAAGCAAGACTGATGTGAAGATAATTTTGCCTATGTCCTGTTTTACCTGCTTGTGTGTGTTGTCATTTCATTTTATCGTTTGCATTTTATGATTCAAGACATCAAAGATAGCTCTATACTGGCTGGCTGGTCTTAGCTTTTCTTTAGATGATGTATGCCAAGTTTCAGTCTTCATCCCTACCTTTGCTATTTTTGCCATATCTTATGCCACTTTTATTAATATGATATAACATTTAAAAACTCATTTTAACTTAATTTATTTAAAAACTAAACTTTGTTTTATTATTGTGCGAGGGAAACCAGTTATCACTTGTCAGAAATAGATGGTAATCATAAAATAATTATAATGAGATCAAAACACAGTTATTAAAATATTGTTAGGTGCCTTTGCTGCCAAAGGCTTTTAGCCTGAAGCCGGTTTCTCCTCCGTGAAAAGGAAAATTAGCAAGTGTTGGAAAGGCATTAAAAATCTGCGGTGCCCCCCTCCCCCACAGCGAGACTTTCCTGAGGTATCAGGATCTGTGTTAGTTTCTTGGGGTTACTGCAAACTGGACGGCTTAGCACAACAGAAATGTGTTGTCTCACAGTTCTGGAGGCCAGAAGGCAGAAACCAAGGCGTTAGCAGGGCCACGCTCTCTCTGAAAACTGTAGAGGAGAACCCTTCCTTGCCTCTTAAAAATTTTTTTTTTTATTTCTCAATTACAGCTGACATTCAATATATTAGTTTCAGGTGTACAGCAGCATGGTTAGACATTTATGTAATACTGGGGGCCCAGTGCATGAATTTGTGCACCTTGAAAGGAACTGTGGGCCTCAAGGCTGCAGTGGGCACAGGGCGGGTCTTGGCCCACCCTCTGCACCCCTGCCTGGCCCCTCCCACCGTGGCCCCCAGTCCCCTGTCTGCCAGCAGCCCTGCTCCTGCCACCTCTGCTCCTAAGCGCTGACAGCGCGGAGCGATTGGGGCTGGTGCCAGCAGCAAGTGTGAGCAGGGGCCGGTGCCATCAGTGGGTTTGAGCAGCGGTTGTTGCCCTGATCGCCCCTCAGGAGCAGGGGGAGGTGGAGAAGCCCTGAGGGGCCATTGGGGCCAGCAGCTGCCGCTTGCACCCGCTGATGGTGCTGAGCTATCAGAGCTGGCACCGGGCTCCAGCAGCAGGTGCGAGCGGCAGCTCCAGTGGCGGTAGCAGGTGCTAGCACCCGGCAGGACCCTGGTGCATGGGAGCAAAGAATTTTCAGTAATTACCAGAGGCTCGCCCCGATGACAGCGACCAGCGCTCCCGCTTGGTCTGGCGCCCCAGCTCACCTGCTCTACCATCCTGCCGCGGCCAATACCCACCATGTGCCACCTGCTGCCAACCATGTGCCGCCTGCTGCCGATGCCTGCTGCCGATGCCTGCCGTGTTCTGAGCGCACCCCCTGGTGGTCAGCGCACATCATAGCGACCTGTTTTTCAGTCGTTCTGCTGTTTGGTCTATTTGCATATTAGGGTTTTATATATATAGATGTGAATTGATTCCCAGGTAATTCTAGCACCCATCTGGCACCATACATAGCAATTACAACATCACTGACTATATTCCCACTGAGGCACTTCACATTCATTCTGTGGCTATTCTATAACTACCCATTTGTACTTCTTAATCCCTTCACCCTTTCACCCAAACCCCCAACCTCCCTCCCATCTGGCAACCATCAGTTTGTTCTCTGTATCTATAAATCTGTTTCTGTTTGGCGTGTTTATTTATTTTGTTCTTTAGATTTCACATATAAGTGAAATCATGGTATGGGTCTCTTTCTATCTGACTTATTTCATTGAGCATAATACCCTCTCGTCCCATCTATAATGTCAAAGTGGTAAGATTTCATTTTTTATGGCCGAGTAATATTCCATTGTTTATATGCACCACTTCTTCTTCATCCATTTATCTCTGGATGGACACTTGGATTGCTTCCACATTGTGGCTATTGTAAGTAGTGCTGCAATGAACATAGGGGTGCATTTATCTTCTTGAATCAGTGTTTTGGATTTCTTCCAATAAATATCCAGGAGTGGAATTGCTCTGTCAGAAGGTTCTGTTTTTAATTTTTTGAGGACCCTCCATAATGTTTAACATGGTGGCTGCACCAATCTGCATTCCCACCAACAGTGCACGAGGGTTTGCTTTTTCCCACATCCTTGCCAACACTTGTTTATTGGCTTATTGATGCCGGTCATTCCAACAGGTGTGAGGTGACATCTCATTGTGGTCTTCCTTGCCTCTTACTTAGAGCTTCTGGTTGGCTGGTGATCCTTGTTGTTCCTTGTGTTACCGGAGGAAATAGGTCCTTCAGCAGTGTCCCAGGGAAAGAATTTCAGGGACACTCATGTAGATGGAGTTTTAAGGGATAGTAGCAAGATTTATTAGAGCAAAAAGCGATCGTACACTCTTGGAGAGGCAGAGAGTGGGCCAGCTAGAGGACAGCGGCTGTGTGGACTCAGGAAAGAAAGTAACAGAGGCAAAAGGAGAGTCCTCTGCCACTGCTCACTGCTCCCCTGGTTGCAAGTCTAGTGGCCCTGTAGCGTTTAGGACAGCGGTTCTCAACCTGTGGGTCGCGAACCCTTTGGGGGTCGAATGACCCTTTCACAGGGGTCGCCTAAGACCATCGGAAAACACATATATAATTACATATTGTTTTTGTGATTAATCACGATGCTTTAATTATGTTCAATTTGTAACAATGAAAATATATCCTGCATATCAGATATTTACATTATGATTCATAACAGTAGCAACATTACAGTTTGAAGTAGAAATGAAAATAACTTTATGGTTGGGGATCACCACAACATGAGGAACTGTATTAAAGGGTCGTGGCATTAGGAAGGTTGAGAACCACTGGTTTAGGAGAAAAGGCAAGAAGTAAGTGCCTGAGAGAGGGAGGGCATGCCTGGGTTCTTCGTCTAGCTTCCATGTATTTCCTTGGGTTCAGGAAAGAGCAGGCTTTCTTCTGAACGACCTAATCTCTTTCCTGGCCTTTCCCAGGCTCATGCTTGTGCCCTCCCCAGCCAATCTCCTTCCTGGATTCTCCAGGCTGTGCCCTTCCCCAACCTGATCCTTCTCCCACACTTTCCCAGGCCAGTGCCCTCCCCTTGCATGGTGCCAGTTTGGCTTGTAATGTGCATGTGCTTTGTAAAAGGGCTTCCCTCTAGTGATTTTCTCCCTTCCCCTTTAATCCTACAGGCACCCCACCCCCCTCCCGTGGCTGTAAAGCCATCTTTCAGTCACTAGGCAGGATGTTTGGTCTGGTTAGTGGAAAGATACCAGTTACCCTCTGGATGGATGCTCCAGTGACTCCCTCCTCTTTTGTTAATATCTAACTAATTGCCTACTCTAACGCTTGGTTTATGGCTGCAGCACTCCAATCTCTCCCTTCATTGTCACATGGCCTTCTCCTCGTGTCTTGTCTCACATGGCCTATATATATATAAGGCTAATATGCTGAGTGTCCCTCCACCCGTCTGACCAGTCGCTGTGATGTGCACTGACCATGAGGGGGCAGATGCTCAACGAAGGAGCTGCCAAGCTGCAGTGACCTGGCAGCAGCGGTTCTTGGGTAGCACACCCCGAAATCAGAGAGGAGGGAGCCCGATTGCTCACGGGGCAGTGCGCTTCCACCTTTGGCCATGGATTGTGTTGTTGCTGGGGCACTGTTGGCCCCGAATCTGGTTTACTGCACACTCACGTTTGTGTTCCACATCCTGTACAACAGCAACTTTGCAGAGTGCCCTCTTGTACTTCGGGACCCCTCAGGGAATGTCAGAGAGCCAGTTTCAGCCTGATCCCTGCAGGCCAGACCGAGGGACCCCACCTGCTGGAGGGACCCCGCTCACTCTGCAGACACCCTTTGAGTGGCAGCGTCACCCCAGGTGCAGCCAGCTGGGGAGGGACCATGGGAGGTTGGCTCCAGGGTGTGTTTGGCCCTTCTTGCCCAGTCCCACCCCGCTGGCCACCTTCTAATTAATTTCCTTTTAATGTGCACAAATCCGTGCACCAGGTCACTAGTCTTCTTATAAGGACAACAGTCCTATTGGATCAGGAGCCCGTCCTACTCCAGCATGACCTCATCTTAACTAACTACATCTGCAACAACTCTAGTTCCAAATAAGCTCACGTTCTGAGGAGTTAAGAGTTAGGATTTCTGCATGCCTTTTAAAGGGGGGGGGGCGCAATTTTTCCATAGCAGGGTCTTTGAAAGAGAATGAAAAGAGAGAGCTTTTTCATTGTGTGGTCAATGCTATTGAATGCCTGTCCAAGGTCCAGCAGCAGGACGTAGGTGGACTTCAGGGGCTGTGAAGGCTGCGAGGCTCCCTCACCTCTCCTCTGGGCCGAGGAGCATGGAGGTCCTCACAGCTCTCAGGAGCAGGTGAGCCTTTGGTAAAGTCAGCTCTGGGGCCAGTAGGCTCCCCCAGGGTCAGGGTGTGTGTAGGCATCAAGGACACTCAGCCCCACTTGGACCACAAAATGAGCAACTTAGAGACCTCGTTGCAAGCGGCCAGCCTTTCCTGAGATCCTCTGGGGGGCAAAGCCCTGCAGTTCCCGGATGTTGCTTCCGAGTGTCTGATCTCATGGGCACACATGTCAGCGCCAGGCAGAAGGGCAAGTGGAAAGGGCCAGAGTTGGGCGAGGTGGGCAGAGGGTGGAGAGGAGGGGAGACGCTGTGGCTTCTAGGACGGGGGCAGCTGCAGCTCCAGGAAGGGTCTCTTAGGAGGACTCCATTGAGCACTGCTGGGCAGGGAGTGGAGATAGCACCCCGATCTCCTGAACCTCTGCTGGGGTGGGGGAGGGGGAGGCAGAGAGTGGATGGCCGGGGTGATAGGACTAAGGAGAAAAGGAAAGCGGTGCGGAGGACAGGGAAGAATATTCCTGGCAGAGGGAGCAGCAGCATAGCATGGGAGCGGGAGTGGAACAGCAGTGGGGCTGGCCCGGAGTGAGTGGGAGGAGGCAGGACAGGAGGTAGAGAGGCAGTGGGGGGCCAGGTCTTGGGAGGGCCTGGGGATGCCACGTGGGTAAGGATGTGGTATTTTATTTTAAGTGCCAATGCAGGATTTTGAGCAGAGACATCAGTAAAGTGACTTACTTTTAAACAGATCACCCTACTGTTGAGAATATACTGAGAGGCAAGAGGAGCGGCAGAGAGAGGCTCCTGCCGTAATGCAGACAAGGTGATGGTGGCTGAGACGGGGCGATGGTAGTGACCGGATTCTGGATGTTCTGGGAAAGCAGGTCCAGGGAGAGTTCCTCAGTGGATGAGCATGAGAGGGGGACGTTAAGGGCAAGGCTTTCTGAGCAGCTGGAGGGATGGAGTTGCCATTTGTGGAAACGGTGAAGGCTGCAGGAGGTGCAGGTCTGGAGGGAGATCAAGGGCTCCCCGGGGTGTAGGTTAAGGTGAAGATGTGCCTTTCAAGTGACGATGGTGGATGGGCAGTTACTCACAGAGCCTGGAACTTGGGGGAGAGTATGGGCTAGAGACTGAACGTTACAGGTTAGTTTTAGAGTTTAGATGGTGTATGAAAGCCCTGAGACAGAATGAGCTCACTTTGAAAGTGAGTGTTTGTAAAAAAAGATAAGAAATCAAAGGATTGATCCCTGGGGCACCGCAATCAGTAAGGCTGAGGAGAGATCGGCACAGACAACAGAGAGGAGGCGGCCAGTGAAGCCGAGAAGAACCAGGAGAGAGAGAGTGGCTTTCCTGAAGCCGCTGGAAGAAAGGATTTTGAGGGACAGGGAGGGTGACCCACCTGTTCACTAAATGTGGCTGGTAGGTCGCTGTCTTAGAGGAAGGCAGAGGCAGGATACTGGATGCAGTGGTGGGAGCCTGTGGTTTCTGGTTGCTTCTTTTCTCAGTGAAGTAAGAATCATGGGCTGAGGGGGACAGGGAAGGAGGTGCTGGAAGCTTGAAGAGAGGAGAAAAGGGGACTCAGGAAGTGTGGCGACAGCTGAGCAGCACTTAGGGCCACTTGACAAGTGGCAACTCCAGAATTTCTGTGCTTGAAGGACTTAGAGATGCAGGTCTGGCCTGAAGGGGAACTTGACAATGAACCTGCACAAGGCCCATATGGGGCTGAAGAACTTCAGTCATTCATATTGAAGAAAAGAGGAGCTGAAAGGGAAGAAAAATAAGGTCAAACCCTTAGGGCATCCCCCCTCCCCTTCTTCCAGGGTAGGTCTCACAGAAGTAGGGGGGAGGGAGAGGCTTCTAGGGGAGGTAAGCCATGCAGCTGAGAGCCAAACCATCCTTCTGTCCCTCGCTGTGTGCAGTCCCCAGAAATGCAGCCAGTGGGATGACAAGGGAGGCTCAGGACTAGAGAGCAGGGCGCCAGCTGAACTAGTGGCCACGCCCTCTCAGGGGTCAGGAAAGGACACTCCAGTGACACCTCTCCTTGCTCCCTCCCTCTCTCAAATACCAGGTGAGACATTTAGACAGATCTTTCCAATGGTATATAAGCTACATCTCTACAGCGCCTTGGCTAATTAAACACACACACACACACACACACACACACGCACACACACGCACACATGTGCACACACACGTTGTCATCTTGCACCATGAACTTATTGCAGAGATGTTGCCATGGCATAAAGTACTCCCAGAACTCCTTTTCTGGGAAATCCAGCTGAGCCTGGGACACGCGCTGCCTGTTCTCTGTGGAGTCGCTCTTTGTACTTCAAGGGTAGGTTTGATTTCTGGAAAGAGCCCAAAGTCATTTAGAGCCAAGTGTGATGACCAAAATTGGGGATCAAGAGTTTTCATGGCCACCGATGAGGTTCGATACAGATAGAATAAAACCAGCTTTGTCTTGTTTAAAAGGGGATAATATTTCTTTTACAGGATTTAATAAGGTATACTATGCACAGCTTGGCGTAGTTTTTTGATCCACAGCAGGCAGTTCATAATTGGTAATGATTAATATTCCTAAAACAGAGATTCTGCAATGAATAGAAGCATCATTGACAGAAGCGATTCATCCCCCAAGGTGATGGCTTTGAAGGGACAGACTTTATCCAGACTGATACATTTTGCTAAGTCTGTTAAAAAAGCAGATTCCTAACTTTATGATTTTATCTGTTAATCTCTTTATCAGCCTTGCACATGGGAAGATGGAAGGCTCCATATCAGAGAAAAGAGCAGCTGGAGGAGATCATGGGGAGAAGAAAAGGGCAAGGCCTCCGTCACCCCTAGGACCACCAATGTCACCGGTGGTGCATGGTCACCCCCCTCTAGACATAGTGGGTGGCCAGGTACCCAGGAGGCCGACTGTGTTCTCCCTCCCCGACGGCCGCCCTCAGTGCTTCGCTGCAGGTTTGCTGACGTCAGGGAGAAAGTCCAGGATGAGAAATTCTTGTCTTTGGCTTAAATTTTCAATCCTTCATTCAATACCAGAGCAAATAACCAGGAAGAAGATAGCACAAGCGTAACTCACAGCTGTGTGTGGAGAAGGTTACTAGCTCGTTTCCTGAGACCAGGCCTGGGTAGTGAGAGTAGAGACAGCAGAAAGGCCACGGGTGTTCCGGCCAAAGGGGTGGGGAGGAGCAGGCATCACTGGAAACCAGAGGGGCACGGCAATGACCTCATGCTCCACTTTGTGCAGAGCCAGACCTGCTCCGTGCTTCCCTCCCCATGGGGCACGTGAGGGAGTGTCCCAGCCCAGGGCTGTGCCCCGTGAAGGCTCTGGTGCCACCTTGCTGCCCCAGCAGCTGCAGGGAGACCTGGCCCTGGCCCCTGGACTCCGCTAGCCAGGCCAGCACCTTTGGTGGCTCCCTCTCTGGGCCTCAGTTTCCCATGAAAGAAGATGGTGCTGGGGGCTGTATCCGTGTTTCCTAGGCTTTTTGTGTTTTAACTGTGTTCTGCAGTAAGAAGTACATTTTACACTGAGACCCGGTAAATGTCTTCATATTGCGTGTGTGTATGTGTGAGGGATATATATACCTTGGTATTAATTTTATGTGTCACCTGGACTGGCCATGGGGTGCCCAGAGTAGCATGATTTCTGGGGTGTCTGCCAGGGTGTTTCTGGAGGAGATTAGTGTTTGAATCAGTGAACTCAGTGCAGTGGGTGGCCCTCCCCAGTGTGGGCACCTCCTGGTCGACCGAGAGCCTGAACAGAACAGGAGGCAGAGGGAAGAGGAGTTCCCCCTTTTCTCCTTTCGGTGGAGCCGGGATCTCAGCTCCTCTTCTCCTGCTTCAGACTGTCCGCCCCCTGGCTCCCCGGCCTTTACACCAGAACTGAACCACACCACCAGCTCTCCTGCGGCTCTAGCCTGCAGGCGGCAGGGCTGGGGGCTTCGCAGCCCTCGTTACTGTGTGAGCCAATCCCTCATTCTCTGACTCTGTGTCTCTGTGTCTGTTTGTCTGTCTGCCTGTCTGTCTCTCTCTGTATATACACACACAGGGTGGAGCAAAAGTAGGTAGGTTTACAGTTGTTCGTATGGAAAATAATACAATAATTAATAAATAGTAATACAAGAATAAACTCTGTTTTGTGTACTCACAGCTGTAAACCTACTTTTGCCTCAACCTGTGTGTGTGTGTGTGTGTGTGTGTGTGTGTGTCTGTGTGTATCTCCTATTGTTCTGTTTCTCTGGAGAACCCTGACTAATGCACACACACATTTGTGTATATATATTTGTGGGCACATTTATCTCTATCATCTATCTATCATCTATCTATGTAACTGGACAAAATTGCAAGACTCGCAGTTTGAAAAACACTGAGACTAGGTTGTCGATAATGCCCTTTCCAATTCTGCTATTTCAAGCTTGTTTCTAAGCCCGTCCTTGGCTGATTGGTTGAACGTGCAGGTAAAGGTTATGGATACGTCCACGTGGAGCCCCTCGCACAGGGCGCAGCCCCTGGAGATGTCCTCTGACGGCCAGTTGTTGCTTTGCTCTCTTGCCTGGATTGGCCTCAGCCCCTGGAGCCCCCTTCGCGTCTCCCCGCTGGCTTTTCCCTTCAGGTGCTTCTCATTTCCTGTCCTGCAATTTTTTATTGTAAGACTTCCCCCCCAGCTTATTGAGGTATAATTTACAAATAGAATGATAATGTATTTGAAGTGTACAACATGATGATCTGATGTACATGTACACACTGAAATGATTCCTATAATCAGGTTAATAACACACCCTCACCTCACACAGTCACCGTGTGTGTGTGTGTGTGTGTGTGTGTGTGTGTGTGTGAGAATGCTTAAGGAGGAACTGTCTCTTAGCAAATTTCCAGTATAGAATGCAGGATACTGTAGTCACCACACTATATGTAAGCTGCTCAGACCTTATTCATCTTATTTTAAAAATTATCTATTGATTGATTATAGAAAGAGAGGAAGGAAGAGAGAGAGAAACATGGGTTTGTTGTTCTACTTATTTATGCACTCACTGTGTCACTTTGGGCCGATAGCCCAACCTCTGGAGCCCTCTCTGCAGAGTGGGGGTAGTATTTGTACCACCCATAGGACTTCTGGAAGATTACATGTGCTTGTGTACTTAGCATGGTCCTTGGCACAGAGTAAGTGTTCAATAAATGTTGGCTGTTATTGTTTTACTTCTTGTCTCCCTCGGGTCCCTGTGGCCCTGGTTTTCCCACCTTCTGAACAGGCTGCCATCTCGGCACTGGGTGCCTGGGGACCCGGGTCACTGACTAGCTCTGTGAATTGGGGCATGTCACTCCATTTCACTGCTCTCTCACATGTAAACATTTTCCTCAGCTGTGAAACGAGAGGGTGGACTAAGTGATCTCTAAAGATCTTCTCACCCTCACAGTCTGTGAGGCTCATAAGATTGGTGTGAAAAGCAAAATATACTCCTCAAAACACGGCATTTGTCCAGGCAGCCCTCAGCATGCGAACAGACCGTACCCCAGAGCTGATCTGTAAAAGTTGGATCTTTGGAATCTGGCGCTTATTTTTCTGTCAGCGTAGTTTTTACGTGCTGGTTAGCGTCCGGGGCCAGCTCACAAAACACAGCTGATTAATCCCCAGTGAAGCAGAAACACTGCCCATTTGCACTGAAAATGGCAGAAAACAATACTGCCGCCACACTGGTAATTAAACAAAACAAAAACAATTCCATTGAATAAGGACTCATTTTTTATTTAGCTAGGAGCCTGCTGCTCGAGGGAAGCGGCTTAATTTAGAAGAACTATGGAAATGTGTGTTGGGGTTGGTGGAGGGAGGGAATCTGCCTGGCTCCTCTGGGCTCTCTCAGGGGATTCCCACTGAGGCTGATGGCACAAGTTCTTTAAATGTCTGATTTTGGTTAAAAATGCAAGGATTTCTCTATATCACTTTATCTCTTCCTTGAGATAGCATTCACCTAAGTCCTCACATCCAACAGGCATTGCAATTTTTGGGGCTTAGCAACGAAAAGCGGAGAGGGAGAGGGAAGAGAGTGAAACGGGACAAGAGGCAATCATTATCCCAGCATTACCCACAGGCCTGTGTTGTTGGGCCTGAGTCATGCTGGCCAACATAATTATTTTTATAATTAAAATTTTTTAAATTTTATTTTTTGATCTTTACTGAGGTATAATTGGCAAAAATGGTATATATTTCAAGTGTATGGCTTGATGTGTTGATGTAGTATACATTGTAAAATAATCATGGCAATCAAACTAATTAACATGGACATAGTCCTCACTTTGTATGGTTGCCTTTTTCTTTGGTAGTCAGAACACTTAAGATCTATCCTCTTAGGAAATTTCAAGTGTACCACATAGCATTTCAAAGCTTTAAAAATTATCTTCCAGAATATTAAAATGTCATTAAAATATTCAGATTCCTGGCTATGGAAAGCCCTAGCAATCCAGGCCTCTGGCACTAAACTTCCACAGGTGACAATAGGCTGGTGCTTACCTGTCTAGGTCCTTTTCATTCAATAAAAATGTTTTCCAATTGGCCTCCATAGGCATTTAAGTTTGGGGACCCCAAGTGACATAATTTAACAAGGGGATTAAAAAGAATGTGAGTGTGATTGCATGAAAGAGATGACCTGAGAGGGAATCAACTGGAAGAAGTAATCTATATATATAAAAGCCTAAGCGACAGTTACGACTGGCCCACCGGCCAACTGGCCGACTGGCCAGTAGCTATTATTTGCGCTGACCACCAGGGGGCAGATGCTCAACTCAGGAGCTGGACCCTGGTGGTTAATGTGCTCCCACAGCCAACCTCCTGCCCCGCCCCCCCAGCCAGCCGGGTGGTCAGTGTGCTCCCACAGCCAACCTCCCGTGGTCCCTGGCCAGCCTGCCCGATCGGCCCTGATGGGGACTGAGTGAGATGGCCCAGATTGGCCCCGATTGCCGGCCAGGCCGAGGGACCCCACCCATGCACGAATTTGTGCACTGGGCCTCTAGTAAAAGAGAAAAAGAGAAAAAGGAGCTTAGTTGAGTATATCGCTGAAAGGATGAGGGCAGGGAGGGGACAGGGGTCAGGTCAGACAGTTCCTCCTGTGGCCACCAGGTGGCCTCTCAGCCCTAGAGCAGCTTCAGTGCTGTTTGAGGGGACTTCTAGATGGCGGCAATGTGCAAATATTCTTTGAACTTCTACGTACATGAGATTTCCAAGTTAAGAATCAGGATTCTCTGTGCCAAATCCTGGGGTTCCCAAAGAAAAGGGTGTGCCTATATGTTAGATATACGGGCAATCTGGCATTCTCTTGATCACCAGGGTGGACTTGGTGACCTGGAAGAATGGGTGGGCTCTCTGTCCATGTGAGACTGTCCATAAGCTCCATGCTGGTTACAGGTCGGGGACTGCTTCCCTCTGCTCACATCACCATTCCATGCTGTCTCTCCCTGTCCCTAATGCTCGGTAGTTTCTGAGTAGCTACAGCAGACCAGGCTCCTCTGGGGCAACCTTCCCAAGTTTTGGAGTGCACTCGTACCTCTTGGGGAGCTAAGTAACATGTCAGGGTCCATCTCGGGCATTATGAAACAGACCCTCGGGCTGTGGGGCTTAGGAATCTGCCTAAAACAAGCAGCCCATAGATGCTCTGACGTGGGGGTCCTTAGTCCTGCTACTCTGGAGACTGGCTGGAAGAAGTTGGGATTATGTGTTCATGGAAGCCAGTAGCACATGCTTGGGGACCAGTTATAGCTTGAGCAAGTCCCTTTTCTTGGTTCCCCTCTCTGCAAAATGAGGGATTTGGAGGGGCTGGGCTTTAGATTCTCTTCTCAATCTGCAAGTGGAATTCCACAGCTCTGCCTGTTTAGAGGATTCCCTGGTTGTGGATGTCCACTTCTCTGCTCGGGCCCACTTCTCAGAAGGCTGTGCAACCGTAACTGGTTACCCATGGGTTCAGGGGGTACTTCCTGCTGCTCCTGGACCACATGTTCCTCCGGCCCCGTCTCCAGATGCTGGGGAAGGTCAAGAGAGAAGGCTCCTGGGTACCAGGGCGAGTCTGCGTTTTAGCCTTCCTGCATTCTGACAGACTTCCTCCTCTAGGATTATGTGCTACCGGCCTCTGGTGCAGAAGGAAGCTGGGCTCCAGATGTGCAGTAACCAAGGCCCTGCAGGGCTGCTCCTAGGTCAGTGTGACATGGAGCTCTTTACAAGTTTCTACATTCCTATGCCCAAAGCTGGCCTCTAGCTTATGGCATGGAGGTGTTATGGACTGATGATGTCTCCCCTAATTTAATATGGAAGCCCTAGCCCTAGTGCAGTGGTTCTCAACCTTGGCTGCACATTAGAATCACCTGGGAATCTTTTTAAAATCCTGATTTCTGGGCCTCATCCTCCGGAAATTCTGTTTCTTTGTTATGGGGTGAGGCCACAACATTAGTAACAAAGAAACAGAATTTCCGGAGGATGAGGCCCAGAAATCAGGATTTTAAAAAGATTTCCAGGTGATTCTAATGTGCAGCCAAGGTTGAGAACCACTGACCTAGTGGGACTATTTGGAGAGAGGGCTTTTAAAGAGGCAATTAAGGGTAAATACTAGTACGTCATGAGGGTGGGGCCCTAATCTGATAGAACTGGTGTGCTTATTGGAAGAGGAAGAGACACCAGAACTCTCTTTCTCTGCATGATCGATCACAGAGGGAAGGCCAGGTGAAGACACAGTGAGAAGGTGGTGGTCTTCAGGCCAGGAAGAGAGCCCTCACCAGAAGCCAACCCTGCTGACACCTCGATCTCAGGTTTCTAGCCTCCAGCCCGAGGTGTCTGTTGTTTAATCCACCTGAGTCTCTGGCTTTTTGCTATAGTAGCCTGATCAGACGAATACCTGAGGGAACATTCATTCATTCAAGCAGGTAGTACATTTATACATAACAAATTACCTATAAGGAGCCTTCAAATTAGTCTGAGCTTTGGGAGATCACAAAAGGTCATTGTGGGTCGAGTTTTTCCCATCTCGGCCCCCAGAAGTTTCACATCCAGCCAAGCATGTCAGGGCACAGGATGCAGTACTCCAAACCCATTTTGGCCCTTTAACTGCTCCCCCCAAAATTGCTGCTCTTGGCATCAAAAGATAAAAGCCCAAGAGGTAAGGTGCCATCCTGGGGTGTTGCTTGGGTCTGCACATGTGTGGGCTTGCGTGTGGGGACACAGTGTTTGGACAAGTACAGCCGTCACATGTGGATCTGCTAAATGAGGCTGAGGGTGAGCCCAGGAGTTTGAGTATCACACACACTTGTTTACATGGAAAAGACTAGATTTGGAGTCTAAAACCCTGGGTTGAAATAAGCTTTTGCTTATCAGTTATGCTACCTTCAGCAAGATACCTCATTTCTTAGGGCCTCAGGATCTTCCTCTGTGAAAGCAAGAGAATGGAAATGTTTCTCAGAGACGGGGCAGTGGGAGTGGAATCCCCTGTTAGCGGCACAGCTGCCCACAGGTGTGCGGAGTCCGGAGGCTCTTCTACCCTCCCCAAGGCTTGTTGATTCTGGCCCCCAGGGAGGAGGGGGGACCACAGGCGGGGTGACCTCTCCAGGCTCTATGTCCTTCCCAGGCCCAGGCTCCCAGAAATGCTGGTTTCCGTTTTCTCCTTTTTTCCCATGTGTCTGACCCTGGCCCACACTGGGTACTTAAGAATTATTTTTGAACATGTAAGTGAATGAATGGCACATTGTAGACACTCAACACCCAAGTACTGAATGGAACAAGGTGTCTTGTGGGTCCGTTTAAGCATTCTACCTGGGTTTTGTCAACTGCAATGGATAAAGATAAAACTAACATTTCTCCAGTAGCTCTCTGCTGAGAATAATGCTAATCTACCCCATAGTTTGGGGAGCAGAGGCAGGGAAGGGAAGCTCTCCGAGGATGCATGAGAGCCTGCTAGAGTGCCCAGTGCAGTCAGCTCTCTGCTACATGCTCCTTAATGGCTCCTGTTTATTGAACAACTACTATGTGCCAGGCACCATGCTGGGTGCTGGGGGTAAAAGCATGATCCAAACAGACCATTAATTATCTCACAAGACAGTGTTATTATCTCTTTTAATCTTTAGAACAGCTTTGCTAGGACCAGATGAAATATTGCACAGGAAAAGAGTTTATAAACTGTAGAGTGCTATAAAACGTCAGGGGCTGTTATAAAGATGATTAGTACCCCCTCCCCCCACCTCTGCAGCTTGCCCAGCAGCCTCCAGGTGCAGCGCTGGCACCTACCTTGCCTGTCTCCGTCCTGGCTAATTGGGGAGGCTCTCCAGGCCTGATTTATGCGGACATTCACACACTCTCCCACTGAACATTATTCTAATCAGACACCTCATTATTGGAAGCCTGCCTCCTCGGGCTGGCTGGCCAGGGTTATTACAGGATATTATACAGACCATTTGCATGGCCACCTTTAGGTCATTTCCATCACTTTAAGCTACTTACAGGCCCATTTTCTTCCCCATAATATTTGCCTAATTCGATTACTCCACGGCCTCAGCTGGTTCAAAATGGAATCAGAATTTACACCTGGGAGCAAAGTCAACTGGATCCTGACACACCCTCAGTCCCCTGGGGCCTGCCTGGTCCCCGGGGATTACCGGCACAACTTACAACCTGGTTTCCAGATCCGAGGGGGGACTTCTGAGCCTGGTGGGTGGGGAGAGGGCGGCTTGTTGGATGGGCCGGTGTTTGGTATTTTATAGTTCGAGATGACACAAAGGAGCCATTTCTAGCCCCGAGTTCATGTTTTGTAAATTCATGCAGAGCCCTCTGTACTTTTCCATCATCACCCTGAACACACTTTATTGTCATCAATTGTGTAATTGATATCTGTTTTCCTGCTGGAGAGCAAGCTATGTGAGGGCAAGGCCTCTGCTTATCTTCTTGTTCTTTGTGTTCCCAACATGTAGCACAGCGCCCAGTGGACAGATGAATCTCTATATATAAAAGGTTAAGTGACTGGCTGACCCTCCGACCAGTAGCTATGATGCGCACTAACCACCAGGGGGCAGACGCTCAATGTAGGAGCTGCTGAGCTGTGGTGACTTGGCAGCTGCGGTCCTCGAGTGACGCACCCTGGAACCAGAGAGGAGGGAGCCCGATTCTGGGGTGCGTCACCGGAGAACCACCCTCTTGCAATCTGGGATATCTCGGGGGATGTTGGAGAGCCAGTTTCGGCCTGATCCCTGCAGGCCAGGCTGAGGGACCCCATTTACTGGAGGGATCCCCGCTCACTCCACAGACACCCTTTGAGCCACGATGTCACCCCAGGTGTGGCCGGCCGGGGAGGGACCCTGGGAGATTGGCTCCAGGGTGTGTCTGGCCCGCCGGCCACCTTCTAATTAATTTCCTTTCAATAGCATGAATCCGTGCACTGGGGCACTAGTAAATACATATTTGTTGATTGGCTGGTTGAATGACTAATTGCTGTAACCACCTCTGCTAAGACTGTGTATCTGCGACTGCTCAGAGGTTAGTCCTGACGTGGGGTCAGAGCCCCCATTCCTCCTTATCTCCCAGTGGCTGGTTCTGGAGGGCCCAGGCCGGCACTGAGGGAGGAGAAGTCGGGGAGTGGGGCTCCAGAGCAGGGCTCCCAGGAGACGTTCAGCAATTTCTGGGGACATTTTTGGTTGTCGTGACTGGGGGGATACTCCTGGCATCCAGTGGCAGGTCAGGGATGCTGCCTACCAGCCTCCAGTGCCCAGGATAGCCCCACAGCAAAGATGATTCCATCCCAAACCCCGATAGTGCCAAGGCTGAGAAACCTTGCCTAGGGTCAGGCCAACACGGTTACCAGAGGAGGGACATCAGGTTTCCAGGCCAGCTGGACTCTTGCGGCAACTGAGGGGATCTTTGTAGGACACCTTCTTTTCCCTGTGCAAATTCCGAATCATGAATCGGGTGGAGGGAGGTGAAAATGCCTCCTTATTACTGAGAAAGCGGTTGGCGAATAGGGCATTGGTCTGCGTCTGAGGAGATTGCTAATTTGACATGTCCGCATTGCATTTATTCATGTCCCTTGGGCACACAGGGCTCTGTATGGAGCCTGGCACAGCAGAGGGAGGAGGGCTCTCCCTGCTTCGAGCCACACATGCCTGGTCCCTGCCCTCACCCCCGCTCCCAATGAACTCTTCTTTGCCTAAAATGGCAGCCAGTGCAGGCCAGACCCAGTTGAGATGAAAGTGGAGGTCAGAACCCAAGTGACGCCTATAGTAGGATCTTTGAATTTTACTTTCCTAATCGATAAAATAAGGAAGATGACAGATATTGTTCAGTTTTGTGGTAAAAATCAAAAGGATCATGATTTACAAAGTGTTTGATTGTAGTATGGGACAGGGCATGCCAAGCTCTACAGTGACCCCAGAGTTGGGCGGGCACTGTCTGAGGGTCCAGAGTGGCGATGGCACGTGGTCTAACAAAATCATGCACATAACTAAGTCAGCCCAGATGGAGGGAGTGGAGGCAAAGTCCACTCCCACGGCCTCAGAGTAGGAAAGGCTCAGACATTCAGCGTCTGGGGAGCAGCCCTTGGGGAAAGTGGCTTTGGATTTGGGCCCAGAAGATTGGTGGAGCTTTTAAACGTGATTAACTTATTCTTTTTATAATGCAAAAGCAATACATGCTCATTTTAGAAAACTGGAGGGAGGTACATAAATCAAACTAAGAAAGCACAAGCTCTTATAATCCTGAGATAGTCACTGGTAACATTGTCCAGTTTGGGGTAAGAACGTGGTCGCGTCCACCTGCCCCTTGTGTGAGTGAACCCAGCGCCTCCACCCTGGGCCTCGCCCTCCTCAGGCCCTGGGGGTTTACTGGGTCTAAACGAGTCAGTCAACCTGACCCAAAAGCCAAGTGACCCAGAAATGCAAGGCTGCAGCATGGCCCTTGCCTGGACTCCAGGGCTGCAGCTCTTAGCTGAGACATTCGCTTCGCTGTGTGGTTGGTCTGCTCATGCTGCCATAACAAAACACCACACACTGGGCTTAAACATCAGGCATTTATTGTCTCACAGTTCTGGAGGCCGGCAGTCCAAGACCCAAGTGGTGGCAGGGTTGGTTTCTCCTGAGGCTGCCCATGGCCGCCATCTGCTATGTCCTCGAATGGTTCTTTCTCTGTGCGTGCACTTCCCTGGTGTCTCTTCCTCTTCTAGTCAGGACACCACTCTTATTGGATGAAGGCCCATCCATATGACTAATTTAACTTTAATTACCTTTTTTAAAAAAAGGTTTTTAAATCCTCACTTGAAGATATGTTTTTTATTGATTTTAGAGAGAGAGAGGAAGGGAGAGGGAAAGAGAGAAACATCATCGCCCCCCTACTGGAGATAGAGTCCGCAACCCAGTTGTGTGCCCTGACTAGGAATCGAATCGTGACTTCCTGGTTCAAAGGTCCACGCTCAACCACTGAGCAACACCGGCCAGGCTTAATTACCTCTTTACAAGCCCTCTCTCCAAATACAGTCCCACCAGGCGTTAGGGCTTCAACATGTGTATTTTGGGGAAACACAGTTCAGTCCATAATCGCTGTGCTCTCCCAAATTCAACAAGAGACAGGGTTGGCATCCAAAGGGGCTCCTATCCCCGTCTCATACTGTTTTGGAAGCAGATGATGTCGCAGAGGCTGGGGGGAGGGGCACTCAACCCTGGAGGCAGCTTCCTGCAGTGGGGCTGGGGTGGCAGGTCACTGTGGGTCCCAGAGACCTGCATAGACTCACACTGGGCCTTGGGAGGTGGCTGAAGCTCGTTCTCATAGGGTGCTTCTAGATCCCAGGAGACAGAGCTAAGACACATGACCTTGGGAGCCCTTTCTACGTCTGGCATGGAGGGCGTGGAGCCCAAGTTCTTCCAATCTGTCCCTGCACTGACTGTCCTCCAGTCTGCTCCGCTGCTTGGGTTGGGGGAGGGGTCCTTTTCCCTTGGAGGAGTAGGTCTTTTTCCTCATGTCTGTCTGTAGCACATCCTGTCAGCTGCATCCTTACCATGTCTCATCTCCACCTCCACTTTTGTGGTCGTCTGTCCCCTCTCTAGGCTGCTTTGAGGGGCAGTTTTCTGGAACCTGGCACAGTTGATGGTTCAGCCGTCAGTGCGTGGAAGTGTATCTCCAGGCTGGGAGATAAGCTTATCATCATAAATGCTGAGCAGAGCCTCTAATTTCAGGGATGCATACATTGTGGCATAATTAAGAGGGAAGGCTTGTCCTTGGAGAAGATTTGCAAAAAGGGTTTATAATTGCAAGGACATAGAATTAGTTTTAAGGCTCCTTGACTTTTGTGTTAATCTCCAGGGCTTCTTTATCAATTTGTGCCCAGATGATGTTGCTCTCAAGTCATAAGCAATTGGCTTATCAGTTCTCTCTGGCCTCTGGTGGCTTAGCACAGCCCGGGTGGGGTTAGGTGAAGCGTCAAAAATGGTGGATTATGCTTATTAAAACACCCTGGTGCAGACTTAGAGGCCCATAATTGCCTCCTGCACACACCCCAATGGGGGCCAAGGATGGAGCCTGCAACTGAGGTTCGAGCTCTTGACCCCTCAGTCCCCAGGCCAATGCTCTATCCAGTGAGCCAAACAGGCTAGGGCCTCCTGGTGTTCTTAATGCATGGGGAAGTTCTAGGCCAACACATATCCACATTTTAAGGTGCTTCAGATGTTCCTCAATGAGTGACAATTATTTATTTCTGTGGATTCCCTCTTGGTGGGCTTGGGTGAGGTCCACCAAGAAGGAGTTTGCTCCCTGCTGGGCTGGTGTGCACATGTCCTACTAGAGTAAATACCTCTATAGAGTAAATGCCTCGATTGCAGGGCTCTCCACAGTCTTACCAACCAGTAGGCACTAGTGGCAACAATATTCACTGAGTCCATGAAATGATCCCAGATCACCTGATATAACCATAGCCCATGCTTTGTCTTTTCAAAGACAGTTTAACATTCTGTATCCATATTTATGTATCCATTAGAGATGGTGCTAGTGCTGGGATGCAGCAAATACATGCCAGTCATGGTCCCTCTCTCCTACAGCTTACAGCCGAGTGGTGGAGACACACAGGCCACAATAAAGCACGATGAGGCTGTGGAAAGGAAGGAAGGTGAGCAATGGGTGCCTGTTTCAAACTAGCCTTGGTTTGACTTTCCTCACACAGGCTCTCTGCGGCTATTTGAGGAAATCTGTTAGCACCGGCCTCTGGGTGGGTTGTTCTAAGGCAGTGGTTCCCAACCTTGGCTGCACTTAGAATCACCTGGGAATTTTAAAAAAATCCTGATGAGGATGAGGCCCAGAAATCAGGATTTTAAAAAGATTCCCAGGTGATTCTAATGTGCAGCCAAGGTTGAGAACCACTGTTCTAATGCAAACCTAGACCTCTGATTTCTTTTCAAGAAGTTTGGCCACTTGGCTTCTCCCAGAGGGGGTTATACTGTGGCCTCTGAAGTTGCTGCGCCAATGGATGCACCTTCATCACTGCAGTTTGGAATGAGCACCCTGGCCCTCCATGGCTGTGCCCAGGGCGGTGGGGAGAGCTAGGGAGGGCGTGCTCACTGATTCTTGAGGGGCCCTGAGCCCAGCTGATGGCCACCTGGGAGCGCACCGCTGAGAAGCACAACTGGAAATTCTGCATAAGCTTCGCACGTGCACAGCTCTTGGCTCCCCGACATATGGTGGAGGCCACACCTGGAATGTCTGTGGGATGGGGCTGTCTATGAAGAAAGCACATTTGTTGAGGATTTTTTACGTGCTGGGCACGGTGCCAAAGCTTTATGTCCCAAGTCATGTCATCTAATCCTCAAGTCCTTTGATATGGGTGCCTCTAGTTCCTTCCATTTTATTTTTATTTATTTTTAAAAAATATATATTTTATTGATTTTTTTTACAGAGAGGAAGGGAGAGGGATAGAGAGTGAGAAACATCGATGGGAGAGAAACATTAACCAGCTACCTCCTACTGGGGATGTGCTCGCAACCAAGGTACATGCTCTTGACCGGAATAGAACCTGAGACCCTTCAGTCCGAAGGCCGATGCTCAATCCACTGAACCAAACTGGTTAGGGCTAGTTCCTTCCATTTTAGAGAGGAGGACCTTGAGGCGCAGAGGTAAGTTACTGCTGTAGATAAAACAGCCCGCACACAGCTGAGCAGGACCGACGCAGGCTCGTGGGAGCCCAAAGCCCTGATCTTTCCATCCATGTTCTGCCACATCCTGCAATCTCCCCGACCGGAGGCTTTTCTCCGACCCCATACACGTCAGGCTTGGTTTAGTTAAGAAGTGACACTGGAGGACCTTGCTGTGCATTCCACATCCAAGGGGGATGGGCAATTTATCAGCCAGGGAACCTCCCAGACCTCCGTGGGAGACAAGTGGCATGGCTCATAGAGGGAGGCGCTGCTGCCCGAGGCAGGCCAGGCCCTCCCCTTCCTGCAGGATCCAGCTGCTCTGTCAGTGGCATGAAGACATCGTGGCTCTTCCACTGCCACCAAGTGTGTCCAAGGCGAGTCCCTGGTGTCTCGGGTGCCCGTGAGCTCTGGCCTGCCTCCAAGCTCTGCTGGGCAGAGCCGGTCCAGCAGCCAGGCCACGGCAGCTCTGCTCCTCGGTGGGATGGAGCCTGGCTGAATCCTGGTCTTGCTGGGTGGAGCTCTGTCTCTCTGGCTAGCTTTTGGCAGTTCTTATAGAAGCCAGGATGTTTTCTGTAGCTCCACGCACTTGCTAGGGCTCTGTGTAAACCCAGGCAGACCCCTCTGAACTCAATCACAGGACTCCTGCTGGGAGAACACACCCACGTGGACTCAAACAGGGCTCTGTGATGGGGGCCCAGGAGAGGGGTGGAGCCAGCTCTACCTCCGAGCCCCTTCCCTCAGGTCCTTCCTAAATTGTCCTCTTCCTTGCTGGTCCACCGATAAGATGCTAACATGTCTTGCATTTGAAGCTCATGGATTCCGATAGGGCTTTGTGTAAACCCAGGCAGACCCCTCTGAACTCAATCAGGACTCCTGCTGGGAGAACACACCCACGTGGACAATAGAGATACTTGATTGGACTCAAACAGGTCTCTGTGATGGGGGCCCAGGAGAGGGGTGGGGCCAGCTCTACCTCCGAGCCCCTTCCCTTAGGTCCTAAATTGTCCTCTTCCTTGCTGGTCCACCCAAAAGATGCTAACATGTCTTGCATTTGAAGCTCATGGATTCTACCAGTTGATTTCACCATGAGGTCCACACTTCTATGTAGTGAGTGATGGTACTCAGGATAGGCATAATATAATCATGTCTCAAAAATTTATTAAATGTCCTGGTCTTAGATAAGGTGGGTGTGGGAGGGTCATGGGAGAGAAAACCTGTAACAGCAAATGTCTGGGCCTTTCTTGTGGTCAGGAGTACGGCCTGCTTCTTTTCTGGACACTGTCGTCTCTGAGCCTTTAAGGCAGTGGTTCTAAACTGGGTGAGATTTTGCTTCCCAGGAAGATTTAGTGATGTCTGGGGATACTTTTGGTATCACAGGAGGGGACTTGCTATTGGCATCTAGTGGGTAGAGGCTAGGGATGCTGCTAAATATCCCACAATGCACAGGACAGCGCCCTGCAATGAATTATCCTACCCAAAATGTCCATAGTGCCGAGGGGAAGAAATGCTTCTTTTTTAAATCCTCACCTGAGGATATATTTTTTCCATTGCTTTTTTTATTTTATAGAGAGTGGGAGGGAGGAATGGAAGGGGAAGGGGAAGGGGAGAGAGAGAGAGAGAGAGAGAGAGAGACATCGATGTGAAAGAGACACATCGATTGGTTGCCTCCCGCACTCGCCTTGACTGGAGCCGGGGATCTAACCTGCAACTGAGGTATGTGGCCTTGACTTGGAATTGAACCCACGACTCTTTGTTGCATGGGCCGATGCTCTAACTACTGAACATACTGGCCTGGGAAAGACATGCTTCTTAAAATGATGGGGGACTGTGCATGCCTGAGGCCAGGGGCTCGTGTGCATTCAATCACGTGTGTGCAGAGGTGCCCTCTTGCTCCGGTTTGTGGAATCTTGTTCTCAATCAGCTTTGACTGCCGTTCCCCCACCCCTTCAGCAGCTGCCCCCACCCAGACGATGCACCGGCCCACAGACGTGCTCCCCGTCTGGATGTGTGGGGACCATGTCTCATTCGCCTTCGTGCCTTAACCTGGAGTAAATATGTTTGTTGGACAGTCAAACAGAACTCAGCAAAGGTCTCTCCTTTGGGAGGCTGATATTCTATTTTGTATGCATAAAGATAAAATGAAAGGTTAACTATACCGGCTTGAATGATGTCCCCTCCCCCCATCCCCACCCCCAATTTCAATTCCGCCTAGAACTTGTGAGTGTGACCTTACTTGTTGGAAATAGGAATTTGTTTTCAATTCTCACCCAAAGACATGTTTTCATTAAGGGGGGTGGGGGTGGGGGAGAGAGAGAGAGAAACATTGACTGGCTGCCTCCCACATGTGCTCCATCAGGTCTGGCGAACCTACAACCAACGTACATGAAATTGAACCCATAACCCTTCAGTGCATGGGACGATGCTCCAACCAACTGAGCCACACCAGCCAGGGCCAGAACAGGATCTTTGCAGATGTAATCAAATTAAGAAGAGATCATACTGGATTAGGGTGGGCCCTAACTTCAATGACCGGTGTCCTAATACGAAGAGGGAATTTTGGATACGGAGACACACACACAAAAGGGAAGCTAGCCATGTGAAGAAGGAGGCAGAAATTGGAGTGATGCATCCACAGCCAAAGAATGCTCAGGATGGGCGGAAATCACCAGGGGCCAGAAGAGGCCAGGAAGGAGTCCCCCTTTGTTCCAGCAGCTCCAGAAACGAATGCTCAGACGTATGAGTCCCAGGAAGTTGGCCGGCAGACATAAAAACCTTCCTCATGCCTCAATGCCATCATCTTAGGCAGCGGGTCTTCTCCGTTTCCTGGGTGAAGGTCACGGGTTCCAGGGTGGGCTTATCGGGTCTGCTGTCATCGGCCTTTGAAAAGCGCCCACATTTGTTTCCTCACCATGTTGAACCTGGATTGTGGTAACCAGGCAAAGTTCACTTCAAACCCTTGTCGGAACAAGGTAAAGGGATACAGATGAATGTGTAGGGTGAGGTGTCGTCCCCCTGTCTCCAGCTCAAGGAACCCTAATATGTCTGAGTCTGGCCCTACCTTCCGATTAGGGCAGTGGTTCTCCACCTTCCTAATGCCGCGACCCTTTAATACAGTTCCTCATGTTGTGGTGACCCCCAACCATAAAATTATTTTCGTTGCTATTTCATAACTGTAATTTTGCTACTGTTATGAATCGTAATGTAAATATCTAATATGCAGGATGTATTTTCGTTGTTACAAATTGAACATAATTAAAGCATAGTGATTAATCACAAAAACAATATGTAATTATATATGTGTTTTCCGATGGTCTTAGGGGACCCCTGTGAAAGGGTCGTTCGACCCCCAAAGGGGTCGAGACCCACAGGTTGAGAACCGCTGGATTAGGGAGCCTGCCCTTTCCTGGCCTCCTGGGCTTCCCGTGGCCCCTGTGCTCCTGGATACGCAGCGTGTCCCTGAGCAGGGAACAGAGACTTCCTGGGCGAGGTGTGTGGGTACAGGCCGGACAGGCGCCTGCTCCCCCGGGGCTGCAGCTGGGCTGTGCCCTCTGCTCCCACACGCACCAGGGGGCGTGCACGCAGTTCCTGGGGGCTCTCAGACTCAGCGTTTCCTGGGCCACAGGCCCATTCTAGAGCCCTTTTGGGGACGGGACCCGCAGTCTACATCCTGGCCACAGCCCCTTCTCCCAGTTCCTCCCCCCACTTTCCTCTGCACGGCCCCGCCCACCTTCCTTTAGGCTCACCCCACAAGTGTCTGCACCCTCCAGGTTTCCTTGGGAGAGCGGACGGAAAGGACCCTGCCCTCCAGTCACCGAGAAAGACCTCCTGACCCACTCCCCAGGCCGGGAGAGGCCGCCTCTGAGAAGCAGAAAGGCCCACCCTTCCCTCTTTGAGGGAGAAGTAAAAAGCGTTTGACCCCTCCATGTGATGCTGAGCAGCGCTTCTTGCTCCAGAAGCAAAAATGAAACCAAACACAAATTGAGTTCTCCTGGGTCACCCGTCAGCCAAAGGGTCAGCGGGTTCTCTGCTCCGCACGGGCAGCAGGCTTCGTGCTGTGCCCCAGAGGCCATCCGGCCCAGAGACCGCATTCCGCACGTGGGGAGCTCAGGCCCAGAGAGAGGAAGTGACTCACCCAAGGCCACCCAGGTGACTGGGGCCGGAGGCCAGACCAGCAGCCAAGTCTCCTGACCCCAAGGCCACCGGGGCTAACCCAGGGCTGTCGGGGCTCGAGAGGCAGGATCCTTAGGAAGGTCTCCCCGCCCCGCCCCGCTCGCCTGTTGCTTCCAGTGGTGAGGAAGACCCTTATCTTTTGGCCCCGACTCCCTGGCTGACTGCTGGGTCAGGAATTATGACGCCAGCTCCATTTGCATAGCACTTTATCAAGCCTTCTCACAGCCATTATCTCACGTGATCCTTGGTCACTCTGTGAAGTAGGCAGGGCTGGGAGCACTGGGTCCCGCTTTACAGACAATGAAACCCAGGTTCAAGAGGTTAAGTGACTTACTCAAGGTCACACATCTACTGCAGAAGGAGAACTGGAACCACACTTTGTGGGGACCCTGCTCTGCAAGGGAGCCAGTTGGCAGCTGTTTCTCTCCCCTCTTCTGCTCTGCTCTCCTGGGAATGCCAGGCAGACGCTGCTCCAGGCCCCACCTTCTGATGCCTGCCTTCTTCCTTCTCTTCCATATTCATGACGTTATTCCCTCCCCCAGCTTCTCCCTGGTTCCTCTTCCTGGTCCTTTATCCTTCAGGCCTCATCCTCCTGGGTCTGATGCAGGCCTGGCTCCTTAGAGAGGGAGATATTGGTCCAAGGGAGTAATAGATAGATAGGGATTTTAACAGAGATAGGAATTCACGTGTGCTGGGTCGTTTGCACACATGAATCTACACTGGGGCTTAGGATGCAAGCAGATTCCTGGGGTCGTGGGGTGGGGGAGGGCCTCTTGGATGGGGCTCTAGGTGCCCCCCTGAATTTGGGCACTTAGTTGCTTCTCCACTGCCCACTTGGGCACTCTCCATGGGTGGGTCTAATTTTTCCCTTTTGCAGAATGGAGAGGGCTGCTCTCTTCCCCCTTAGCTTGGGGACTAATTCTACCAAAAAGGGGTTAAAAACTATAGCTGAGCTTAATCCAGATAGAGGCCTGGCCTGCTCATTTGCATATAAGCATCTCCTCCACCCTCAGCCTGGCAATTTGCATCTCATTATCCAGGTGTATCCTTGGTGATTTCCCCCCAGACTGGTCCTATCCTGGTTCAGCTCTATCTCTTCTTTTGCCCTAAGCCTTACTCCTTCCCTTCTGACCCCAGGGGTGTCTGAGCCTCGACCTGCCTCTGCAATCCCAGCTACAGGCTGTTTCCTAGGCACTGGCCTTCCCCTCTGCAGAGCAGCCTCCAGGACGCAGCCGGGAAATGGGGAGCCTGAACTAGGCTAGTGTGTGTGTGTTTAGTGGGAGTGTCTGGGATGGGGGAGCAGGTGGCTCTACCTGCCCATGTGAACATAAAAGGTCCACAGTGTATTTATGCACACACTTACATACACAGTCATGCACACACATACACACTCACTCACTCCTGGTGCTTTATCCTTCAGGCCCCATCCTCCTGGGTCTGATGCAGGCCTGGCTCCTTCGAGAGGGAGATATTAGTCCAAGGGAGTAATAGATGGATAGGGATTTTAACATAGGTTGGGATTCATGTGCGCGCAAACACACACACACTCATGCACACATACATACTTGGCATGTGTTTTACATATTCCCCTTGACCCCTCTGTTCCTTTGCTCCCATCCCACGTCATCCTTATGCAACTTCTCTTTTGCTTTAAAAGAGCTTGAGCACTGGCCAGGTGGCTCAGTTGGTAAGAATGTCATCCTGTGTACTAAAAGGTTGCGGGTTCGAATCCCAGTCGGGGCCTGTATGGGAAGCAACTGATCAATGTTTCTCTCTCACATCAATGTTTCCCTCTCTCTCTTCTTTCCTCTCTTCCTAAAATCAATTAAAAAAAAAAACATTTTTTTAAATGTGTGCCCTTAAAATGTTTTTAAACAAAATGTAACTGAAAATTAGCTTCGTCAGGGCACATGCCCGGGATGCGGGCTCTATCCCCTTTAGGGAGCACGCAGGAGGCAGCCGATCAAGGTTGCACTCTCACATCGATGCTTCTCTCTTCCTCTCCCTTCCTCTCTCTAAAAATCAGTAACAAATCTCTCTCTCTCTCTCTTTTTTAAAGAGCTTGAGCCCTAGCCGGTTTGGCTCAGTGGAGAGAGCGTTGGCCTGTGGACTGAAGGGTCCTGGGTTCGATTCCGATCATGGGCACAAGCCCGGGTTTCAGGCTCAGTCCCCAGTAGGGGGCGTGCAGGAGGCAGCCAATCAATGATTCTCTCTCATTATTGATGTTTCTATCTCTCTCTCCCTTTCTCTTCCTCTCTGAAATCAATAAAAATATATATTAAAAAAAGAAAAAAAACCCAGCTTGATATGCACTTTATGTGATGTCACCCAGGTAAAAGGCTGTGGGAGGGTGGGAGGGCAGGGACAAGTGTTGTGTTTATGCCTCAACCCTGGTCCCCAGTGTAGCCTGCTCCTCCTAGCATTGGTGTCTCCCTGGGGAAGCCAGTCCTACAGCTTGTCCTTCAGCCCTAACCCTGAAAGCCTGGGCAATAGTCCTGGGGCCAACCACAAATAGAGATGAACAGAGGACCGACCCTAGGGAATGCATGACTGCCTGGAGGGGGGAGGGGAAGACCCCTTGCGGAAGATGATCAGGGACTTGCCTGGGGCCAAAGTGGCTGGGCCCCACTCCCTCTGCTCAATGGTATCACTGACTGGCTGCATCAGAGAAGGCTCTGCCACGGTGCAGAGCTGAGGAGAGGACCGATGAGCAGACGGGGAAGAGCTCATGGTCACCGATCGCAGAAAAGCAGCAGCGTTGGGTGGCTGGGCAGCGACATCTCGTTTCACTCATTCATCCTGTGACGGCTTATAGAGCCCTACCAGAGGGCCTCGTGCTGTGTTCATCCGTGGATACAGCGATGAATAAGACAGACACGTGATCTCGGCAGGGAGCACGCAGCCTGGTGGCCACCCAGACAAGTAAACGTGGCAGGGTCATCTACAGAGGAGAGGGAGCCGTGCTACCCTTGGGGTGGTTAATTCTATGTCAACCTGACGAGGTCGGGTACCCAGATGTTGATCTAACACCAGCCTAGATCTCACTGTGAAGGTAGTTTTAGACGAGATTAACATTTAAATCAGTGGACTTTGAGTAAAGCAGATTACTCTTCATAATATGGTGGGCCTCAATAAATCAGTTGAAGGCCTTAAGAGAAAACAGACTGAGGTCCCTTGGAGAAGAGGGAATTCTGCCAGTAGGTAGCCTCCAGATTCAAGCTGCAATAGCAACTCTTCCCTGGGCCTCCCTCTGGTGTACCGTGCAGAATTTGACTTGCCAGCCTCCACAATTGCATGAGCCAATCCTCTCTTTCTCTAGAGAATACGGACTAATACAGGGTCCTATGGGAGAACACGGGGAGTGATTAGGGGCTTGGAAGGCTTCCCGGAGAAGGCGGCTGGGCTGTGACATGTCTTCAGTTAAGGAAGAGGAGGGAAGGATGTATGAGGCAAGAGTACCGGGAGGGAAGGGATGGTGACTTGAATCATGTCAGTAGGCCTCACTGGCTGAATGTAGCGTGTGTGCTGTTACCAACTAACTCAGGGGCCTTGGGAAAGGCCTTGACTTCTCTGAAGTTCCATGACCCCCGCTGTGCAATGGTAATGATAGCCCCAACGACCTCCTTCAAAGCGCTTTGGGAGGATGTAAATGAGATGCTGGAGGTGGCCAGCAGGGTGGATGGTGAGGAACTGGGGGTGTGCAGTCCTTTGAGGCTTTGGCAGGGCAGGGAGGTGGTGGTTTGTGCAGGCGGAGGGCCTGGAACATGCTGCGCAGCAAAGCCTGGCTGAGACTCCTCCCTGACTTGCTGCAGGGACCCTCCAGGCCTCAGTGTTTCCATCTGTTAAATGGGGTAAAGAACCCCTTAGGGTTTGTATTGAGAATAAAATAAGATAATGTGCTGACTGTATACAGGCTGAAATGAATAAAGTGCTAGAATGCAACATGTGATTTCTGTCGGTGATTAGGAGCAGAAGGGAAGGGAACAGGATGGGCCAGGGCTGGGCCAAGCAAGCGAGGCTCCGAGGGTGCAACGTTCTAGGCGGCTTTGACCCTGCAGTGCACCTGGGGGAAGGGCCCCCTTGGATGTCGCTCTGGGGGGCCTTGCTCACCTCTTCCTAAGGCGGGCCCTGGAGGTGAGAACTGGCATCACTTCACGCAGGAGAGGTGGGTGCTTGGTGGCCAGCTGGATTTTAATGTTCTTTGAAAGGCTTGAACTTTTCTGCAGGTGACAATGCCACGCTGACTGGGTGGCGAGTTCTCTCCTGCAGTGGTTCTCAGGATGGGATCCAGACCTGCAGCATCAGAACCACCTGGGAACTTGCTAGAAATGCAAATTCTTGGCCCCACCTGGAACCCCTGGACCAGAAATGGGGTGGGGCCAGAAAGCTGCATTTTAACCAGCCTTCCTTCCAGAGGGTTCCGAGGCCACCAGCGTGTGAGGACCACCGTGCTGCGGCCTGGGCAAGGGTGGGAGGGGAGGAGCCTTTGTGAGTTGACTGAGGCCATTCACATGCACAGAAAACAACTTCCTCCCCCACCACATTCCCCTCTGTCTCTGTCTCT